>NC_090440.1:854051929-854393514 GCF_031143425.1 Pleurodeles waltl | reverse complement strand
TTTTTGCTGGTTTGATTTAATCAAGTTGCATTCAGGTGTGCCACACTTTTGTCATAAATAAGGCCTTTAGAAACACTCTGGGAGGATGCAGTAAAAACACACACGGGAATCAACTAACAGGTTGCTCCTGTTGGAAGTACAAACGTTTTACTGAGAATGTCAGACTTCATTCTCATATGGCTGAGAAAGATAGTGTGAATTTACAAACAATATGCTCACATTTTAGCTTATGGAGCACCTTCCGTAACCTCTATGGGAAAATCATGGGAAAACAGGTTTGTCTCAACTATGATTCATGAACACCTAGCAGAATGCTTTTTCATAAGGCAAAATCACCTTTGAATATACTACAGTTCCTGAATTTAATATGGTGCCATCAACAAATAATCTATATTGTAACGAAAATCTGCTGTCATGCTTTATATGTTCTGCTGTTTGGGACTTTTAAAACCTGCCATTCACTACAATGCATTTCAATAGGGTGCTATATTGGTCCAAGAGATGGCTGCCAGCACTTCCTGGTTGAAGTGCTGTCAGCCAACGAAATCTGTGCTTAGGCTCCACCCAGATATACAAAGTTGTTTTTCTCTCAATATCTCAAAAACCACTGAATGGATTTACACCAAATAACAAAGTGCACTTTTTGGACCAAGAGTTAACTTTCTGCCAAACTTGGTGTAATTCTTTCCAGCAGTTCAGGCTGTAGTCATGTCTAAAATCTCTATGGGAATTAACATGGGACACACACACTTTATTCCCACCCCCTTTTTTTTCCTCAAACCCCCAAATTGATTGTTCACCACAAAACTTTCCATGCACAAGACCCAAGAGGACACTTTGTTTGGAAAATTTTATGTAACATCCATCAAATGGCACGAGAGAGAGAGCCAAGTCAAAAATGTTTTTCCCTGTGGAAACTAGGTCCTAAGTATATCTATCTATCTACTGAAAAAAAAACAAAGGTTACTGGGACGTTGTAGTTAGGAAATAGAATTTGCAAAAAAATAAGATTCGCGTAAAAAAAAAAAAGGTTACGGGGACATTATAGTTAGGTTCTGAATTTACTTGCACAAAACCATAGAAATTCAACAGGTAAAGCTAGAATTATTTCACACAACTATGACTCGCCCCCTAAGGTAACTATAACTCTTGCCCCCACCGTGCAGTTTTTTTCCTCAATAATTTGACTGCTTATGTGTTCACATTTTAATGACATTATGAAAGTTGTCATGAGTAAGGTAATATCTGGGGTAATTAGCAGTTCATTTCAAAGGTGTGAATTATGGTTAACTTAGAGTGCAAGTTATAGTTAGTAATCCTAAATTCTATAACTTAAGCAGAAAGAAAGGTGTTGGAACATTTAAGCGCAATAAACCACAAAGATTCGCATTATACTGTAGCACAACCCACTTTGCTGAAACCTATTATAGCAATACCAATATGCGTCGCTTCTTTGTGGCTGACACGGTCTTGCCCAGTATATTGGATGGAGACAGACAAAGCCTTACAGTGATTGGAGTCCAGATATAATCTGGATTTCAATAACCCTAGTTCCCCTGGGTTTGAATTATGATGAAGAAATGGCAGTTCATTTGTAATCTTATAAAGAGGCTTGATATTAGGATGTGTGTTAAGATATTTTAACCCAGTTCGTTGTGTTTTTTTACTTGGGGTGTGCTAAAAGCAGGTGTTTTTAATAAAAATATTAATGAATATTCATGTATTCTGAGTACTAGATTTGCATAGAAGATGTAATAAAATAGAGAAAAATAATACACACATTTGAAAATGTGTCCACATGAGTGGCTGCCAATGTTCACAAAGTATACTTTTAATGGCTTATTAATATGAAATATGGAGCTTATGTTAGATTAATGTAGTAATACATTCATATTAAGGGTTCTGCTTTATTAATTGTTGGCCTTACGTTAGCGGAGGTCCTGGCCTAGTTGCCACACCCTCATGTCAAGCTGCATTTCTAAACCGATTTACTAAAACGTTTGCTTAGAGAATTAAATTGTGATTTTTCCACTGTGCTGACCAAATGTGCCCATAGCTAAAAGTCTTTCTCATGAGAACCACTTGCTAGAAAATGGTGTTCTTGTAAAATGTTACATTAGTAGTATAATGTGTATAAGACTGACTTTCTCAGGAGGAGAACAATGAAGACACCGACTAGAGTACAAACTACAACTATATTGTTACCTGACGAGTCAGATGATGAGGCATGACAAGAGGAGCCAATCAGCGACATGTGAACCGAGTACTAGTAGAAATTATGGATTTAATACTTTAGTTTTATTGAACATGCAATCCCTTCACCAATAGGGACTTGGGAAGTAATTGTAGGAAATCTAACTTAGCTGGACTGCACCAAGAGGAGATGTGCCATTCTCCCCACTCTTTCTTGAGGGTTTATATCTATTTTCTCAAAACTCTTAAAGACTTTGGGGGTTATTACAACTTTGGAGGAAGTGTTAATCCGTCCCAAAAGTGACGGTAAAGTGACGGATATACCACCAGCCGTATTACGAGTCCATTATATCCTATGGAACTCTTAATACGCCTGGTGGTATATCCATCACATTTAGGACGGATTAACACCTCCTCCAAAGTTGTAATAACCCCCTTTGTCTTTTCTGAACATTGATGCTGAATCCTGATGCCTTGCTGACCGAACTGATGTCTTGATGATGAAGACTATCTTAGCTTGCCGACCCATTTGAGGACAGTCATATTATTACTGATATGTTTCTTATGACTATTTGCTTTTTCTTTCTAGGTACCCAACCACACTATTCTGATAGAGCCATAGTCAGATGTTTTCCAAAATTGTGCTTACTAAATTATTTTGCATGAAGCCCAACATGCTGATGCTAATCTGGAGTTAGATAAGGATCCTCACTAATGAAAGGTCTGCTATAGGGAGTAATAGTCGATGTCTTTTCTTTGCTGAATCTAAATGTATGTAATCTCGTTTGCGCAATTATTCTTGTTATTCATTTGCACTGTAACTTTAGAATGTGTAGTGTTTCAAGCTTTGATTAGATTACACTTCTTTTGCCGCTTTGAACAACCAGTAGTGTTTCTGTATGTTTATCATTTGATTTTGAGATTATTTTACGTGACATTAGCATTGTCAATATAGGGAAATAAATATTCTAACTTTTGAATGTGATTATTCATGACTGAAAAGTCGTGGTGTGTGGACCGTTACTGACTGCAATTGAGTACTAGTGATTATCAGTGATTATTATTATTGATTAGTTATTGATCTACATGTTCCTGAGTTATGGTGGGAACATCTTAAATGCGAGCCAAAAGGTTCATCGACCTATTTGCTTTACTTTTTATGTCTGACACACTAGCAGGTGTCTGCACTGGGTCGAGATTGCTTAATATTGTTCTGCGTCCACCATGCACTGCTAGTTACTCCTCATATTACATCATTGATGTTACCTTCAATGGCATCATTGATATTATTACTACTTCATTTGCAATAAAATTATTGAAGAGAAACTATGCGTGGCTGGGGCGCAAGTTATAGTTACCTTAGGGCGCGAGTTATAGTTACTTGAGTGAACCATAACTGCTGAATTTCTCTGAGTTTGTGCGAGTAAATTTAGAACCTAACTATAACATCCCTGTAAATGTTTGTTTATTCAGTGAATCTATATACATGTATATGTAGATACGTGTGTATATATATATATATATATATATATATATATATGTATATATTTCTTTGTTTTTTTAAAATTCTAAACGTTAATGTTGTCACTGACCTAAAGTTATATAAATAAATATATACATATAGGTAATATCTATAATATAAACGTACACACGCACAGACATGTCTATTAGCAGTCATGTTTGGACTCTGGGACTCAGTGCCCTGCCCTGGAAGAAATATATAAAAAAAACATATAGGGGGCAAGGGTAGGGATATCCTGCCCCTTAGGCCTGGACGGTGTGTCACAGGGGACATATAGAGTTTTTTTTTTTTTTTATGTGAACCATTCATCTGAGGTGGATCTGTGGATCTACAGCAAAATTTGAAAAAACAGGTGGGCTTTCACCATTTAAATAACCTGGTGTATTGTCAATTTGTAAAAGGAAGGGAGGCAGATGTGCGTGGCATCCCACTCCCGAGTCGATTTCGGCCATGTGGTCCCCCACCCCCAGGGCCTCATGCATTTATAGTTGGGTAGGGGGCATGTGGTCCCCCTCTATGAGCCCATTTCAGCCCTGAGAACCCCTTCTTTTTATGCCTTGTGAAGTTTTAGTTAGGGTGATGAGGGCACTGGTCTCCTTCCTTGAGGCAATTTCTCACCAGGGGCCCCCACCCCCTCGGGCCTGGAAAAGTTTTAGTTGGGGATGGTAGTGTGGGGCCACCATCCCGAATGCAATTCTGGCCCTGGGGAACCCATCCCCCAGCACCCTTCTTGGCACAATGTCCTGCGGACCCCAAAACCCAGGAGGGGAATTCCCTGCCAGCCAGAGAGCAGGAAAAGAAGATTTATTTCTCCCACAGACGGGAGCAAAAAAGTTTCACTAAGTGGTAGCACAGACCTATCTCCCTGCTTTTGCTCTGGTAGGCAGGGAACAAAAGATTGCTCCTGCCCAACTGGAGCATATAGAAAAGATGCTCTTGTTTTGGAAGCAAAGAAAACAAGTGGGCTCTAGCCAACCATGGGTTGTAGTTTGGGAGTAGGAAGGTCTGTAGGGGCCATGGACCTCTCACATGTGACACCCCCCCCCCCCCCCCCAAAATATGAGAAAAGTTGTTGGCACCCTACAAGGCCTTTCAATTTTGTATTTTTGAGTCCTGGTGGTGCTGGTCGAAAGCTTGGGGGCACCACCTACTAGTTCTTTAGATGTTGTGAGGGCTTCAGGAAGAACAGCATCCCCTCTAGCATCATTAAAATGCAAGTGAATCCATAACCCCAGGAGAGCTTACTATAATTTGTAAAGTACTCCGAGTTGGAGATACATGCATTTCAGCTGGAGTGCAGGAACCCCTTAATGGTTGGTTTTATAGCTGCACTTTGTGGCCTGAAAAATTTTAAATACTCAAACATGTTTCTAATTCTTTTTTAATGCTTTACTGAAAATATTTGTGAAAATCACTATTATTAAACATTGCAATGTGTGTATTTGTAAATATACATTTCATTATAGTTATTGGTGACTTTTTGACAAAGTCAGTATGCTTGCTTTATATAGTTTAATTTGCTCACCTCTGATAAAGCCCAAAAGGCCCGCTTTTTTGGTTGAGCGTAAGCGTTCGACCTCATGTCTACTTTTATTATACATTTTTAGTATACTTACCGTGGGCTTAAAGCTATTTCATTTGTTAGTTTAAGAGTCCATTTAAAAATCATTGCTTGCTAGTGGTCAGTCATGCCTGTTTGTCCCTCCTTCTGTTTGGGAGCAGGGACCTACTACCGTACAATTACACTTTGACCTGTTTATCTGGCCTGTAGGGGACTTTTTTTTTTTCTTACTTTGTTTCCTGCTCTTGTCCTGGGAAGTTGCGTTTTCATTTGCAGAGCATTCTAGCTCTGAGTTTAGCTTAACTGTAAACAAGGCTATAAATCAGGCTGTTATCCTGGTCACATTCGAACTTTGTGGGCTGTCTGTGCCCTCTCACAGCTCCTTGGCTCCTGCCTTTCCTGGTGTCCCAGCTCCCTTCTTATCTTGTCACATTTACTATGAATCCAAAGAACCAGGGCAAATGTCAGACACTGTTCTCCAATGGTGTCTGTTAATTTTCAAAGCACCCTTTTCGGCATTTTAACATAAACACAAAGCAACCTCATGCTTGACAATACAATGCCAGTAATAAAATAAACCACGGGCACTCTGCAGATAAATCACCCACAAAGCTGCAGCCCCTTATCAGCTGGGATAGCAGTGTGATGATTTGTGAGCAACAGTTCTCTTTGTCGAATGCCTGCACATTAACAACAGGTCTCGCAAAGGAGGTGTTTGTTGGCTCTAAACATAGTCCTACTTTAATTTCCAGGAGCCACAAGTTAGGTATTCAGTCCTGTCAATAATATTATTCAAACCTGTTGTCCAAATCACATGTATTTTGGATGCTACTATGCAGTAGGAAGATGTTGAGAGTACTCTCTTACAGGCAGGACAAATGCTCATGCCCTGTCTGTGCTCTTGTTAAATTACAACGATAATTTCTGAGCACAGAAACATCTTTGGAGGCCTGCTTGCCATTACCCTGTCTGAGTGTCAGCTCTTGCTGTGATTGTGCCCGTTATCTGTATCCCAAGGTCGGTGTACATTTGAAATGGGGAGGCAGCGTGCTCCGATATGGTGTCGGGCTGATGTCAGGGTGGTGAACTTTTAATTAAATAAACCAACTTTATCAGGGCATAGTTTCTCACCCCAAAATTAATCCTATCTATGGGTCGTGACACCAATAGATTGGAAGTTTTCGTGTGGAAATGTGTTTCCACTGTTGTTTTTTTTACATTCGTTAATATATTTTGTCACACACAAAGTGTAGCCTTTCGTTTGTCTCTTTCAGCTATTGCCCCAAACCTATCAAAAAACATTCCTGGGATAGAGGGAATGTTGTATTGTTTTCAACACTGTTATGCTGTTGCTCAATTGAGCGTGATGACTCTGTGTCAAGCACATTTTTCAAATCAGAGTGACCAGCGGAAGCTCTAACAAAACTCAACTTAGTGACATTTCAGGAACAATCAAATTATTTTTGCCGTTAACGAACTGACAAAACATTGTTTGCACTGTGAGACATACAGATATGATGTACAAGTATTTGCTTTTGTTTGTTTTTAATTAACATGATGTCCGTATGTGGGAGGAACTGTTCACAATACAACCTATGCCTAAAATATTAATAAGTAAACTATATTAATAAAATCTATGCCAGTATACACTTTGATTTTGCATTACAGGGTAGCAGGCTATTGCACAGCACATTAATGACCTCTGAGTGTCGTAAGTCACCTGTGATGTGCAATAGGACTTGGTTAACATTGATTCCACACAGTCCTGGCTTTAGTGCTGGTGGCACCCGGTTCCCATTCTTTGTTGGTTCCCCCATGGAGCTCCTTCTCAACTGATTCCCTCACTACCATTCTTCAATGATGCCCCACAGCCCTTCTCTCATGTTTTCATTCCGTTTCTAGTTCTGCTCATACCTATGTAGGGAGTCATGCAGGCACATCAATTACTAGAGTTAGATTCAAGTCCCTTGCTCTTCTCCACATGCTTGAAGCCCTAACCTCCCTAAGAAGGGGGGGTTGAGGGTTGGGGGAAAAGATGCATGGGGGCTGTCAGGCAAACTGTGGAAGCCAGCGCTCCGAGTGGCTTTCTCTTAATAGAACAGTAGGAGGCGGGATGCAATAATCTACGTGGTTGAATCAGGTTGGAGGTTAGGTGACATGAACGGTTTACTTTTTTTTTTGCTTCCTTTCAAAATCAACAAAGCGTTTGGTAACTCGTAATAAATTCCTTTCACAAATAGTCTGTTTATTTATCTAGTTTTATCCTCTGGCTGATGGAGACATGGGACAGAGTTTTTAAAATGTAGAGGGAGAAGACATCCTTGCTTCGTTGCTAGATAGTTGCTACCATTTTTTTGTGCACAATTTCAGCGGTTTCATTACTTTGCTGTGATTTGGTCCTGTTTTCCCAGAGTGACTTCCACAAAGACCTGTTTGGGGAAGAAGGACACCTCTAAGGACCTTACTGTGTGTAAAAGGCAGCTTTATTGGAAACAGGTGCACTCACAATTCATTATAACCCTTGGCCTTCTGCCTCCCAAAACTAAAGCCTCACTATGCATTAATTTTCTTACTTACCCTCTCCCCCCTCCGCTACTCTACCCACCCTCTCCCCTACTTTTTAATCCCATGTCCTATTAACCTTTCAACTGTACCTCTTTATGTCATAATCCAAACGTCACGTTACTAGTCTCCTAATGTCCAACTATCTGTCCTAATTGTCCTGCTGGCGTCCACTCCCTTTCCCACCTGAAAATATGTTGTCGGCACTGCCGTCCTTCCCTGTTGTCATATTCCTGAGAACTGCCTCAATCCCGCCACCAGGAAAAGGCAACCTTTGCCTTTTCCTGGCACCAGCCCCCCCCATTTATCGTCCCTGCCTCTGCTTGCCTTAGACCTCACGGAATAAAGCTTTTAAAGCTTACTTCAATTGTAGCAAGTATAACTCCATGGCCATGAAGGACAGGTGTACACCATTGTCTCTAAAAAAAAACTCCTTGTCTTCAAACTTCAGGTCACCGTGTTGCAAACACGTGATACCCTGCATGACACAAAATAATTTCATCTCCTTGTTAATCTTTCTCTGTGCCTTCTCTATGGCCCCTGGCTTCTGTGCCCCTCTCCAAAATCTGCAAGGTACACACGCTGTCCATACCAAAAGGCACCCATGCCACAGTTGTCTAATCTCCATTAATTCTCTTTTCATGTCCTTAAGCACGTCTAGCCCTGTTCTCTGCACCAAGTCGTTCTCCCCTAAATGAATGAGTAATACATCTGGACAAAACCCCTGGACCTTCATAACCCTCAATGTCACTAACAATTGTCGCCACTTCATCCATCCCCCTCCTGTCCATCTCACCCTATATGTGGCCTTTTCCATTCCTAAATTGTCCCCCATTGCCGTGCTCAGAGCTTGACATTGTGCCCACTTAACAAAGGAGTGTCCAACCCATATATGCAGGAACTGCACCTCCGGTCCCGGTACAGAACCTGTAGTAAAGGAAAAAAGACATGTCACTCCACTAAACAAACAACCCAGAACCCCCCTTCCTCACATAACGCCTATACGCATCCGACTTCCATCTTCCCAAAGTCATTATTCGGCTGTCTGTCCATCCCCTACACCCTGCTTCCATCGCCATCCTGATCCGGAACGAATGTGTGCCAAATTGATCCCCGTCTTGACCAATATGCCGCAAGCCTGCACGCAAGACCCCCAACAACTGATGGGCTGACACTCTTGCCCCTGTCTGATGCCTAAAAACCCCTTGTCCCTTTTCCCAAGATGTACTTTTCAACTCGCGACCCCATCGAACGGGACACACCTCATAGTCCGGATAAGCGCCCTGAAACCTTGTTGGTCTGTCTTGGAACTCCCAATTTTCACAACCAAATGGCCTCGCCCAAAATCTGTCGTCCCACGACACCTCTCTCTGTCTCCTTGCCCCCAGGAGCTCCGATACTCTGAAAGCTCAACAAAAACATCCATGTCATCAAAGTACGGAAAAGTAGGCATTCAAAGTAGTTGTAGAAAATGCTATCTAAAACGTGCGTCACCCTCCTCAACAAGGCAGCGGCTGCCTCCTTGCCCCCTGTCTCCCGTCCTCCTTCGCCCAACCGTCCAGAATGCACTGCCCCAATTCCCCCGCAGATGGGGAATATCCCCATAACAGTTTGCCCATAAATGCGATGCCTGCTAACTTCCCGGAGATGGTAATCCTGGACTGTCGTCTCTCTACCAACTCCATGATAAAACGTACCACATCCTCCAACCTATCTTGCTTATCCTCCCTTCGACACGCTCCGGACTGTGTGAATTCCCTCCAAGCCTGCACATACGTCTGTTGAGTAGATGGCGCCAACGAGTTCAACAGCAATCGTAGCATTCTGTCTCCCTTGCAGACCACAATGCCGCCGGCATCCGGGTCCTGTGCAGGGTTTCGCCCGCAACCAGCCCATGGAATCTCTCCCACTGTGAATGAGACAACGCATCCACAATGTCCTTGTTCACTCCCGGCACATGTCTGGCTGTAAAGTGAATATCTCGGTGTAAGCAGTGAAGCACAAAAACTCGCAGTAACTGCAAACACCTGCACCTCCCTTGCGTACTGCCTATTGACTACTTGCACAACTGCTAAGTTGTCCACATGAAACAGTACCTTATGATGCTCCAGTAAATGTCCCCAGATGCATACCGCAACTATGAGCGGAAATAACTCTAGGAATGCAATGCTCCGTCCACCCTTGGTCCACGACGCCGGGCACGTCTCGGCAAAATACTTACCGTCCCAATAAACGCCAAATCCAGACCCGCCAGCTGCATCTGTAAATATTTGCACATCCCAGTCCACCACCTACTATGTCCGCAATGGAATACCATTGAACTGTTCCAAAAAGACACTCCACATCCTCAAGTCCGCCTTCACACCTACGTGAAGCCTCACATGATGGTGCGGTAACTGTCGCCCCTCCAATACCATCCCCAGTCTCCTACAGAAAGTCGCCCTGCTCGCACTACCTGACACGCAAAATTAAGATGACCCAGCAGCACCTGAATGTCTTGTACTGTCACCTTATGTCTCCTTAAAAGTTGCTTGATCGTCCCCACCATGACCTCTTTCTATTCTTGCGGCAACCTCGACACCATCATGTCAGTATCCAGTTCAATACCCAGAAATGTCAGAGCCGTGCAGGGCCCAACTGTTTAATCGGGGCCAGGGTCACACCCAGGTCCCCTATAATAACCTGGAATTGCCTCAGGACGACCGCACAATGGTCCGACCCTGGCGGCGCCACAAAAAATAAATCATCCAAATAGTGTGTCACAACAGCGTGCCCTGTTGCTGCTGAAAATATCCACTGTAAAAAGGTACTGAAACATTCAAACAAGGAACATGATATGGAACAGCCCATAGGCAGCGCCTTATCCACATACCAGTGGCCTCTAAATTTAATACCTAATAATTCAAAATCACTGGGATGCACTAGCAACAGTCGAAAAGCAGACTTAATATCGGTCTTGGCCATCAAAGCCCCTGGTCCGAAGGTCTGCACCAAGTCAATAGCCACGTCCACCGACGCATATGACACCTTAGTCCTTTCCTCTGGTATGAAATCATTAACAAAGGACCCTTCCGGCCACGACAAATGATGTATGAGTCTAAACTGTCCCAGTTCTTTTTTGGGGACAACACCAATAGGGGACACTATGAGATGTTCTAGCGGCCACTCCATGAAGGCCCTACCATGCGACCTTCGCCTATTTCTTTGTGTAATTTCTCTTGTACAATTTCCTCTTTTCCCAACACCGTTCGCAAATTATCCACCCACCGCCGCACTCGTGGCCCTTCGTATCCCAAGGAGAACCCCTCTGCGAAACCCTTGAACAAACTTTGGGCAGCCTGCCTGTCTTAAGCGTCCAACCACTGGCCCAACTTGTCCAGTCTAACCGGCGTACAAGCTTTTTCCCAAAGGCCCTTGTCCGCCCCTATAGTGTCCTGACTGCTGACTCCACCTGACTGTTGCCCTTGCCCTGTGCCTGAAACCCCTTGCACTGCCGGGACATAGCAGTGCAGAAGCGCATGTCGTCCCCCGCATAGAGAGCAATTGTGACGAAATTTACAGTACTTCCGGGTGCACTGACCCTTGTTGTAGTCTCAGCACGCCACTGTCTTGGTGGGATCACTCCCAGACCCCGTCACTCCCTTCCCATTACTGCCCGCCCCACCCTGAGTGGGACGCTCTCGAAAGGGCCGGTAAGTAATGGGCAACCCACTCGCCGTAAATACAGTCTTACCGAATTTTGCTGGCCCCAGGTGCTGCCAGAGATCCGCGTCAATCTCGCCCCATTTGACCTCCTCATCTGCTGCCATTCTTGCCCTGAATTCCTCGTCGTATTTGACCCAGGCGTAGCCGCTGTAATTTAGATAAGCCTTCCTAATGACGTCCATATATTTAAAAAGCGTCACTGCCCTTTCAGGAAAGCGCTTGCAATATACACTGGCATAGATCAAAAACGCAGCCGCCCAATTTTCTATAGTGACCGGCACCTTCGGGCGCTTAGCGAGCTCGTGCTCCTCCTCCTTCGACCCCTCTTTTGCCCTGATTTTGCGATGCAGCAATTTGAGCATCTCCATGTACTCCCCTTTCCATATTTTCTCATTAGTGGCCAACATTAAATGGGCCCCCAGCGGTTTCGCTATGCCCATGTATGGCAATTTTTTGGCTTTGTCTTGCCCAGAAGTTGTCTTGTCCGTCCCAGAGTCCGTCGCCTTCTCCCCCTTCGTCTCCCCAGCCTCCGGAGATGCAACCTTATCCTGCTTCGGTCCTGCGTGTTCCAAACCCCCCTCCCCCTGTTCTGGCCCAACCCCGACGTCCGCGACGTAAACCCCTTTATATAGCCGGTCCTGTGTAGCGCCTACCTTCGCCGCCACCAAGATAGCCCCAGTGCGCACCGCACTGCGCTTCTTACCTGCTTTCAACACGGGGCCGCTCCGGTGTCCTCCTCCGTACTTGTCCCTGCTGTCGGCCGTCCTGCGCGGGGGTCTGAAACGACTTAATAACAGCATTAGACACCCTCCCCTGGCGCTCCACCAGTCATCCTCCCCTCCTCCCTCAGCTCTCCTTCTTCCATACTGTCCTCATCGTAATCCAATTCGTCCATCGTCTCAACCACCTCCTCGTCAGGCAGGGCGCCCCCCGAAACCCTTGCCTGTACCTGTGACTCGCCTGCTGTACCGTTCGCCGGTCCTGGAAATGCCATACCAGGTTGTCGCTCCCGCTGGAATGCTGCGACGGGGGGTGCAAAACCCACTCCGCCACGCCTCCCCGTGGGAACCACCATAGCAACGGATGCATCTGCAGATACGTCTCTCTTCTCGCCATCCAGCTGGCCGCATTGGGTCCCGCCATCACTTTGTCCTGGGGTCCTCGGCCGCCCAGGTCCCGACTCAACCGCTCACCATCCTCCCATCCTCTTCTACCCCCCCACTCCCTCCCTTCCTCCCCTTCACTCCACTCCCAACTAGCGGGCCCTTCTGGAACCATTCCTTCACCTGCCCCTTCTGACAGACCTAAAGACTCCTCATCCTCCCCAACTTGACACCCGCCCTCAGTATCCTTCACCTCACTGTCCCCTACTGGCAGCAACACTTCTCCATCCTGTCCCACTGGGGCCCCAAGCTGCCTGGGGCCCCTGGGCCCTTTCCTCTGTTTTGCCTTTAAGGCTGCGGTACAACTCTTGCCCCCCTGCTGACCAAGCACCGCTCCCAGGCCGCACTGTCTCACTGCCTCCTCCGTGGGGAGCCACGCCCAGAAACAGATGGGCCTGTCAGGATCCCAGGCTGCCGCACACCTGGGCCCAAACCGCTCCCACAGCCTATTCCCAGGGGACCTGCGTGACCACGGCTGCTCACTCGGGCACGCAGGCCAGCCCTGTGTGTCTTCAAACCTGCAGGGGGGCCGGTCCGACGGGTCGGCGAGGCCCTCCTGCGGCTGCGCCCGCAACACCTCCTCGACACCTCCCTCCGCCCCTCCTACTTACCGCCTGCCATCAGCAGCCCTCGTAGAGGAGCAGGTGGTAACCGCAGTCGCCACTCCACCGGAGGCCCGCCGCGGTGGGTGCGACTGGCCTACAACGCCCTCTTTCAACATATCCAGGCGGCCTGCCTCCATCAAGAGCCGGAGCGCCGCCTGCACCTTTTCTTCAACCGACTTGGCTACCACGGTGCTGCGTCAGGTAAGGCTGAAAGCAGCTCCTGCGTTTGGTGTTCTTTGTTTAGTGCTTTTTTTTTATACCCGCCCAACTACCTCTAAACGCTGCTATCCACTACACTAACACAAGCATTTACGTGAGGCACTCAATCTCTTTATATGCGTAAATACAGCAATATCAAAGCAATTAAGTGGAAACGTAGTAAAATAATTCACATTCAAATCAAAACAGTTCTTAATGTGTAATCCAGTCCGCGTGATTTATTAAGAAAAGTCCTCCAAGAACTTGAATTCCACTAGTTCAAACACCCAATGTTCCAAGCCAACACGTGTTTCGTCATGGGAAAATGACCCAAACGACTTCTTCAGGGCTAGAAATTATAAACGAAAACTTGAGTTAAGAACCAAAATGCTCAAATACTATACTGGGTGTAAAAAACCCACATTTTTCTTGTGAAAATCGAAAAAATGGAAACAGATAAAGAAAGAAAAGAGAAAGAAAGTGTTCATCACCAGAAGACATACCCTAACGCCTCACAATCGAAAAAGTTTATCTTAGTGCACAATACCGCACCATTTTAAAGCTAAAATCAGAGTAAGATATTGTGCTACAGAATAACACCCTACTATGGGGCCACTCAATAATGCAAAGTGCCACATTAAAACCTCCTATCCCATGAGGAAAATAAACCAATCTAATACTAGTGCACTTCCAACAGAAAAACACCTAATACCTCCCTAGAAATTATAAGGTGTCCATATATATATATAAGAAAATACAACATGCCATGCAACGCACCATGTGAGCATAACATGCCTGTCAGAGCGAAGATTTCCAAAAGTGATTAAAGTACCTTATTGACAACGAGAGTATAACCCCCTTGTGTAGCAAAAGTCTGTATGAGTTCTTTCCGTAGTGGACGTTAATCTTGTATCACGTAAATCACATCTAGTAGGAAAATAAATACAAAAACGTAAATCAAATGTCTAGTACCCAAATCTTTGAAGCAATATGATGAATGTGAGATCCGTATTACCTGGATAAAAATTCAACTGTTTAAATCAAAGATTCCGAGCATTTCTTCGAATGTTCTCAAATATCCCAGTAATTATCAAGACAACTACAAAATAACATAAAGCTAGCGTGTAAATAACCACCATGCCCTACATGAATTCATCACAATACTACATAAATGATTATCCACTAGACCACAGACTGAGTTAAACAGAAACTCACCAAAAATACTGCGGTTCCCGGCATATTCTCAAGCCAAGCTTCGATCACGAGTACGCCGACCGCGATTCCCATAACCGGAATCGTTTTAAACACTGTGAAAATCATTGAAAATGAAAAAGGACTAAACTATAGAAATAAAGATAGGACTAAACATCGTATAACCTCTTGTCCTTGTGAACACTGTAAGAATCACCAAAATCAAAAACGGACTACATTACAAACATAAAGGTAGGACTATAAATCGTACAGCCTTCAAATGGAACACAACAATACTCGTTATTTAGACTAAGAGGGTTATTCTAACTTTGGAGGAGTGTTAATCCGTCCCAAAAGTGACGGTAAAGTGACGGATAAGTGACGGATATACCACCAGCCGTATTACGAGTTCCATAGGATATAATGGACTCGTAATACGGCTGGTGGTAAATCCGTCACTTTTGGGACGGATTAACACCTCCTCCAAAGTTAGAATAACCCCCTAAGTCATATAACAAACCCAGGGAGCGCTGTGGCTCATGATCTGGTTTAGAATAATACGATTGGTCACCTGTCCGTTAGGGAATAATAACGAGTATTGTTGTGTTCCATTTGAAGGTTGTACGAGTACTGTTGTGTTCTATTTGAAGGCTGTACGAGTACTGTTGTGTTCCATTTGAAGGCTGTACGATTTATAGTCCTACCTTTATGTTTGTAATGTAGTCCGTTTTTTGATTTTGGTGATTCTTACAGTGTTCACAAGGACAAGAGGTTATACGATGTTTAGTCCTATATTTATTTCTATAGTTTAGTCCGTTTTCATTTTCAAAGATTTGCACAGTGTTTAAAATGATTTCCGGTTATGGGAATCGCGTTCGGCGTACTCGTGATCGAAGCTTGGCTTGAGAATATGCCGGGAACCGAAGTATTTTTGGTGAGTTTCTGTTCAACTCAGTCTGTGCTCTAGTGGATAATCATTTATGTAGTATTGTGATGAATTCATGTAGGGGATGGTGGTTACCAGCTTTATGTTGTTATTTTGTAGTTGTCGTGATAATTACTGGGATATTTGAGAACATTCAAAGAAATGCTCGGAATCTTTGATTTAAACAGTTGAATTTTTATCCAGGTAATACGGATCTCATATTAATCATATTGCTTCAAAGATTTGGGTACTAGACATTTGATTTACGTTTTTGTATTTATTTTCCTACTAGATGTGATTTATGTGATACAAGATTAACGTCCACTACGGAAACGACACATACACAGTCTTTTGCTACACGAGGGGGGTTATACTCTTGTTGTCAATAAGGTACTTTAATCACTTTTGGGAATCTTCGCTCTGACGGGCACGTTATGCTCACATGGTGTGTTGCATGGCATGTTGTATTTCTTATATATATGGACACCTTATCATTTCTAGGGTGGTATTAGGTGTTTTTCTGTTGTAGGTGCACTAGTATTAGATTGGTTTATTTTTCCTCACGGGATAGGAGGTACTAATGTGGCACTTTGCATTATTGAGTGGCCCCATAGTAGGGTGTTATTATTCTGTAGCACAATATCTTACTCTGGTTTTAGCTTTAAAATGGTGCGGTATTGTGCACTAAGATAAACTTTTTCGATTGTGAGGCGTTCGGGTATGTCTTCTGGTGATGAACACTTTCTTTCTCTTTTCTTTATCTGTTTAAATTTTTTCGATTTTCACAAGAAAAACGTGGGTTTTTTACACCCAGTATAGTATTTGAGCATTTTGGTTCTTATCTTAAGTTTTCGTTTGTAATTTCTAGCCCTGAAGAAGTCATTTGGGTCATTTTCCCATGACGAAACACGTGCTGGCTTGGAACGTTGGGTGTTTGAACTAGTGGAATTCAACTTCTTGGAGGACTTTTCTTAATAAATCACGCGGACTGGATTACACATTAAGAAATGTTTTGATTTGAATGTGAATTCTTTTACTACGTTTCCACTTAATTGCTTTGATATTGCTGTATTTACACATATATGTAGATTGAGTGCCTCACGTAAATGCTTGTGCTAGTTTTGGTTTACCTTGTAAGGGTAGGGTGTTGTCCCTTGTGAAGGCACCTTCTAGTTGCTATTGTGGCCAGATGTTTTCCTGAGCGCCCTGGTCTTTTTTTTCCCCTCATTGAAACACCACTTCATTTAACATATCCACTACACTAAGCCACAAAAACGGCCACTGTGTCGCACCGACAAAATGGTGGCGACACTTAAAAAGGCCGTAATATATACTCCCCCCCCCTCCCCCCCCCCCCCCCCCCCATAGCCCAAAAGCGCCCAACGGCGCCTATGGACTATACCACTTAACCAAACATCCCGGAGGGGAGACCTCATTCTTCGGCGGTCCCCCCGGGACCTCCTTTTAGGTTGAGCGTGCAAACAAGTTGTTATCTATCTGTGGGGTTTAGCCATGCCCACCTCACGCCCATCACTTTGATTTGTTTGGGGATTTGCCTTTTAAAAATCCCTGGATGTTGTTGGTAAATGCTTTACATTTGTCCCGCCTGGGGCGTTTTTGTTAGCACCTTTGGGACCGACCCTTTTACATAGATAATTACACGCTTGACGATATGTTTGACTGCGAGCAAACTACTTTTTTCGAAGTCTCTCTTGTTTGCACTGATGGAGGACACAGTGGTTATAAGATTAATGCATCGCAAATTTGATCAGTTGTACTTGAGCGCTTTGAATGACTACCAGGTAGTCAAGTAGTCATATTGTTTATCTTGTATCTCCGTCCACCGTGTCGGACATGCCACATTGAAGTTTTATAAAGTGCAAACTTGTTTTGCTGTTATGTTACGTTTCACTTCGTGGCTTGCCCGTCACTCCCACCACCTAACTCCCACCAATATTCCTCTTCCCTGTTCATTGCTTCTTATGTGAAACTTGCTGTGTTTTGTGCATTAAATATATTTTTTACATATATAATAAAATAAACATGTTTGGATGCCGTTAATACAACAGTATGTGTAGTGTTATTATTTTGAAATGCGTTCTTTCAGAAATTAATTATAACTAATAAACTGTGTCATAGAAAAATAGCGACATGACACACAAACGTAAGGCAACAAGGTATTGCCTGGAATAGCGCTTAGAAACAGCTTAGAGTGTATAGTGGCTATATGTAATATTGTGCTCTACAAATCAGAAGTATATTTCATATTTTTACTTTATGTAGTGTTAACTTGCCTATTTCAGCAACTTAAACAGTGATGATGACTACCTTCCTTGCTGTTAGATCAGTCCCAAAGAAGACACCGCTGTTCACACACTCCATGCCCTCAGCCCTGCCAGTGCCAGAAACCCCTCACAAGCTGTCTGCCAGAGCACCCCAGTTCTTGCAGTCAGTACACTTTGCTGCTCCAACACTCGGACTTCATGCACAGCTCCATCAGTGAACCACAGTTCACACACTCCATGCCCTCCTCTGTGCCTGTGCCAGGAACCACAGACACACTGTCTGCCACAGCACCTCAGTTCTGGCAGGCAGTACACTCTGACTGTGTACTGTACTAGGACCTTGGGCGCAGCTCCATCAGTGCACTGCAGTTCACACACTCCTAGCCTTCAGCCATGCCAATGTCAGGAACCCCTCACATATTGTCTGCCAGAGCACCTCAGTTCTTGCAATCACTACACTCAGCTGCTCCAGTACTGGGACCTCGGGAGCAGCCCCATCAGTGCCCCTCAGTTCACACACTCCAAGTCCTCAGCCTTGCAAGAACCCCATGCAGCTGTCTGCCAGAGCACCTCAGTTTCTGAGCTTAGCTGTAAACAAGGCTATAAATCAGGCTGTTATCTTGGTCACATTTGGTCTGCCTGCCTGCCTGTGCCATCTGGAGGCCCCGCTCCCAGATGTAGCCTGATGTCACCTAGGAAACCTTTGTATGGCGTCCCTGCTCTTTTAGCTCTGCGACCCACAAGCAGTTTAGACAAAGCATCTCCTTCCAAGCACTCAGTGGCCACTGCTGGGACCCCTCACCAGCTCTACTAGGGCTCCGCAATCCTTAGAGACAGTGCCCACATCTGCTCCATAAGGGGAATCCCAATCACAGCTCCATCAGTGTAGCTCAGTTCACAAACACTCCAAGCCCTCAGCAATGCCAGTGCCAGAACCTCACACGCTGTCTGCCAGTGCACCTCAGTTCTTACAGTCATTACACACTGCTGTTTCAGTAGTGGGACCTCGGGTGCAGCTCCATCAGTGCACATCAATTCATACACTCCAAGCCCCTCAGCTGCGCCCGTGCCAAAACCCCACACACGCTGTCTGCTAGAGCACCTCAGTTTTTACAGTCCGTACAATCTGCTGTCCAGTACTAGGATCTTGGGCGCAGCTCCATTAGTGTACCTGAGTTCAACCCCGGCGAGGTCATTTGCTTTCCTATCCTAGGACCCTGCTCACATATCGTTCCATTACAGCAGCTCAATTCTAATATCCAGTCTCGCTGACAAGTCAATACTGGACCCAAAATAGCAAAACACAGCTCAGGCAGTGCACCTCAAGTCTAACATTCAACACCACTGTTGATGGGAACCACCACAGCTCTGCCAGAATCCATCAATTCTAACATTTAGTGCATGTTTCATCTCAGTACTAAGGCTCACACACACACGCCCTTCAGGAATCCTTTCTTCTGTGGTTCAGAGGTAATGCCACTCCCATACTGGGCTTCACCAGGGCACCTCCAGGCTAACACCCGGAAACACTGGCACACCAATACTAGGTTCCACACATTGCTACATTAACATACCTCATTTATGACCATTACTATTTCAGTACTGCAGCCCACATACAGCTCTGTAAGTGCACCTCAACCCTAACCTGCCGTGCCCCATTATTCCAATACCTTGAGTTACATGGCGCTCAGTTTCTCATTTCTCACCCACTGATTTCTGTTATTCCAGCACTGGCCCGGGACACAGCTGTGTCTATAACCCCAGTCCTGATCTGAAGCTCCCCAATATTGCTGTATTGGAGTTCACATCCAACTCTGCTAATGCACCTCCTGCTGTTCGGCATTGCCCCCTGCTTTTCCACGCTCTGACTTCTGTTTGAGGACCTAGGGAAGCCAATTAAATATATTCTTAGCTGCCATCTTTACTTGAGAGGGTCTGTTTCACCTATCTCACTCCGTTCTTTCCTTTACTCTGTTTACTCTCAAAGTTTTCTTTCTTCGCCACTTTTCTCTATCCATCTAAAAAAAAATCCACACGTTATCAGTTTTGCTCTTTCTTTCAACTTTTTATTTCTACTCCTCTACCTTTTTTAATTTCCCTCTTCCCCTTGCTACCTCCTCCATCAAATTCGCAAAAACATGGTTATTTCTTTCCTTTTTCTTTTTTTTTTCTTCATCAGGCTTGCATTCTTTCACAATTTCTTTTCTCTTCCCTTCATTCTTTGTCTTTATTTGCTCTTTCCTTTGACTCAGTATGCATCCTTTCACTTTTTTTCTTTCTTTCTTCCTTCCTTTCTCTAGTTTTTTTCTTATCTCTATCTGTCAATTCAGGTTTTACTATAAATCCCTCCTTTTCCCTTCTGTATGTGGAAGCCACAAGTTACTGAAGTGTCAAAGTGGCTTTCCCCATTCTGTAGCAGAAGAAATGTGTCAGTACATACATGCCCTGGTTCTTACTCTGTTTGTTTCTCTCACTATCCCTTTTTTTCATTAATGTTCATTTTTCTCTTTCTTTTCACACTTCTTTCATTATTTTTTCCTCTATCTTTCGTACGCTAGCTTCCTTCCCTTTTTTCTTTTGTCTCACATTTGCTATATTTCTTCTCTTAGTTGTTTCCATTTTCTCGTTCTTACTTTCCTTTCTTCCTTTTTATTTCTTTGTGGCCCCTTTTTCTTTCTTCCTTTTGTCTGTTATATTCCTTTCTCTTCTTCTCTTTTTCTGCCCCATCCATTTTCTCTCCTGAAGCCTAGTTATCAATGGAGCATCAGGTGCAGAGGCACCCGGCCCCAGAGACCTATGAACTTCACTCAACTCTAATTACTGCTGTATTTTCCTACCGAAATTGCAGTCAACCATTTTCCTTTCTTACTCCAGGGCCCATGCAACCATTGCTACACCACTTGACCTCTATCTTTACTCCTGACTTTATCTTTCCTTTCACCCTCCAATCCCTCCCAAACTATATTTTTGTTATGGTGTTTTGCGCATTATACTGTGATGCCAACGGTCTATTGCTGAGTAAGGTTTATTTGATAATTGTATATGTTTTAAGCTAGAGGAAGTAGGTAAATGAAAGTGCTTCAGTTAAATGCTGGGCCACTGGAATTATATGGCAGGAAAAGGTGAAATTATGAGGCAGAGTTGACCAATTTATGTGGCAAGAAAAGTCCAGTTAGGAATTTACAATGCCAGTAGTTCTAACTCAAGAAACTGTGAGACCTATTGCATTGCAAATGCTTGTTATAATCTGTTGTTCTGCCACTTTAACAAAGCTA
Source organism: Pleurodeles waltl (assembly GCF_031143425.1). Taxonomy (NCBI): domain Eukaryota; kingdom Metazoa; phylum Chordata; class Amphibia; order Caudata; family Salamandridae; genus Pleurodeles; species Pleurodeles waltl. The sequence goes on along the minus strand of NC_090440.1, from coordinate 854,372,329 downwards.
GTAGGCCTGGCTTACTTAAAATGACACCCCTTTGTATTTGTCATAAGACATAGGGGGTCATTCTGACCTCGGCGGTAAAAGGCGCTTACCGCCGGTCAGAAGACCGCCATAACACCGCCGCGGTCACGGTAAACCGCCACGGTCATTCTGACCCGCAACTGGCAAACCGCCAAAAATCCGACATCAACAAAAGCCTGCCACACCAAAGGTCAGCGGGAAACTGGCGATGACCAAACCACCGTCACGCCAGCAGAAATACGCCCATACCATTCCGACCCACAAATCCCTGCAGCGGTCTTTCAACCGCGGTATTCCATTGGCGGTACACACCGCCGCGGTCAAAATACACACACCTTTACAAAACACATCCACATTGGATAATTCAAAATACACACACCTGAGACACATACACACACCACTCCCACACACCCAATTAAATATAAAACACACACCCACATAACCCACAAACCCCTACGACCACAATTGCGACTGAAGGACAGAGCGAGACAGCACAGAATAGAGTACACCATCACACAGAGGCAAATCACAACATCACCTACACAATATCCACGCACAAAACACCACACACCACCGCACTCACCACACTCTACAACACATACACCACCCCTCACCTCATCCACACCACCCCATGGCACCCCAAAGACACCCCAGGTTCTCTGACGCAGAACTCAGGGTCATGGTGGAGGAAATAGTTCGTGTAGAGCCCCAGCTCTTCGGGACACAGGTGCAGCACACCACCATTGCCAGGAAGATGGAGCTATGGCAAAGAATAGTGGACAGGGTCAACGCTGTGGGACAGCATCCACGAAATCGGGACGACATCAGGAAGCGGTGGAACGACCTACGGGGGAAGGTGCGTTCCATGGTATCAAGGCACAACATCGCGGTGCAGAAGACTGGCGGCGGACCCCCACCTACTCCCCCAGAATTCACAGCATGGGAGGAGGAAGTCTTGCACATCTTGCATCCTGAGGGCCTCGCAGGAGTAGGCGGAGGAATGTACTCTGGTAAGTCAAATCTTCACTACTTCATTCCCCCCACCCCACCTGCATGCCAAATCATACCCCCACCCTCACCCCCACCCCCATCACACCAACTCCTTGCTAATGGCTCACCATCACAACCCACCCATCCCAAAACCTAGCCCTGCATGCGTCCCCAAAGCATGGACACCCATCACCAAAGCATGCCCACTGCACACACCCATCACCCCCACAAGCCACCGTCACAAAAGCCCCCACAAGGGAATGCCAGCACTGGGGGACACGGCCACCCACCCATTACACGAAATGGCACACACAGAAGCAATAACCATACTCTTATACCCCTGCAGGACCCGAACGCCACCACACCGCCATGGAGGGTCCAGAGATGTCCATCCCACCCCCAGAAGAGGCCCCCAGTGATGACATTACTCCACCATCACCCATCACCATTTTACAATCATGTTCCTAAATTTAGCACTTTAATAAATTCACTTATTGCACTTAAAAAATCTGGAGTCTGCCTGTATTTTGAACAAATGTTCAACAGGAACAGTAGAGAGGCAGGAGACTTTAAGTAAATGTAAAATGGCGGGGTTGATTCGTACCTGTGTGCTACTGAAAATACTGTTGTATCACTGTGTCCCTGTTGTCTGTTGTCTGTGTCGTCCCCGTCGTCTTCCTCCTCTTCACTCTCCACAGCTGCTACAACACCACCATCTGGACCATCCTCCTGCAGGAAAGGCACCTGGCGTCGCAAAGCCAGGTTGTGAAGCATACAGCAGGCCACGATGATATGGCACACCTTCTTTGGTGAGTACATTAGGGATCCACCTGTCATATGCAGGCACCTAAACCTGGCCTTCAGGAGGCCGAAGGTTCTTTCTATAATCCTCCTAGTTCACCCATGGGCCTCATTGTAACGTTCCTCTGCCCTTGTCCTGGGATTCCTCACTGGGGTAAGTAGCCACGACAGGTTGGGGTAACCAGAGTCACCTATTAGCCACACACGGTGTCTCTGTAGCTGTTCCATCACATAAGGGATGCTGCTATTTCGCATGATGTACGCGTCATGCACTGACCCAGGGAACTTGGCATTTACATGGGAGATGTACTGGTCAGCCAAACAGACCACCTGGACATTCATCGAATGATAACTTTTTCTGTTCCTGTACACCTGCTCACTTCCACTGGGGGGAACCAAAGCCACATGAGTCCCATCAATGGCACCAATGATGTTGGGGATATGTCCAAGGGCATAGAAATCACCCTTCACTGTAGCCAAATCGCCCACCTCAGGGAAAACAATGTAGCTCCGCATGTATTTCATCAGGGCAGACAACACTCTGGACAAAACCTTAGAAAACATAGGCTGAGACATCCCTGATGATATGGCCACTGTTGTTTGGAATGATCCACTTGCTAAAAAATGGAGTACTGACAGAACCTGCACCAGAGGGGGAATCCCTGTGGGTTGGCGAATGGGGGACATCAGGTCTGGCTCCAGCTGGGCACACAGTTCCTGTATAGTGGCTCGGTCAAGTCTGTATGTCAGTATGACATGTCTTTCTTCCATTGTCAACAGGTCCACCAGCGGTCTGTACACAGGAGGATTCCTCCATCTCCTCGCAAGTCCCAGCGGACGGTGCCTAGGAAGAACAACATGGAGCACAGAGTCAAGCAACCCACAGGTACGTAACCACAGCTTGCACAGTACACGATTCGCTATGCATTGAATGGCTTGTATGATTGGCAATGCAAGGCCTAGGCCTGTGTGACGCAGTAGAAATTAAGCCATGTGGGCCCTTGAAATGGCGGCTGCCTGACCTGTGAAGTGTGACAATGGGATGTGAGGTCAATGCGCTGACGTGGCACACCGTGGCGGTAGGCGGTCGAAGACCGCGGCGCAAAGCAGCATTGGTTAACAGTGAACCCTATGGGTCTCAGGAGCCAATGACGATGTGCGCCGGCGGTCGCGGTACGCACCGCCACGGGCGTGACCGCCATTTTCTATCTGCTTAATCACTCGAGACCTGATCATCCACAGGAGAGGACTTATACTGCAAGTGCTGCTGTGACCTCGGTCTGGAAGAGACAATGGCTGCTGCGACTGGGGAAAGGGCCCCTGCCTTCACATCTGAGGAATTGGAGAAACTTGTTGATGGGGTCCTCCCCCAGTATGCGCTACTCTACGGTCCTCCAGACCAACAGGTAAGTACACAGGGAGCACGTTGTATGGGCTATGCCTGTGTTGAGTGGGGTGGATGTAAGATGGTGGGGAGGGGAGCGAATGAGGAATGCAACGCACGACAGATGAGAGCATGTGCCACATGGCAAGGTTGGGGAGGGGGGGCCACTCTTATCGACTATGCAGAAAAGTGATGATATTTCTTTTCCCACCCTGTACATGTCACACAGGTCAGTGCCCATCAGAAGATTGACATTTGGCGTGCCATCGCCAAGGACGTCTGGGCCCTGGGGGTCCACAACAGACGGGGCACCCACTGCCGTAAGAGGTGGGAGGACATCCGCCGCGGGAGCAGAAAGACCGCCGAGGCTCTGCTGGGGATGGCCTCCCAACCTGATGTCCCGGATCCTGGCGGTGGCCTACCCCGATTTGGATGGGCGCGTGAGGACATCACAGCAGACACAAGGGGGTGAGTATCAGCACATTCTGCTATATTAGCGCACAGTGGAGGTGTCTGGGTGGGGGAGGAGGGCTGTGGCTATCTCTAGGCCAGGGCGGTTTCTGTAGGCTAGGCCCCTCCTTAAGGCATGGCCCTGTGCCCCCGCCCCCCACCTCTGTAGGGTGCTAAGTACAGCTATCCATGGCCCGGGCTCACCTATGTGTGCATTTGTCGTCCATAGACTTGTAGGCCAAGTCACAATAATTGAGTAGTGTACCCCAAGTGCGCGGCGTAGTGCAGGGGTCTTCTGTGTCTGTCCTCTCCACCAACGGTGTCGCCAATGCATGCACTCAACATGTCAGCATTATCAGGCGGAGGAGAAGTGGCATCGGCGCACGAGGGAGCTGCATCTCACATGGCCCCGGAGGGCCATGCAACCGACTCCGAGTACACCAGTGAGACGGAGGGCGGGGGGAGCTCCACAACGGGGACCCGTGGAGACGTCAGCGACACCGACACGTCCTCGGAAGGGAGCTCCCTTGTGGTGGCGGCAACATCCGTGCCCACCGCAACAACGGGTACAGCCGCCACCCTGCGCACCAGGTCCGCCCTCCCAGCAGCCCCTCAGCGTTCGCCCCGTGCCCGCTCGGCCAGGAAGCCGGGCATCTCCTTCGCCCCAGGCACCTCAGGCCCTGCCCCAGTTACCCCTGCTGCCCTCAGTGCGGAGATCATTGACCTCCTCCAGACGCTCATTGTTGGGCAGTCTACCCTTTTGAATGCCATCCAGGGGGTAGAAAGGGAGGTGCATCGGAGCAATGCATACCTGGAGGGCATTCATTCGGGTCAGGCTGCCCATCAGCGATCGTTCAACGCTCTGGCCTCAGCACTGACTGCAGCCATTGTCCCTGTCTCCAGCCTCCCTCCTCCAACTCCCTTCACCCAGTCCCACTCCCCTGTTCCTCTGCCTATCCCAGACACACCTACAGACCAGCCTGCACACACATCAACACCCAAGGGCAGGTCATCCTGACATAAGCACCACAGATCACACAAGCATTCACCCAAGCAACATCCACATGCAGACATGCCAACAGCCACTGCCTCCTCTGTGTCACCCCTCCTCCTCGTCTCCCTCCTCCCTCCCTGTGACATCTCCACTCACACCTGCATGCACACCACCATCAGCAAGTACGTCCATCACCACCACACCCACCAGAACAGTCCGCACACGTGCAGTCACCACCCCCACTGCCATTTACACGTCCCCTGTATCCTCTCCCAGTGTGTCTGTCACCCCCTCTTCCAAACCACACAAACGCAGGCAGCCACCCACCCAACAGCCATCCACCTCACGACAGCCTCCGTCACAAGCACCTACACCCAAAGACAGCACACTTGACTCTCCTACAACCACATCCTCTTCCTCCACTCCCATACCCACTGCACCTACCCTTCCCATTGCTCCTAAAAAGTTGTTCCTCTCCAAAATTAACCTCTTTGCATCACCTGACCCACCCCCTCCATCTCGTAAGAGTCCAAACAGCACCTCAGCCACCACAAGATCTGCACCTACTAGGACCATCGTTCAGGGCTATTGGAGTCCACCAGCTCCTAGGGCAGGAACATCGGCCAGCAGCAAGGGGACAGCCAGCCCACCCCCTGGGAAAAGAACCAAAAAAGGGAAGGGCCGGCGCGACAGGCCTGAGACGGCTGCCCCCAAGGACACCACCCTTGCACCGTCACCTGGCACATCCACAAAGGGAGGCAAGGGCCCCAGAGATTCGGCGAAGGAGGGCAAGGGCAGCAGGGCGGACAAGTCCGGCAGCAGGCGAGCTGCCCAGGAGGGCCCCACCAGCCCCATTTGGGGTGTGACGGAGGACACCAACGGGCCCAGGACTCCAGCACAGGAGGGCCCCGCAAGCGAAAGGTCGGATGGCGACTGAGCGGGAATTATTGGCCAGATCTGGTTCCCTAGGAACACAAGACGAGCAGCGCTGAACAGGGCCCCGCCGTGACGAGCAGCGCTGAACAGGGCCCCGCCGTGACGAGCAGCGCTGAACAGGGCCCCGCCGTGACAAGCAGCGCTGAACAGGGCCCCGCCAAGACAAGCACCGCTGAACAGGGCCCCGCCGTGAGATGCTCCGCTGAGCCCTTCCTGTCAAGCACCGCTCCGCTGGGCCCTTCCTGTCGAGCACCGCTCGGCTGGGCCCTTCCTGTCGAGCACCGCTCGGCTGGGCCCTTCCTGTCGAGCACCGCTCGGCTGGGCCCTTCCTGTCGGGCACCGCTCGGCTGGGCCCTTCCTGTCAAGCACCGCTCGGCTGGGCCCTTCCTGTCGAGCACCGCTCGGCTGGGCCCTTCCTGTCAAGCACCGCTCGGCTGGGCCCTTCCTGTCAAGCACCGCTCGGCTGGGCCCTTCCTGTCAAGCACCGCTCGGCTGGGCCCTTCCTGTCAAGCACCGCTCGGCTGGGCCCTTCCTGTCAAGCACCGCTCGGCTGGGCCCTTCCTGTCAAGCACCGCTCGGCTGGGCCCTTCCTGTCAAGCACCGCTCGGCTGGGCCCTTCCTGTCAAGCACCGCTCGGCTGGGCCCTTCCTGTCAAGCACCGCTCGGCTGGGCCCTTCCTATCAAGCACCGCTCGGCTGGGCCCTTCCTATCAAGCACCGCTCCACTAGTCACCGCCGTCTCTGAACTGCTCCGCTGGGCCCTTCCTGTCAAGCACCGCTCCGCTGGGCCCTTCATCTCAAGCACCGCTCCGCTGGGCCCTTCCTGTCAAGCACCGCTCCGCTGGGCCCTTCCTGTCAAGCACCGCTCCGCTGGGCCCTTCCTGTCAAGCACCGCTCCGCTGGGCCCTTCCTGTCAAGCACCGCTCCGCTGGGCCCTTCCTGTCAAGCACCGCTCCGCTGGGCCCTTCCTGTCAAGCACCGCTCCGCTGGGCCCTTCCTGTCAAGCACCGCTCCGCTGGGCCCTTCCTGTCAAGCACCGCTCCGCTGGGCCCTTCCTGTCAAGCACCGCTCCGCTGGGCCCTTCCTGTCAAGCACCGCTCCGCTGGGCCCTTCCTGTCAAGCACCGCTCCGCTGGGCCCTTCCTGTCAAGCACCGCTCCGCTGGGCCCTTCCTGTCAAGCACCGCTCCGCTGGGCCCTTCCTGTCAAGCACCGCTCCGCTGGGCACCGCCGTCTCTGAACTGCTCCGCTGGGCCCTTCATCTCAAGCACCGCTGGCCCATTGGCAGGGCCGGATCTGTGTCGGGCAGGGCTTCACGAAGCACTCTGGCCAACATGCCTCCTCCATAACCAGTGGAGTCTGTAATCCACCTGATGGACTGTGGCTTTGCACTCCCCAGGATGGTACAGTGGGCATGGAGGCCCCTCGTGGATCTGGCGTCGTGGACTCGTGTGGCTGAGGTGCCCCCCCTTCCCTTCCCCCTGAGGTGCCTGTGGTTTTATTATCTGATGCCCCAGCAGTGTTCTCTTCAATGGAATCGGGTCTCGTGTGTGGGCTTTGCCCATGTGTTTATGCACATTGGCCCACGAACAATGGAATGTAGCCAATATGTGGCGGACTTTTGGACTATGTATATATTGTTCATGTTGTAATATATTTATTTTATATATTTCATATTTCACTTAACTTCAAATATGCTATAATATACTTCAATTTTAATGATCATTTTATGTGGTCTTTGCATTATTCCGGGGGGTTTGAGGGGTGTCACTCTGACTTGTTGCTCTGCATTGGTGTGTAGGGATTTGGGGGGATAGGGGCGTGTCGCGTATGTGTGTGCCCGTAACCTTTTCTCCTCCCCCCCTCCCCTGTGTCGTAGGTGCAGTACTCACCGTTGTCTTCTGCGCCGGCGTTCGTGCTCCTGGTAGAGGAGCAGGAAGACAATGGCTGGTAGGATGTTTAATTCGGGTTCCATGCTGTCCAGATTCCTCGTGGAGTGTGTATAGGTGAGCGTTTTCCCGTTCGTAGTCTGTTTCCGCCGTGTTTTTATCGGCGGGGCTCCCGCCCCGGAAAAGGTGGCGGATTGGTGGGTCGTGATAGTGTGGGCGGTACATTGTCTGCCGCCTGTCTGTTGGCGGTGACCGCCGCGCTGTTTGTTTGTCCCGCAGTGGCGGTCGGAGTGTTAAAGTGGCGGCCTGTGTTGGCGGTTCCCGCCAGGGTCAGAATTCCATTTTTTTTACTGCCTGCCTGTTGGCGGGTTGGCCGCCTCTTTAACACCGACCGCCAGGGTTGGAATGACCCCCATAGTCAGCTGTGCGAGCAGGGGTAGGCCATTTGTGGTGGGTTGGGCAAAGGGCCTTTCCTCACACAGGCAGGTCCCCATCCCCACGCCATGTAAAGTGATGGACATTTGACTTTGTTAAAGCATAGAAATTCACTAACAAAAACGAAGGTTAAAGTAATAATTAGAAATTGTAATAATCTCTTACTTTATTTTAAAAAGGAATCTTGGGAATTCATTTAAAAACAAGGGGACATTATAGATAGGAGAAAATGTAAATGCAAACCTCATGTATACATTAACAAAACCACTGAAATTTGCCAGTTATAGTTATCTTAAGTAACTATAATGTGTACCTTAAAGTAACTACAACTTGCCGTGCAGTGCTTCTATCTTCAAATATTACATCACTCATGATATTTTCAGGACTTCCATTGATAGTATCCCTAATGATATCTGAAATGACATCATTGATAACAACACAGAGCAAGGCAGGGACGAAAGGTTTTTTTTTTATTTCCGACGCTAGCACCAGTGTAGGTGTTGTTAGGTCAGGCTTCCCATAGTAAAGGCATTTTTTGTTTCTTTAAAAACTTTGATGTTTGATGAATCCACACAAAATTTTGGGAAAAGATCTCATTCACTTTGACTGCTTCATGGAAGCTTTCACACTGATCCATCAAGCAGAGGCCAAGAGAAAAGGCCCAAAAGTACAGTTTTCCTTTTTTGTTCCCATAGGAAAGCAGACGCTCCGAAACAGAAAAACAGCTGAGTGGATTTATAAGTTTGCCACAAAATTATAATTTTACTCAAAATGTGCTTTTTCAAATTTGGTTTAAATCCACTCAGCTGGCTTTAAGAACATAGCATTTAAAGAGGAGATCAAGTTCAGCATGAAGGTGTTAATCATCAAAATAAAGTTAGTGCTTGCTGGATGGTTGATACTGAGGATTCACCATTGTACTTCCAAAGTACTACAACATTTAAAAAAGAGTTGTTTTCAGCACCATGGTAACAGCACTGTCATACAAAACAAATCAGAAATTAAATATTCTCGGATATTGCAACTGCCATAACTGCACTGAGGGACTCAGTCCCTAAGCCCTGACATAAGAAAAAACAAGCACATAAGAGGGCATGGTGTGCCCATACCCTGACCACCAACCCCATGTGAGAGCATCTCAAAGCTCACTTAAGTTAAACTAATAAATATATATACATATATGTGTGTGTGTGTGTGTGTATGTGTGTGTATATATATATATATATATATATATCCATATCCATAGTTACCACAGTGGTACTCAGCGATGCCCCAGTGTGCCTTTTTACAAAATTAGGTGTCTGGTCATGGACCAGGTGACTGTGGTGGGGGGGGGGGTTCTACCAAAAAAACTGAAAAACACTGAAATTTAGCAGGTATAGTTTAGTGAACGAAGCATAAGTTTCATCGTCCTCCTCGTGTACTGCTTATGATCTCACAAATTACATCACTCATGAAATGTTAAATGACATCACTGATGGCACCATTGAGGATGTCTCAAGTTAGTTCATTAAACAGCTGGTGAATTTCAGTAGTTTTTACAGTTTTAAACATTAGTGCTTATCACATTTCAACATATAACCACTTCAACCCATTTTCTCATGACTATATAGATATACATACAGACACACACACAAACATACACACACAGTGGTGGTAGGAAGGCTGTTTTTGTTTGCTAATAACTTTAGTGCCGTTTGAACTTTCACAAAACTTTCCAAAAAATGTTGATCCACCTCTGCTCTTTCCTGGAACATTTCAGAGATCTATTAAGGGGACGGGAATTCCCAAAGCACTTTTTCCCATGCACTTTCCATTGGAAAAAAGTATACAACAATACAGAAAAAAACCGCTGAACATAATTGCACCAAATTAGGCAACAAGCTAGATCAGAAACCATACATTTTGTGATTTGATGTAAATCCGTTCAGCTGTTTTTGAGAAATTAGTTTGCAAACAAATAGATATATCTGGTAGTTTGGTACTGCAGGATTCCTGCAGTTCTCCCATGGCTCTGTGAAATTAAAAGAAATACAGTGTTTTGATTGGGTGTGAGCGTATATATTTCCTGTAGGCTAGTTCGATCCAGTGGAACTCCGCTGTCCTGCAGGATGTAAACTCTAATTGGCTGGCCACAATATGAAAGAAAATATTGTTGCCTCCACTGCAGGATTCATTAAAGGAGGAAGTAGGGGCCAGAGTAGGTTTAACCCTATCCCCTGGCTCTCACTGAGGGTCCCAGAGGGACTAACCTCCCAAAAACAAAAAAACAAAGAATTGTTGGTCCATTGGTCTTGCTGCACTCACACTGGAGAGTTTGACATCTCCCACAAGAGTCCCATGGGTGCAGTGCAGTTCCCCCATCCCTGGACTCTTGGAGGAGCCAGAGCAGCATAGAAAAAATAGTTTTCCAAAAGGGAAGAATGAGCTAGGGTCTATAGGTGGTTGCCTGCTAATGGATGGTTGGGTCCAGGCCAGTCTTAGGACTAGGCTGTGCAGTCAACCCAACTTTTCCCACATTACATGTAACTGGTGAATTTCTGTGTTCTGGGGTTTTTTTAACAGTTGGTTGTTTATTATTAGAATATCTACATATGGCTTCACTTTTAGTTTTTAGTTTTGTTGTTTTCAGTCAAAAAAATATAAAAATAAAAAAATAATATATATATATATATATATATATATATATATACACACACTCAGCCAACGGCTCTGTCAAGCAGGTAGTTGCCGGCCCATAGGAAGGTTGGGGCAGTGCCCGTTCAGAATTCAGCACCTGTGCCCAACTCCCCTCTCAGCATGACTAAAGGCCATGTGCAGCAGGAGGGGTGAATGCCCATGGAGCGGTTTGCCACGTACAGCCGGGGTGGCCACATGCATCGGGTTTGGGTGAAGGGTCTTGCCAAAGGCCAGGCTTTGTGGCCAACCCCCTTCTTGTGCCTCACCTTTGGCTATGTGCAGTCAGTTTTGGGCTATCAGCAGAAAGGGTGGTTCTACTCAGCAGGATGTTGGGCGCAGGGCCTGGCTGGAGGTAAGGCCCTGTGGCTGTGCACAGTAGGGTTGACTGCCCTTACAGGATTAGGTGCAAACCTTGCAAATTGCCAGGTCCTTTGGCCAACCCCTGAGTTTGTTAGGGCTCTGCCTGGAATAGAACAGTACCCTGTGTCATTTGCCAGTTTCCCTTTGGCCAGATCTTGAATCATGAGGCATCAACATGGCTTGCTCCGTTCCCTGGCTCTGGTTACTTCCAATTCCCCTTCCTTTAATGTTGTAGCCCCTCTTCCCACGTGCTCCCTGCATCATTCTTGGGATTAAAAGACCTCCACAATGGGGGCATGAACTTTGGAAGTATTTCGACTTCCTTTCAGTATGTTTTTGGCTTGTGAGCACATCTCACGAGAGTACAGGGCATCACATGAATGGCAGCCATTTTAAAGGTTGCACATGGAATAAGCATGGAATAAATACTATGCCCCATCCAAAGGATGCTGCTTAGCTTGGTTACTTCTCCAAAGACGAGCACAAGTCTCTAGCTTTGTAACACTTACCAGTGAACCATCTTTCCTCAACTGCATCACTTCTCTTCTGAAGGTCTTCTTCGGTAAGGTAAGAAGAATCCCTGCAACAAAAAGAACAAAAGAAACAAAGGTGAGAGAACATTTTAGATCATCGTGCAGCCGGACCCCATTCAGAACTTTACAAAAGACAAGACTGCAAGAAAGTCTGTTAAGATGAAATTGCTGAATCAAGAGCCAGTAATTAAATACAACAATGCTTCTAAGTAGGCATTTTTGAGGCAAGTAACATTCAAGAGTGATGCCAAAAGCCTTTGGAACTGTTCCACGCAGTCAACATTTGGTGCATAACACATGACATTTCTGATACTGGCCAACTGGGAATGCAATGTCAAGGGCAATATTCTATTTTGATATTCTTTCATAAATAGGAGGTGGGTCTTACTCAAGTGTGCACACATGTATGTGAAGTGAGTCTTAACTGCTAATGTTTGTGAATTATTTATTAGTTCAACATGTTCTTTGTTCTCCCAATAGCAACCTAAGCCAGTGGGTTCAAGAAGCCATACGCCATCTTGATCAGAGTCAATTCCGCATCCCACCCAACTATGAAAAAGATGAGACAAAAGGGCAGTCTTTCTCATTTCCCAATACCAGCCCCCTTCTCCTTTGAGATGCCTGCCAATGTTTTGTGAGCCAATTAGGTCTCATTAAGAGTTGTCTTAAGGGGGTGTGGTTGGACATCATCATCCCTGCAGAAGAACTTGCTCCCAGGCGAATGGCAGTGATACCATGAAATGCGTACAGCTGAGTGCAGAGGGGGTGGCTACTCACGGAGGTTGGGCCAGGACCTGTTCAGAAGACGGACCCTGACGCATCCCTCTGTGCTCAACCAAAGACTGTGCCCAGTGGCACAAAAACTCCCCTCCGCATATGGCCAAAGACCATGTGAAATGGAAAGTTGACTCCCTGTGCATTTGGATAAGGTGTGTTTCTCCTGCTGAACCCTGCAAGGGGGTTGTATACCTGCTAGCGGAGTGCTGTGTGGTTGTGGGGGCACTGGATGTGTGGGATTCGGTTCAGGTATGCCCTGTCTCCAACCTCCTGTATGTGGATAGCTAGGGTTGGTGCTTAGTCAGGACAGTGAGGGGAGGTAATTATTTTTTGGTATAAGATTGATGACAGTACTCCCGCAGTACCAGAAAGGAGATACCCCAGAAACTTGGCCACAATTAGTATTTTCCCATCATGGTCGGAGGACCACAGAAATAAACATAAAATGTAAAAAAAACTGAAATGGAATTTACATGTATAATACTGAGAATGGGTGGCTCTGACATAGTGTGTTTTGCACACCTACTGGTAGAACGGAAAACATTCCTTTGTGTTATTTGGGAAAATTCCAATCCCTCCTGCTTTAAAATGCACTTCATCCCTTCCGAAGATACCAGGCATGTCAAGGCAGATGTTATGTTATGTGGAGCCCATGCAACAGCCTTGAGAAATGCCCAAATTATCTTATTGTCACATGCTTCTGGGATTTCTAAATCTTTGGACAAAATTAGTTGGATTACTGCCACTTTTGCCCTTGAGATATGCTGGAAGTGACAAAAGATGTGTGTATGTGTGTATGTGTATGTGTGTGTGTGTGAGAGAGAAGAGATTTGACAACTCTCCCAAGCTTTGCTTAGTTTACATTTAGAGAGCTGCCTTTGAGATTGTGTCAAAATTGTGCACTGCAGAGGAAACAATCATAACATCAGGGTGTCCGTAATTTGAAATGCTTTCCACCACAGTCAGTAGTTTATGCTATTTCATTACATTTTGGCCAATCCAGGTAAAATCTATGCTGGGAAACCCTAGGTCTTTGGCAGTGCCACAATATTTGACAGATTTGTGAGCCCTAAAGAGAAAGGAAGGCCCGCAAGGAAGAGACAAACCATAATGCTGGTATCCCGGTGAACACAGAGATGGAGCCTACATCTTAATGAGAAACGGTCTGGAAGAATATACAGTATAACTTCAAGAGGGAAAAAAGTATAGTATTTTAGAGTCCTAGGTGTGTGACTGATTGCTGTTAGTGAGGTAGAACAATAGAACAAGTTTGTGAATTGTGACTGAAGAAGAGGGTGTGCTAATTATGGTGTTGAATGTAATTGGTTTAAGATCACTAGCAGAGCAAGCAGACACGTTCTTCATTGCCTATGATTCTGGCGCACAGGAGTCGGGGGTGGGTGAGGGGGGGACTGTTGGTTGAATGTGTAACATTCTTTGCAGTTTAACATGTGTTTTTGCTTTCCAGTACAATGTCAATGTAAAGATTTGTTTAACTGCACATGGATACTTGAAGGTGGCAAATAATGAAAGTTGTGGAATGACTGAAAAAGGGGTACAATTAGTGAAAATATAACAAAAGAGAAGACAAGCGAATAGAGTGAACCAAAAAGACACGTTTGCACACCTACCTGGCCCGGTGTTTAAGTATTAGATACCTAGTGAGCTGCATGGGAGCTCTGTATGGTGACTGCGGTATAGAGTTGTGTTATTTGGACGGGACACACAAAGTGCATCAAGAGGTTCTTTTTAAAGTGTTGTACTAATTCGATGTAGTTATGTATAGCAAAGTCGACTTGGAGAGGTTTCTCTGTTTGAAATGTTAAAAGATGGGCACATGGTTTAAGGTGGTAAACATAACATTTTCGAAAGTAAACATGATAAACAAAGTTTGGAAACTGAAAAAAGATAGGCTTATTTTAGGCCTACTGAAGTACATTTTCCTTTGCCACTGCACAAAGAGCACACTTCCCACTAAATTCAAATTGGATGCCTAATGATGTTGAAAGTGCAGTTAAACTCTCACAAAACTACATGGAATCTTGTATTAATAACCCATGAAAACATGCAAAATTAAGTTTAAGAGTACGGTAGAAAACTACTTGAAACTATTTAAAATGTAATCAGTCCAACGCTTGTAAGTCTTGTGGTGTGTGTCATGCCTTGAGTAAATCCGAAAAGAAAATACTTAGTGAAGCTAAAGTAACTCACCCCTTCTTCCTACAACTTTGCTTTGTTTCCTTATGAATTACCAGAGCAGAGCGACATAGGGTTTAATGTGGAAAACCAGCATCCTACAAACTAAGGGCCAGATTTACAAAGTCCTATAGCACCTTATCACTTTTAGTGATGCTCCAGTAACGCTCTGCACTGCATTTTACAAGGTGGCGTTAAGCCAAATTTTGCTGCTTAACGCCACCTTGTAAATACGACCCCTTCACACGCAGCATTTTTCATGGAAGGGGCGTGCAATAGTTGGGTGCCACAGCAACACCCATTGCATTTTGATGCTGCCTCAGATTTACGAGTTTTCCTAAACTTGAGGCAACTCCAAAATCTAATACCACCCCAGGGGTGGTGTTAACATAGCGCAATGAGGAGAAATGCTTTCATTTCTCCTCGTTTTTTGCTCTTTCTATGTGTGCTGCGTTCTGCAGCACACATGGAAAGAGCAATTCACCATTGAAGATTGTTTTGTGCAGGAATCTCCCCCCACAGTACAGCCATCCTTACACCATGGCGGAAGGGTGGCTGCATTGGCACTTGCATTTTCTCGTAAAACTAGGCCTAAGTATGCATTGAACTTGGGGGTCCTATCTGTGAAATATTCAATCTGCTGGCATGTTTTCTTTGGTGTGTTATATTGTGACAAATAAATTGCAGCTGAGCACAAGAGGTGCGCACAGCTCTACAGAAGTGGTGAAATATGGTTTTAGAAAGTGAAGTGAAAACTCAGTTTGCACTTTACTCGCCCACTGAAAACGAGAGAGGAATAAAAGCATGGCATTCGATGAGTAGAAACATCACTTTAACCCTAAGAAATCTGTGTGACATAATTCATTAATATGTTCCCGAAATATGCCAAGTTAATTTTGAGAGTAAGCTAAAAAAAAAAACTCCAGATCATTTGTAGTATGTTTTGTAGTATACAAATAGTACTGCAGACTTTCTACAAAATGCTGTTCACAAACCAATGAGCTGAGTTTATGCTTCCTCCTCTCCTCTTCTGTGCGGAGATATCCAACCAGTTTTTCCCTCCTAGACCTGATGTTCCTGCTTTTGCTGCTGTGGTGCAGTTAAGTCCTTTATTGAATGTTTTGGTGCCCGTGTATTTGCACAGTTGTGTTATGGATGGGTGTCTGCAAGTCTGTGTGTGTACATGCCTGTGAATAGAAGGGTGTGAGTATGTGTGTACGTGTGTGGGTGCGAATGGATGGATGAGAGTATCTGCATGTGTGCATGTTTGTGAATGGTGGGCAATGAGTTTGTGCCCACCACGCTACTCCTCTAATCAATCAGCTATTCCAGCTGGAAGGGCAGCGGTGTGAGATTTCAAGTAAGGAAGAGGATAATGCCTTATAGAGGAAACCCAGATAATATTAAGGGCCTCACAGCAGTGATGTGTGGCCCACTATATATGGGAGCCATTCGCACATTTATGTTTGCAGGAAGAAGCTTAAAAAGCAGACTACAAACTGCTTTCCAACCTCTAATTTGTAGCACAATGGTGCACATCCCAGCAAAGTGAGCACTTAAGAGCCTGAAATAGCCAGAAATCCTCGAACAGCTCCGCTGTGCCAGCTTCATTTGCATGTTAAAGTTGTACAAGCTAATTGCTAACCGCAGAGAAAACATATTTTATTCCCCCCTCCTGAAAACCTCAGTAGCAGTTTGACCGAGCAGGGGCTCACTAAGTGTTCCTTAAGTCTCTGCATTTGTCTTTCCACCTCCAGAGACAAGCGTCCTACATCTAATATGTCTCTTTTACGGTCCTGCTACAGACCTTTGGCTGCTGTCTCTTAATAACTGCTGTCCCTCTCGCCGCTGAGTGCTCCGGAAGAGTCAGCCTTGCGACGCCAAGCATCCTCCTCAGCTACAGATGGGGCCGGGTTCCTCTTGACAGCTGCCTTCGGGAGCTGAGTTTCTGTCAAGCGCGGGCAGACGTCAAAAGAATACAGGAGAGAGAGGAAAAACAGAAAGAGGGGGGTCATGGGGACAGAAGAAAGAAACAAAGCCGCAAAGTTAAAACGAGGACAACGCGTGGTATAGTAGAAGACATGTAGGAATCAAAGTGGCAACAGATGTCAATTGACTAGTAACTTATAGCTCTGGTAGTGAGCCACTATAGTGTATCAGTTTCTGAAACTGACATCACAGACAATTCGAGATTCGCTCTCGATGTCTATTTGATGTCACCTAGAATACCGAGGAGAATACCATCACTGCAATTCACTTTTAACCCATGTACATAATTCGATATGTAACCAGGTGAGTAAGGACTTAAACCCTTAGTGGCCCCTAACCATCAGTAAGTGTCTGTCGCAACACCAAAACACTGGACTGGAATTATGTGGCTGTGAAAGTCCAAATTAACTGGGATAGTTGTCTAGGTTATGCAGCAAGGAAAGGCAAATAATGCTGTGTCTCTTTCCACAGAAACAGCTCTGCAGAACAATACAGTTACTAAAATGCATGTCAGATATATAAACTGTCAGATAGCCTGGGGATTAGTTGTAAACTCGTAAGGGTTTCAATTTGAGCTAATCTATCAGCAGTCTGACGACACTTACAATTGAAAGAGGGTGGATTTGTGACCTGGAAAAGAGGCTCTTTCACTTAAAAAAAATATATGTATGTGTTATGAATTACGAATACAAATTACCATAAAAACTGATCAAATATACATTCAAACTATACAACATATCCTTTAAAAATCCCCCCCAAAATCCAATACTTTATTTTGTCAGAAGGGTAGATGAATGAAATCACCTTCATAAATCTATTAATGTTGTATATACCAATCAAGCAATCCGCAACATCTCTTAAACTTTGTTAACCTTCTGTTTCCTGGTACACAAAAAGAGTTGGGCTGCCAAACTTTGTATAGTTCCAGTCCCCCAGAACAAAATTTTCATAACCTGGGCTTGTTTTGGAATGCTAGTCTTGGACGCACACGGTTTGTAGGTGTCTTTTTTAATTACCACACATTATAAAGTTGCGTTTGTAAATCGTTGGCCCCATGAAAATAATTCTGAGGGCATCTCTCAATGACTAACAAATATATACATATCACCATTTTTCGTTCAGACAAAATAGGCAAGATCAAGTAAACCAGAGGTGCGCCCGCATAGCCATACCATTGACCTAACCAATAGATTAAAAGATACTGGAAAATAAAATAGACCATCTAGTCACACTTTTGAATATCTAATGGAAGTAAGGAAGCAAGTCCTTTTTTAATTTATAAACACACCAGACCTGATTCACAAATGAAAGTTTGTACGTGTAGATCTACAAGTGTGTAAATCTACACATATACCGCATCGTAACTCCATTTTTTTGAAAAATGGAAGTACAATACAATGCAACGGAACAAGCATGGAATACCTAAAGAGATCTACCACATGCTGCTTGCCACCAACTTTAATTTAGTCCACCACTGAAGGTCCTAATAAACTACATACTTGCCATATCTTGACTTCTCACAATGACAATCAGACAAGGGATAATTTCACCAAAGTCCATCCCAGTAATTCTCTTCAACATATCTTTCTCCAACCTATGCTTTCTCAGAACCATAAACTTTAATCAGAATATCTGCAATGGACATCCCCAGTGCAGAAAGCAGCTAAATGGAATATGATCCTAAGAAATACAATAAAGGACCTGCAGGGTTGCTGAAAGCATCCTGATTACTAAAAAACATCACACCTGTCTCTTATACTTAATGCATCTCACTTCTAAGCACTTCATCTCATAACATCCCTGCACCTGGGTGTCCATCACACTTGTTACACTGGTTCAAAACAAAGACAACACACCCTACATGGTGTCACTTTCTACACACGTGGGAAAGTGCTTCAGCGCCCCACATGTGGGTATTAAACGCTATATAAATGTTGCAATACAATACTATATACATTTAATATGTAAGGAAGCACTTCAATATCCAAGCCTTGGGACCTCGGAAACATATGCAACATAATTGTGATTCCTTTACATTCTGAGCGTCCTGTTGAAATAACTGCATCTCTGAGAACTGTGTTTGTGACGTGAATTTGAATTTTAGGTCCAATAAATAAAAAACAAATCATGACATGGAAGAAATCGGTTTATCCACTCTGTCTTAATTGCATTTAAGCATATTATGTTTTTGAATCTTGACGCAGACAAATCAAATAAGAGTAACCATACAATCTAGACAACGTCTCCTCTTGAAAAGGCTGATTACAGATGAATATGACCTTTCATAAAGTGGTGCTGCATTCCATCCAATGTGCAGCAATTTTAATAAATTTATATCTGCTTGAGTTACACAATGTTTTGTTTGAATCTGCAAGTTGTGTTGATGATGGAATATGTTGAGTGTGGAAAATTCTTGTATACGTGAAGAAAATTGAGACTGTGTACCCGCCTTTTTCTAGTGGACTTGAATACATAACATATCATTGCTTCCTCTGCTTCAGCAGGGAATACTTCACGTACATGCATGTAACAAAATACCTCTCTTTGCATGATCACCCCCATTTATACTGTTAACTTTTAGACTCTGGAATCAGGGACCTTACTAACCAGGTCAAAGTGCATGTAGACTGACCCCAAAAAACTTGTTGAATTGCCTAATAACCCTAATTGACACCGTTATCTTACCTATACATCCATAATGTATAGTACCACAGGCACCTACGACCTGTAAGATAAATGCCATTACTGGACTGGAGCACATATTGTGCTACCAATAAAGTGACAATGCAAAGCATGTCTTCAGGCCTGCTCCTGTAGCCTGGTTGTGCAATTTTAAAACTGCAAAATTAGCCTGGCAAAACAAAGCTTTAACCAGGTCTGAATCTTCCTCTTTAATAAGTATAAGTCACCCCTAAGGAAGGCTCTAAATGCCCATAGGCCTGGGTGTTTGGCTTTTAAGAGGTATGACATGTGTACAGATGTTTTACATGACCTCGCAGTGAAAACTCCTCAAAGTTGTTTTTCACTATGGCAAGGCTGGCTCTCCCACAGAAAAACACTGGGTTACAACGTAACACTTTGCACTGCATAGCATCAGTTTGGGAACAGCTAGAACAGTGATTCAAAATCCCAGTCTTATGATCAAGTCCGATTTTAAAATACTATTTTGAAGATGCCATTTTTCAAAAGTTATATGCGCTCAACAAGGGCAGCCCTTAAACCCATGAGAACCTGGGCAATAGATGATCCTAAAAGAAAACCGTGATTCCTGCTGGTATCATTAAGTAATATCTTTGGTTGGACAGTGAGGTCATTGTACACATTCAATGCAGATACAAGTAATGTGAAATACAACTAATACATTTGCTCAGAAGAGATCTTCTATATTTAACAAAATTCATCAAGTAGTACTGTTCTCCAAAAACATCAAAGTGCATGGGTGAAATGTGTCTCCAGTATAAGTCAACCACAAAGAACCAGTAGTGCGAATCAGAAGTTCCAAAGTTGTGAATGTGGTTAGTGTGACTGCATTGCTTTGCCAGCTGAGGGTCTCTGTACTGACTAGGGTATATCGTCAGACCCATTTTGGTTTCCTGCCCTGCCTGGCTATCCCTTGACTCTCTGTGGCACCTAACATTTCCCAAGTGTGCCCACCACTCAGGGTCTGACCCCTGTGTGAGTCCTGACCTTATTTGTCACAACTGGGTCTTTCTAACTTTCTCTAATACACCTTCAGGACCTCGTACCACAAGTTTTGAATTGCAGGCCACTTAGCTGTCCGTACACTGTAACTGTCCTGATGAGACCCCTTTGCCCAGTTAAGAGCCAAAACATTGTTGACTATCGAAAAACAATCTTCTGGTTCTTTGTAGTTGTTTCTGGGTGGACATTGGCTACACCACCAGGGGGGAAGACTCTCTGCCCTATTTAGGGCTGCTGTGAAGGGATACGCCTTCATGGTGCTGAGTTGCACAAATTGCTATCTGTATTGCTTCAATGAAGCACACACCTACCCCACAAAATAATCTCAAGAAGATTTAGCTGTTAGTAGCCTACCAGGATACACTCCCAGATACACATTACTACTGATATTAAGATTAAGATGTCGTAATGAGGGCAAAGAAAAAGGGGTACAAGAGAAGGAATGTCTCCCAAGAACGTAAACATTAAGGAAGGCTCTCTGAGACGTTCAGCTCTTCTAATTTCGAGATATTGTCAAAGACTGACCCCAGTTCCCTTTACACAAGCATCCCTCTCATCTTGATTATGGGGCTTTAGATCTTGGCTCATACTCTGAAGGTGCTTCAGCATCGTTTAGCTCTTTGAGTTTTGAAAGAATTTGAAAGAATTGTAATTGAAAGAATTTTGTTCTACCCCGTGCCTAACTATGGGCCATATGTACGAACAAAATTTTCCATTGACACAGAATGGGAAAAACCCTTTGCTACATCTGGCCCTATATTTCTTTTAAACAGTGGAATTGTGCAGCTATCCTGTGGATCTGCAGAGCCAGGAAAATAAACATGGGTTTCACGAGCCCTCCATTCGGAGTAATTCACGAGGACAGCTTTTTGGAGACTATTCCTGACTTGCCAGATACTCTGTCAATTTAACTTGTGTATGTGAGGTCCCTCGTTTTGTTCTGGGAAGTTAAAGTAAACCACAATTACATTTTTTTTAAAGTCTTTATTTAATATTAACCTATGCCACCAAAGATGCATGTCGAGCATACTTAAAATAAGCAATACGTTAATAAAAGCAAACACTAGAAATGTAAAATGGAAGTACATTTATAACATTTTATTAAGGGTTAACAAAAGCCCGTGTACATTTTTTTTTTCTGCTGATCTTATAGAAATGTGAACCATCAAGCACTCTTATGTCCCTCCTTATGTCAGCGATGATGAGAACCCCCTTTTGGTGAGTCGGTGCACGGAGTATTGGGCAAGGCGGTCAGCTGGCTGCCATAAAGGTTTCGGGAACCAAGATGCCTCCAACCTGTTTGACTAAAATTATGGATATTATACACTATTTGCCTGTAGAAATATGAGAATTGATCTTGTCACCTCCCTCACTAATTATCAGGCCACAGCATGAGAAGTTATAAGGAGAAATGTGTTCACCCAATGAACAAGTGACGAGCACAGTTGCAGGCTTTCAAATAATATTGCTTAACAAAGGCAACCGCAAACAGTAATAAGTTATATTTCTGTTGTGTGTGCAAGCAGGTCAAAATCATCAAGACCTAGTGTAAACCTTCACAATATATTTTATCAGTCCAATTAGAGTAACTTCTCATTTACGTAACCCACTGGATAACAAGGATCACAACACATAGACATGACAAATAGATGTATGTAGTTCAGCCTCTGGAGTGTTTTGCAATAATTATGGTTTTATTGCACCTGCCACATAACACCGCCCCCAGATCTGTTGCCTAATTTGAAGATTTAAAAGTAGCATCATTTACCTTATCTTATGCCCTTGTGGCCTTGGATATGTTGGAGAAACGAGTAGGGAATTCAGGTAATGCAACAGTGAACGCAAGCCAGCTATACGTGATCAGAAGGAGTGAGCTCCATTGGTCCTACATTGGGCACAGAAGCATACAGACAAAACAGTTTAAATAAATTATCCTGGAAAGGATTCAGTCCATTAGAGGACAAGACACCAATAAGAGAAGGAAAATGAGAGAAGTAAATTGGATCTATACTTTTGAGACACATGATAAAGGCTTGACTGATTCCATCCCTTGTGAGAACACAGTAAGGTAGCACCTTCCTGATTAAACCTGTTTATTGGCTTTCCTGGGTTCTTCTTGGGACCCTGTTTAGCCTGTAGTTCCCGCTTGTCCTTTGGAGACCATCTGTAACTTGTGGTTTTTAGCTCGTGGTTGTTCACTTTGTTTTGTTGGTCACACCGTTTCTGTCGACTTGTTCGTCTTAGCAATTTTCATTATTTTGTCTTAATTGTAAGATTGTTTATAGGTCGATTTCATCTGGGGTTTTTGTCCCCTCCCTTTCTTTCCTTTTTGAGTTCATGCAGGCCCTTGGTCCATGGATCGGACAGCTCTTGCCCTTGTCAGCCTTGGTGGATTTTGCTGAGGCACAATCTTTTTTTTTTTTTTTCTTTTCATTTTTGTCTTCATTTTCTCTATGTAAACTGGTATTCATGTCCCTGTCTATTCTAGGCTGTGTGCCTAAGAGCAATTGTAATTTTCTCTTCCAAAGTGGTGGCTGGGTGTGATCTCTTACCCCCAGTCCGCTTTTTTTGTTTTTTAATTTTTATGCTCATTTAACGCATCCTTCCTGGCATTTAACTCTGGTAGCATCAGCTGCTCTCTGCGCTTGTGGTTGTATTGTGACCCAAGTTACGCCGATTCTTTGTGCCTCCATGAGTTTCCTACTAGCCAGGCAAGGCATCCCAGTATGCTACTATGTGGCTCTGGTGAGCATTGGGAGGCTCTTGGCGTCATCTTTTCTCCAGGCAGGCAGATTACCCTCTGTCCTTCAAGATTTCTAGTTTTGTTTTGCTTATTAATACCTTTGTTATTAAACTCTTCTTTTGTGTTTACAGGGAGTGCAGAATTATTAGGCAAGTTGTATTTTTGAGGATTAATTTTATTATTGAACAACAACCATGTTCTCAATGAACCCAAAAAACTCATTAATATCAAAGCTGAATATTTTTGGAAGTAGTTTTTAGTTTGTTTTTAGTTTTAGCTATGTTAGGGGGATATCTGTGTGTGCAGGTGACTATTACTGTGCATAATTATTAGGCAACTTAACAAAAAACAAATATATACCCATTTCAATTATTTATTATTACCAGTGAAACCAATATAACATCTCAACATTCACAAATATACATTTCTGACATTCAAAAACAAAACAAAAACAAATCAGTGACCAATATAGCCACCTTTCTTTGCAAGGACACTCAAAAGCCTGCCATCCATGGATTCTATCAGTGTTTTGATCTGTTCACCATCAACATTGCGTGCAGCAGCAACCACAGCCTCCCAGACACTGTTCAGAGAGGTGTACTGTTTTCCCTCCTTGTAAATCTCACATTTGATGATGGACCACAGGTTCTCAATGGGGTTCAGATCAGGTGAACAAGGAGGCCATGTCATTAGATTTCCTTCTTTTATACCCTTTCTTGCCAGCCACGCTGTGGAGTACTTGGACGCGTGTGATGGAGCATTGTCCTGCATGAAAATCATGTTTTTCTTGAAGGATGCAGACTTCTTCCTGTACCACTGCTTGAAGAAGGTGTCTACCAGGAACTGGCAGTAGGACTGGGAGTTGAGCTTGACTCCATCCTCAACCCGAAAAGGCCCCACAAGCTCATCTTTGATGATACCAGCCCAAACCAGTACTCCACCTCCACCTTGCTGGCGTCTGAGTCGGACTGGAGCTCTCTGCCCTTTACCAATCCAGCCACGGGCCCATCCATCTGGCCCATCAAGACTCACTCTCATTTCATCAGTCCATAAAACCTTAGAAAATCAGTCTTGAGATATTTCTTGGCCCAGTCTTGACGTTTCAGCTTGTGTGTCTTGTTCAGTGGTGGTCGTCTTTCAGCCTTTCTTACCTTGGCCATGTCTCTGAGTATTGCACACCTTGTGCTTTTGGGCACTCCAGTGATGTTGCAGCTCTGAAATATGGCCAAACTGCTGGCAAGTGGCATCGTGGCAGCTGCACACTTGACTTTTCTCAGTTCATGGGCAGTTATTTTGCGCCTTGGTTTTTCCACACGCTTCTTGCGACCCTGTTGACTATTTTGAATGAAACGCTTGATTGTTCGATGATCACGCTTCAGAAGCTTTGCAATTTTAAGAGTGCTGCATCCCTCTGCAAGATATCTCACTATTTTTGACTTTTCTGAGCCTGTCAAGTCCTTCTTTTGACCCATTTTGCCAAAGGAAAGGAAGTTGCCTAATAATTATGCACACCTGATATAGGGTGTTGATGTCATTAGACCACACCCCTTCTCATTACAGAGATGCACATCACCTAATATGCTTAATTGGTAGTAGGCTTTCGAGCCTATACAGCTTGGAGTAAGACAACATGCATAAAGAGGATGATGTGGTCACTCATTTGCCTAATAATTCTGCACTCCCTGTAATTCTGTGTGAGATCTATGAGTGTAGTTATCATATTTTTACATGCCCATGGTGCGGCACTTTTGGTGTCCGGGGTTCTTTGTTATTTGTGAATTTGTTTACCCCCTTATCTGCAGGTATCGATATACAGAGGTCTGTACCCCCAGTGGGGGTGGGTGGGGGCGATGAGGTCACGTTGTTAGCTTCTTCTACGCCTGGGGGCCTTTGATTTGGGTGATACTCCCTTTTAGTTAGGTCTCATGTTCTCCTATGGCCAGAGGCTTGTCTCGCCACCTTTACTTCTTTATGCTTGCTCCCAATAGGCTTAATTTAGTCCTCTCGTATTTCCACACAGTTACTCCGTTATCGGGCATACCTGCAGCAAGTTGGGGGGCACTTTTTTTTTTTTTTGTTCAGCATTTGGCACCTGATCTTTTTCTTCATACCTAGTAGGGTAGGCCTTTTTGTGAACACCATTGATGGAGTGTGTGTCTTTGACTATTAGCTTTGTTGCTCCTGGGGTCTCATTGCTTTATTGTCCATTCTTTAGAATAGTTTGTTTTGAGCCTTGATATCTTGTGGACTATTTCTCATCTGACCACATTGGCGGCGCTCCTGTATTTAAGGTAAGTAATACTGCCTTCGGGCTGGAGGGTACCGCATGGATTGGAGGGGGACTGCATGGGTAAAAGCATGATACCTATGCACTACTATTGAAGGCTAGTCGGGTATTGAGCATGTGGTGATGGTTCTCTTTTTCCTCCATTCAGTACATTGACTCCAATCCCTGGGGTTTGCTTATTGTTTATTTTTTTCTAGATTCACTCACTCATTTGAGCATTTAGAAGCACATGTATAGATTTCCTCAGTTTCCTCTTTTTCTGAGTTAGTTTCATGCTTTTATCTAGCAGAACAGTGCTGGGTCTCAGCCCTTCATATTTTGTCCCCATCATATTCTTTGCACCCTGAAGAAGGTGGCTTCTGCTGTGCGGCTCCACGAAAATGCACGCCGGCACAATCCAGAGAATGGAAGGATTACAACTGTGAAAATGTACGGCAGAATGCCTATTATATGTCGAAATATGACTGGAACATGTTGAGATGCCAAGTGTTTTGTGGTCATCGTTGAAAGTGACCATTGTTTTTGAAACTGCATTATTGTTATTGAATCCTACTAGATGTTCGTAGCGGCATCTTGTCCTTCTTGTCCTTCTTGTTTCAGAAGTGACCTTATTATACCCCTGTTCTTTTAGAGTTGTTTTGTGTATGGTATGTGTTAGACCTGACAGCCTTAGGGTAGTCACCCCTAACTTTTTGCCTGCCTCCCTCCACTTTGTGGATACTGTTTTTGCTGGTTTTTAGACTCTGCGCACTTTACCACTGCTAACCAGTGCTAAAGTGCATATGCTCTCTCTCTGTAAACATGGTAACCTTGAATCATACCTGATTGAACTATTTAATCTACTTATAAGTCCCCAGTAATGTGCACTCAAGGTGCCTAGGGCCTATAGATTAAATGCTACTAGTGGACCTGCAGCACGGATTGTGCCACCCACTTAAGTAGCCCCTTTTCCTTGTCTCAGGCCTACCATTGCTAGGCCTGTGTGGGCAGTTTCACTGCCACCTCGACTTGGCATTTAAAAGTACCTGCCAAGCATAGAGCTCCCCTTTTTCTACATGTAAGTCACCCTTAATGTGTGCCCTGGGTATCCCCTAGAGCAGGGTGCTGTGTAGGTAAAAGGCAGGACATGTACCTGTGTAGTTATATGTCCTGGTAGTGTAAAAAACCCTCAATTCGTTTTTGCACTACAGTGAGACCTGCTCCCTTCATAGGCTAACATTGGGGCTGCCCTCATACACTGTTGAAGTGGCAGCTGCTGATCTGAAAGGAGCAGGGAGGTCATATTTAGTATGGCCAGAATGGTAATACAAAATCCTACTGACTGGTGAAGTCGGATTTAATATTACTATTCTAGAAATGCCACTTTTAGAAAGTGAGCATTTCTTTGCACTTAAATCCTTCTGTGCCTTACAATCCACGTCTGGCTAGGTTTAGTTGACAGCTCCTTGTGCATTCACTCAGACACACCCCAAACACAGGGTACTCAGCCTCACTTGCATACATCTGCATTTTGAATGGGTCTTCCTGGGCTGGGAGGGTGGAGGGCCTACCCTCACACAAAGGACTGCCACACCCCCTACTGGGACCCTGGCAGACAGGATTGAACTGAAAGGGAACCTGGTGCACTTCTTAGCCACTCTTTGAAGTCTCCCCCACTTCAAAGGCACATTTGGGTATAAAACAGGGCCTCTGCCCTACCTCATCAGACACTTGCTGGAGAAGAAACCGGAACCAGAAACTACATCCTGCCAAGAAGAACTGCCTGGCTGCTCAAAGGACTCACCTGTCTGCTTTCTACAAAGGACTGCTGTCTTGCTGTTGCCCTGCTGCCTTGCTGAACTCTTGTCTGGCTGTGAAAGTGCTCTCCAAGGGCTTGGATAGAGCTTGCCTCCTGTTCCTTGAAGTCTCAGGACCAAAAAGACTTCTTCCTTTCACTTGGACGCTCCGTGCGCCGAAAATTTCGACGCACAGCTTGTTTCGCGGCGAGGAAAACGCCGCACACCGACGCTGATCGACGCGACGCCCTCGGGACGATCGAGACTTCGACGCACAACCTCGCAAGGACAAAGCCGCTCGACTTTCCAGGAGAAATCGACGCGACGCCCACCGTGAGTGCGAAACTTTGACGCACGGCCTCGCAAGGACAACGCCGCCCGACTTCCAAGGAGAAATCGACGCGACGCCTGCCGTGAGACCAAACTTTCGACGCACGGCCTCGCAAGGACAACGCCGCCCGACTTCCAAGGAGAAATCGACGCGACGCCTACCGTGAGATCGAAACTTCGACGCGCAGCCCCGTAGAACGACGCGCAGCCGGAAAACAAGCAGGAGAATCCACGCACAGACCCGGGACATCTGGTAATCCCCGCGATCCACAAAAAGAGACTGTCTGCGCGCCGGAAAACGACGCCCGACTTCCCCGCGTGGAAAAGAACGACGCAAGTCTGTGTGTGCTGAGGAGAAATCGACGCACACACCCCTTTTTCCACGCATCTCTTCCCCTGTGGCCCTCTGAGGAGATTTTCCACCAGAAACCAGGTACTTTGTGCTTGAAAGACACTGTATTGCATTCTAAAGACTTAAGACACTTTATATCACTTCCCTGTGATATTTCTACAATTTTCCATTGCAACTTTATTCTTTTTGACCTACAATTATCCTGATAAATATTATATATTTTTCTAAACACTGTGTGGTGTATTTTTGTGGTGCTATATGGTGGTATTGTATGATTTATTGCACAAATACTTTACACATTGCCTTCTAAGTTAAGCCTGACTGCTCGTGCCAAGCTACCAGAGGGTGGGCACAGGATAATCTTGGATAGTGTGTGACTTACCCTGACTAGAGTGAGGGCTTTTGCTTGGACAGGAGGTAACCTGACTGCCAACCAAAAACCCCATTTCTAACAGTATGATACTGTTTTGAGTTTGTGTGGTATGAATATGCATGTTTGTTTGTTTGGTGTGTCTTAGAATGAGTGATGTCTGTGACTCAGTTACACAATCATACGGTTTGTGTCTTGACAGAATAAACTGATTTTATGTTGCATAGTCTTTGTATATTTTTGTATTCTTGTTAAAATGGATTTAATCCTCAATAAAACAGTGCATAACTGATATGTGCCTCGTTCGTGTCTGTGTTGCCTCAATGAGTTGTACCACAAGTTGTATACATATAGGATTTTCTGTCATTTCTATTACCAGGCAACTTTGTTGTAGTTTTCTACATCTTTCTCTGGTTGTTGCTGCCTGGGTAGCATCGCTATTTCAGGGGTCCTTTTTCCTTGTGATTACAGTGTACTCCTCCAACCTTAAAACTGGAAGAACTTGGCTCCATGTGAAGAACAAGAGGCTGTGATTTCTTTGCATCTAGAGGAATCATACCCAGTCTCCTCACGAACAGACCACAGAGGCCAGTGTAGAAAATGCAATTGACTACAGAGATGACCTTCCTAAATATGGACCCTGGGGTTCACCTCCATGGAACTATGTGCGTCAACAAAGACCCATCTGCATTTCCTGCCAATGCAAAGTTCCGATTATAGACCAGATCTTCGTTGTCCTCCACCTATGCAAAGTTCTAATGGAGGACTAGGACTTCAGCAACCCGCTATTGACGAAGCTCTCTCTGGATCCAGGTTGCAGCCCGATTTGCTGATGATCTTGTTGACAAAAGCTTCTTGCATGAAACAGGAGTAAGGGCCTGATTTAGATTTCAGTAGAAGGGTTATTAAGTCACAACAGAGATGGAAATCCCGTCCGACAAAATCTAAATACCATAGGAAACAATGGTGTTTAGATTTCAACTGACAGGCTATCCGTCACCGTTGTGAAGGAGTAACCCCAAAATTTAAACCAGGCTTTAACTTAGGAGATAAAATTTCTACCCGGATGAACCTGTTCCCTGTACCCAGCCAAAGTTCCATCACGATCGGCCTTAACTTTTAACTTTGACCTAGTCCACGGGGACCAGTTAGCTGCAATTGCCACTTTGTGCTTGTTGGCTCTATTTCTACTGAAAGCTTTAAAAATGCCTACCTCTGGTTCTACTAATTGAATTATTGACATTTAGGTGACATTTTATTTATTAAACATTCTCTGTTTTAATTTGGTATTTTCCTTCAGGTGTGTTTTCACTTTATTAGGGTTTGATTGCTGTATTTATGATTTACATATTGACTTTCAGTTATGCCTCACTGCTTTAGTGCCAAACTTCCAGAGGCACAGGTTTATTTAGTAACTTTTATGGCTCACCCTGAAAAGCTTACTTGAGTGGGGCTCTCACCGCTCACTATTAATAACCTAATTTGTACTCCTTACAATTAAATGTCTTATACATATATCTGGTAAGCAAAATAGGTATGTCTTCTGTGTACATGAGTAGCATGTGAGTTCATTACAATAAGCATGCTTTATATATTGTTAGCAATGAAAAATATATGGGTTCTCAAACAGTAGTAAACTAAACGTGTGTAAGGCATTCATGGATAGATACATTCAGGTGCGGCTCCTCGGCAATGGCAGAGGAGCATTGCCCCACTGGTTAAGAGCCAGCAGCAGAAAAATAAAATAATACTTGAATGTTGTTTTATTTTTCTGCTGCTGGCTCAGCCGGGGGCGGGGCGGGGCGGGGCCACAAGAGGCTGGGGGGTGAGGAATTGAGTGCAATAAGTGTGTATGTGTATGTTTGGGTGGCCTAAGATGTCACGGTGGACTTGGGTTTCTCCAGCCTGGCTGTGTACACTTCTGGGCTGGAGAAACTGCACAGGTCCCAGGGTTGTGCCTGAGTGGCAGTCGAGCCGCTCAGACCAATGTGCTGCTTTTATGCTAGTCTGAGAATGAAAGCAGCACCAGGATCGCTGGGGAAACTGTTCTGGTGTCCCAGCAAATGATGAAACACAAGAACAGGAAAGGAGGATAAGCTAGGCTGTATTTACCACCCCTATCCAGTCCCTCCCCTTGAGATTTGCCAGCAGGATACATTATCTATTTTTGTTTATCTTTTAGTGAATTTATGTATTCTCCGAAATCCAGTGATAATTTATGTGAGCTTTGTTGCCTAAAAATAGCCCGAGTGCAGCATGAAACGCCTTTGAAATTGCAAGAGTGTCCATTACATTCAATGTCTTGAGCGTTCCGAAGTGTCCAAACATCATGAAGGTAACACTGCCGAAAACGAAACTAAACCAAGAATTCAAAAACAAAAAACTAGCACCGGAGTGCTGTAAATTAAACCCGCTAACCCAGACTTCCAGCCTACTTACTAGCAGCAGAAATGATCCAGTACAAGTGATCTCTGCTCTTATGATACGCGGCCTAAATAAAACGGAATGATTTTCAGGCCCTTTGCCATCATAATTCTGTATCTGTCAGTTCACAACGCAGCCTACTTCAGCCGTGCGAGCACCGAGAAAACCTGATTCCATTTTTCTTCCTTTCGTTGCTTTTTTTTTTTTTTTTTTTTTTTTTTAGTGTGTCCTGTGATTTATTCCAGCGTCTGCTCTCCCTAACTCTTCCACTAAAATGGCTGAAGTTGTATTCCCCTAGAAATGAATTACAGGCGACGCGATGCCGCGTTTCCTGCTCCGGAGCCTCCTCGCAGCCGCGTGTATCTCCGTACACATCTGTAATGAAGGCTTCTCGCTGGGTATAAATCTGTTGGGGATGCTGCCTCAGCACCAATCCTTTCCTCGCAGGAAACGATATATTAAACGTCAGGCGGGAAAACAACAGGAACGGCAAGGTCACTGTTAACCGGGAAGATTCTTGGCTCCTAAGGCAAAAACAAGACACTAGCTCTGTCCCTCTAGACCAGGAACAACCTTCCGCCAGATTACCCTTCCACTGCAAATCTGCTGCTTCTGTTTATTTTGTTGGCATCTGCGCAAACGCAGTACTTTGTACACCTCAAAAGCATAATGTAGAATTTTTCAGTTTTTGCTTGCAAAAAGTTGGATATTGGAGCCTAGGCTGAAAGTGAATTAGTATATTATAATATCTGGGATATTATGTTATGTTGGTTTGTATAGCACACTAATCACCAGAGAGGGTATCCAGGTTCTTCAGAAAGATATGTAGGTGTGTAGTCCCAAGGTACTTCTATGAAGAGCCAGGGTCTTCAGCTTCTTGCAGATTTCAAGAAGTGAGGAGGAGGCTCTGATGTGTTGCGGGAGATTGTTCCGTATCTTGGGTGTGATGTAGGAGAATGAGTAACCTCCAGTTTTGCATTGTGGATGCAGGGAGTGTGTGTGCAAGTGAGACTGAGGCAGAACATAGATGTCTGGTGAAAGTGCATGTGGCTTTTCAGGTGTTCTGGTCTTGTGTAGGGCTTGAGAAGTTTGAATTGGCTGTGTTTGTGAATGGGGCGTCAGAGAAGCTTCCTGAGGTGTGGCATGGGAGGTGAAGTATAAGTCTTGTGGCTGCATTCTGGATGGTCTGGACCTTGTGTAGGAAAGTACCATCTTGCCTGGCATGTTACCCCCCATATTTCACTGTATATATGTTGTTTTAGTCTATGTGTCACTGGGACCCTGCCAGGCAGGGCCCCAGTGCTCATAAGTATGTGCCCTGTATGTGTTCCTTGTGTGATGCCTAACTGTCTCACTGAGGCTCTGATAACCAGAACCTCAGTGGTTATGCTCTCTCTGCGTTCCAAATTTGTCACTAACAAGCTAGTGACTAAATTTACCAATTCACATTGGCATACTGGTACACCCATATAATTCCCTAGTATATGGTACTGAGGTACCCAGGGTATTTGGGTTCCAGGAGATCCCTATGGGCTGCAGCATTTCTTTTGCTACCCATAGGGAGCTCTGACAATTCTTACACAGGCCTGCCAGTGCAGCCTGAGTGAAATAACGTCCACGTTATTTCACAGCCATTTACCACTGCACTTAAGTAACTTATAAGTCACCTATATGTCTAACCTTCACCTGGTAAAGGTTGGGCGCAAAGTTACTTAGTGTGTGGGCACCCTGGCACTAGCCAAAGGTGCCCCCACATCGTTCAGGGCAAATTCCCCGGACTTTGTGAGTGCGGGGACACCATTACACGTGTGCACTGTACATAGGTCACTACCTATGTACAGCGTCACAATGGTAACTCCGAACATGGCCATGTAACATGTCTAAGATCATGGAATTGTCACCCCAATGCAATTCTGGCATTGGGGTGATGATTCCATGATCTCCCGGGTCTCTAGCACAGAACCCGGGTACTGCCAAACTGCCTTTCCGGGGTCTCCACTGCAGCTGCCAACCCCTCAGACAGGTTTCTGCCCTCCTGGGGTCCAGGCAGCCCTGGCCCAGGAAGGCAGAACAGAGGACTTCCTCTGAGAGAGGGTGTAACACCCTCTCCCTTTGGAAATAGGTGTGAAGGCTGGGGAGGAGTAGCCTCCCCCAGCCTCTGGAAATGCTTTGATGGGCACAGATGGTGCCAGTCTACACCGGTTCAGGGGTCCCCCAGCCCTGCTGCGAAACTGGACAAAGGAAAGGGGAGTGACCACTCCCCTGACCTGCACCTCCCAGGGGAGGTGCCCAGAGCTCCTCCAATGTGACCCAGACCTCTGCCATCTTGGAAACAGAGGTGTCTGTTGCACACTGGACTGCTCTGAGTGGCCAGTGCCAGCAGGTGACGTCAGAGGCTCCTTCTGATAGGCTCTTACCTCTCTTGGTAGCCAATCCTCCTTCCTTGGTAGCCAAACCTCCTTTTCTGGCTATTTAGGGTCTCTGCTTTGGGGAATTCTTCAGATAACGAATGCAAGAGCTCATCAGAGTTCCTTTGCATCTTCCTCTTCACCTTCTGCCAAAGGATCGACCGCTGACTGCTCAGGACGCCTTCAAAACCGCAACAAAGGAGCAAGACGACTACTGGCAACCTTGTATCGCTTCATCCTGCCGCGACTCTTTCCAGGTGGTGCATGCTCTGGGGGTAGCCTGCCTCCTCTCTGCACCAGGAGCTCTGAAGAAATCTCCAGTGGGTCGACGGAATCTTCCCCCTGCAACCGCAGGCACCAAAATACTGCATCACTGGTCCTCTGGGTCCCCTCTCAGCACGACGAGCGTGGTCCCTGGAACTCAGCAACTCTGTCCAAGTGACTCCCACAATCCAGTGACTCTTCAGTCCAAGTTTGGTGGAGGTAAGTCCTTGCCTTCCCACGCTAGACTGCATTGCTGGGTACTGTGTGATTTGCAGCTGCTCCGGCTCCTGTGCACTCTTGCAGGATTTCCTTCGTGCACAGCCAAGCCTGGGTCCCCTACACTCTAACCTGCAGTGCGCAACCTTCTGAGTTGTCCTATGGCGTCGTGGGACTCCCTTTTGTGACTTCGGGTGGAATCCGTTCACTCCTCTTCCAAGTGCCTGTTCAGGTACTTCTGCGGGTGCTGCCTGCTTCTGTGAGGGCTCCCTGACTTGCTGGGCACCCCCTCTGTCTCCTCCTTTAAGTGGCGACATCCTGGTCCTTCCTGGGCCACAGCAGCACCCAAAAACCCTCACCGCAACCCTTGCAGCTAGCAAGGCTTGTTTGCGGTCTTTCTGCGTGGGAACACCTCTGCAAGCTTCATCGCGACGTGGGACATCCATCCTCCAAAGGAGAAGTTCCTAGTCCTCGTCTTTCTTGCAGAACTCCAAGCTTCTTCCAACAGGTGGCAGCTTCCTTGCACCCTCAGCTGGCATTTCCTGGGCTCCTGCCCACTCTCGACATTGCCGCGACTAATGGACTTTGTCCCCTTGTCTTACAGGTACTCGGGTCCCGAACTGTTGTTGCATTGCTGGTGTTTGTTCTTCCTGCAGAATCCCCCTATCACGACTTCTGTGCTCTCTGGGGGTAGTAGGTGCACTTTACACCTACCTTTTAGGGTCTTGGGGTGGGCTATTTTTCTAACCATCACTGTTTTCTTACAGTCCCAGCGACCCTCTACAAGCTCACATAGGTTTGGGGTCCATTCGTGGTTCGCATTCCACTTTTGGAGTATATGGTTTGTGTTGCCCCTATACCTATGTGCTCCTATTGCAATCTATTGTAACTTTAGACTGCTTGCATTACTTTTCTTGCTATTACCTGCATAATTTTGGTTTGTGTACATATATCTTGTGTATATATCTTATCCTCATACTGAGGGTGCTCACTGAGATACTTTTGGCATATTGTCATAAAAATAAAGTACCTTTATTTTTAGTACTTCTGTGTATTGTGTTTTCTTATGATATTGTGCATATGACACCAGCGGTATAGTAGGAGCTTTACATGTCTCCTAGTTCAGCCTAAGCTGTTTTGCCATAGCTACCTTCTATCAGCCTAAGCTGCTAGAAACACCTCTTCTACACTAATAAGGGATAACTGGACCTGGCACAAGGCGTAAGTACCTCTGGTAACCACTACAAGCCAGGCCAGCCTCCTACATTGGTTGTGCAGCGGTGGGATAAGTACGTCTAACTACTTACCACTTTGTCATTTTGTACTTTTCATAAGAGAATAATATACAAAACAAGTTCAGTGTATGTACACCTAACCAAAATGTTTTGCTTTTCTCCTCTTACAACTTCTACTAAGTGCTGAAAAGTATTCTAAAACTTCTAAAAGTTTCTAAAACGTTAGAAAACGTTTTTTTTCTCTGTTCCTTAAAAAGTTCTGAAACTTTTTCTTCCTTCTCACTGTCTCTAAACCTTTTGCTATCATGTCTGATGTAGATTCTGCTCTTAAAATGGTCAATACTACTTATGACAATTTGAATTCAAGAGCCTAAGGAGTCTCTGCATAGATAGAGGTTTAGTGATAGGAAAGAATCCTACAAAAGAGTTTCTATATAACATGCTTATTGTGAATGGTGAGTCCCTAGGAGGCACTTCAAATGAGAGGTTGATAGAAGGCTCCCATTCTGACTCGGGGGATCTCCTTGAGGCAGGTGGGGAGGGTTCTGTTCCAAATCTGCCCCCTAGCAGGCCACATAGTAATGCTGGTAGTAATGGAGGTTCCCATCATAGTAGAGGAATCTTTATTCCTGGTGGCCAAGTTATTAGGCTTCAGTAGTTAGGGACAGATCTCCCTCTGTTGTTTCCAATTTATCTTCTGTGTCCAAGCATTCCCAACCCACCCACCCTGAAGACAACATGTTAGAAAGGGAACTCAAAAAGTAGAGGGTTGAAGAGACCAGACTGAAGCTTAAACAGCAACAGCTGGCCTTAGATAGGGAATCCTTAGACCTGGAGAAGGAGAGACAGAGATTGGGGTTTGGACCCCATGGTGGCAGCAATAGCAGTATTCCTGATAGTAATCCTGTTAGAGAGCATGATTTCAGGAATCTGCACAAGATAGTCCCCCCTTAGAAGGAGGCGGGTGACATCAACAAGTGGTTTGCTGCACTTGAGAGGGCCTGTATGGTATAGGGGGTCCCTCAAAGGCAGTGGGCTGCTATATTGTGGCTATCTTTCAATGGAAAAGGTAGGGATAGGGTCCTTACTGTTAGAGAAATTGATGCTAACAATTTTGCAGTTTTTAAGGATCCATTCTTGGATGGATTTGGCTTAACCACTGAACAATACAGGATTAAGTTCAGAGACACCAGAAAAGAGTCCTCACAAGACTGGATAGACGTTGTTGGCTGTTCAGTGAAGGCCTTGGAGGGGTGGTTACATGGCAGGAAAGTTTCTGACTATGAAAGCCTGTATAATCTTATTCTGAGAAAGCATATTCTGAATAACTGTGTGTTTGACTTGTTACACCAATATCTAGTGGACTCAGATCTGACCTCTCCCCAAGAATTGGGAAAAAAGGCAGACAAATGGGTCAGAACAAGAGTGAACAGAAAAGTTCATACAGGGGGTGACAAGGATGGCAAGAAGAAGGATGGTAAGTCTTCTGACACGGGTGGGGGCAAAAGTAAAAATGAGTCTTCATCAGGCCCACAAAAATCCTCTGGTGTGGGTGGTGGGTCCAAATCCTCTTCCAGTAATCAAGTTAAATAAAAAGCCTTGGTGTTATTTGTGTAAAGTCAAAGGCCATTGGACAACTGATGCCAGTTGTCCAAAGAAAAACACCAAACCTCCCACTACCACAACCCCTACTGCAAATTCTAGTGCCCCTAGTAATAGCAGTGGTGGTGGGAGCAAACCTACTAATAGCCATTCCAAGGGAGTAGCTGGGCTCACTTTTGGTAATTTAGTTGGGGTTGGTCTTGTTAGGGAGACCACAGAGGCTGTGTTAGTCTCTGAAGGTGCCATTGATTTGGCCACCTTGGTTGCTTGTCCCCTTAATATGGATAAGTACAAGCAACTTCCCCTAATAAATGGTGTTGAGGTTCAGGCCTACAGGGACACAGGTGCCAGTGTTACCATGGTGATAGAGAAACTGGTGCACCCTGAACAACACCTACTTGGTCAGCAGTACCAAGTGACAGACGCTCATAACAACACTCTTAGCCACCCCATGGCTGTTGTGAATCTCAACTGGGGGGGGGAGGGTTTACTGGTCCAAAGAAAGTTGTGGTTGCCTCAGATTTACCTGTAGACTGGCTACTAGGGTACGATTTAGAGACATCAGCTTGGGCAGAAGTGGAGTTGGAGGCTCATGCAGCAATGCTGGGCATTCCTGGGCATATTTTTGCTTTGACAAGGGCTCAGGCCAAAGGGCAAAAAGGACAGGGTAACTCGGATCCTGGAACAATGGACCAAGTGCTGCCTAAAGCTAGGGGTAGCAAGGGTAAATGCCTACCCACTATCCCTCCCTCTACATACCTACAGATGATTCTCCTTCTGAGGAAGAAGGATTTCCTCCCTGTGCAAAACCTTCACCAGATGAGCTGGCAGCAGACACTGCTGAGCTTTTGGGTGGAGGGGGGCCTGCCAGGGAAGAGCTGAGTGTGGCACAGAAAACCTGTCCCACATTAGATGGTCTCAGACAGCAAGCTGTCAAGCAGAAAAATGGGGATGTCAGTGACTCACACAGAGTTTACTGGGAGGACAACCTTGTACACAGAGGCAAGGGACTCAAAACCTGGAGCAGCCAGGAGATTGGTCATTCCCCTGCAGTACAGAGAGTTCCTCCTAACTCTGGCACATGACATTCCTTTGGCTGGGCATTTGGGCCAGATCAAAACATGGGAAAGGCTTGTCCCCCTGTTTCACTGGCCTAGGATGTCAGAGGACACTTACGATTTTTGCAAGTCTTGTGTGACCTCCCAAGCCAGTGGCACGACTGGTGGCACTCCAAAGGCTCCCCTTATTCCACTACCTGTGGTTGGGGTGCCCTTTGAAAGGGTAGGGGTTGACATAGTTGGCTCCCTTGACCCTCCTACTGCTTCAGGCAATAGGTTTATCTTGGTGGTTGTGGACCATGCCACAAGTTATCCTGAAGCAATTCCTCTAAGGACCACTACAGCTCCTGCAGTGGCAAAAGCCCTCCTGGGAATCTTTTCCAGGGTGGGTTTCCCAAAAGAGGTTGTATCAGACATGGGTAGCAACTTTGTCTGCATACTTGAAAGCTGTGTGGAAGGAATGTGGTGTAACCTACAAGTTCACCACTCCTTATCATCCACAGACTAATGGACTGGTAGAGAGGTGTAATAAAACTCTCAAAGGTATGATAATGGGACTCCCTGAAAAACTCAGGAGGAGATGGGATGTCCTGTTAACTTGCCTCCTTTTTGCTTACAGGGAGGTACCCCAGAAAGGAGTGGGCTTCAATCCCTTTGAACTCCTCTTTGGACACCCTGTAAGAGATCCACTAACACTTTTGAAGGAGGGTTGGGAACAACCTTTAAAAGCTCCTAAACAGGACATAGTGGACTATGTACTTGGCCTAAGATCCAGAATGGCTGAGTACATGAAAAAGGCCAGTAAAAACCTCCAGGCCAGCCAAGAGCTCCAGAAGCAATGGCATGACCAGAAGGCTGTTCTGATCCAGTACCAACCAGGACAGAAGGTGTGGGTATTGGAGCCTGTGGCCCCAAGAGCACTCCAAGACAAATGAAGTGGACCCCATCTAATTGTTGAAAAAAAGGGTGAGGTTACCTATCTGGTAGACCTGTGCACTGCCAGGAGTCCCCTTAGGGTGATTCATGTCAACCGCCTAAAACCCTACTATGACATGGCTGATCTCACCCTGCTCATGGCAACAGATGAAGGACAGGAAGAAGAGAGTGACCCTCTCCCTGATCTCTTCTCCTACACTGAAGAGGATGCTTTATTGGAGGGAGTAGTGTTGTCTTTCTGTTCTGCAGTCAGACAGTCTGCTAACTGCATAAATATCCTTGGACACTTTTCTGAACTCTTTTCAACTGTGCCAGGCACCACATCTTGGTGTGAACACACAATTGATACTGGAGACAGCTTGCCTGTCAAAAGTAAAATCTATAGGCAGCCTGACCATGTCAGGGACTGCATAAAACAAGAGGTTCAGAAAATGCTTGATCTAGGAGTGGTTGAACCTTCTGAAAGCCCATTGGCGAGTCCTGTGGTGCTTGTACCAAAGCCTCACTCAAAAGATGGAAAAAGGGAGATGAGGTTTTGTGTAGACTACAGAGGTCTCAATCGGGTAACAAAAACTGATGCTCGCCCTATACCCAGGGCAGATGAGCTCATAGATACACTGGCATCTGCCAAGTATCTAAGCACCTTTGATTTGACTGCAGGGTATTGGCAGATCAAATTGCCTGAGGATGCTAAAACTAAAACTGCATTTTCAACTATAGGAGGGCACTACCAATTTACAGTGATGCCCTTTGGTTTGAAGAATGCACCTGCCACTTTTCAGAGGTTGGTGAACAAAGTCCTGCAAGGATTGGAGGCTTTTAGTGCAGCATATCTTGATGATATAGCTGTCTTTAGATCCACCTGGGATGACCACCTGGTCCACCTTTGGAAAGTTTTGGAGGCCCTGAAAAAGGCCGGCCTCGCTATCAAGGCCTCAAAGTGCCAGATAGGGCAGGGAAAGGTGGTTTATATGGGACACCTAGTAGGTGGAGAACAGATTGCACCACTTCAGGGGAAAATCCAGACAATCATGGATTGGGTTCCCCCTACAACACAGACCCAGGTGAGAGCCTTCTTAGGCCTCAATGGGTATTACAGGAGATTCATTAAAAACTATGGCTCCATAGCAGCCCCACTTAATGATCTCGCCAGTAAAAAGATGCCTAAAAAGGTATTGTGGACAGCTAGCTGTCACAAAGCTTTTGAGGAGCTCAAACAGGCCATGTGCTCTGCACCTGTCCTAAAAAGCCCATGTTACTTCATGAAATTAATTGTTCAAACTGATGCATCTGAATTAGGGGTAGGGGCAGTCTTATCACAACTGAATTCTGAGGGCCAGGATCAACCAGTTGCTTTTATCAGCAGAAGGTTGACCCCTAGAGAAAAGCGTGGGTCTGCCATAGAGAGGGAGGCCTTTGCTGTGGTCTGGGCACTGAAAAAGTAGAGGCCATACCTGTTTGGTACTCACTTTATTGTTCAGACAGACCACAAACCTCTACTTTGGCTAAAACAAATGAAAGGTGAAAACCCTAAATTGTTGAGGTGGTCCATATCTCTAAAGGAACGGACTATACAGTGGAACATAGACCTGGGAGGACCCACTACAATGCAGATGGACTCTCCAGATATTTCCACTTAGACAATGAAGACTCATCAGGTCATGGCTAGTCTTATTGTCCTTCGTTTGGGGGGGGGGGGGGGGCGGTTGTGTAGGAAAGTACCAACTTGCCTGGCATGTTACCCCCATATTTCACTGTGTATATATGTTGTTTTAGTCTATGTGTCACTGGGACCCTGCCAGCCAGGGCCCCAGTGCTCATAAGTATGTGCCCTGTATATGTTCCCTGTGTGATGCCTAACTGTCTCACTGAGGCTCTGCTAACCAGAACCTCAGTGGTTATGCTCTCTCTGCTTTCCAAATTTGTCACTAACAGGCTAGTGACTAAATTTACCAATTCACGTTGGCATACTGGTACACCCACATAATTCCCTAGTATATGGTACTGAGGTACCCAGGGTATTTGGGGTTCCAGGAGATCCCTATGGGCTGCAGCTTTTCTTTTGCCACCCATAGGGAGCTCTGACAATTCTTACACAGGCCTGCCAGTGCAGCCTGAGTGAATTAACGTCCACTTTATTTCCCAGCCATTTACCACTGCACTTAAGTAACTTATAAGTCACCTATATGTCCAACCTTCACCTGGTGAAGGTTGGGTGCAAAGTTACTTAGTGTATGGGCACCCTGGCACTAGCCAGAGGTGCCCCCACATCGTTCAGGCCAAATTCTCCGGACTTTGTGAGTGCGGGGACACCATTACACGCGTGCACTGTACATAGGTCACTACCTATGTACAGCGTCACAATGGTCACTCCGAACATGGCCATGTAACATGTCTAAGATCATGGAATTGTCACCCCAATGCAATTCTGGCATTGGGGTGACGATTCCATGATCTCCCGGGTCTCTAGCACAGAACCCGGGTACTGCCAAACTGCCTTTCCGGGGTCTCCACTGCAACTGCCAACCCCTCAGACAGGTTTCTGCCCTCCTGGGGTCCAGGCAGCCCTGACCCAGGAAGGCGGAACAAAGGATTTCCTCTGAGAGAGGGTGTAACACCCTCTCCCTTTGGAAATAGGTGTGAAGGCTGGGGAGGAGTAGCCTCCCACAGCCTCTGGAAATGCTTTGATGGGCACAGATGGTGCCCATTTCTGCATAAGCCAGTCTACACTGGTTCAGGGATCCCCCAGCCCTGCTCTGGCGCGAAACTGGACAAAGGAAAGGGGAGTGACCACTCCCATGACCATCACCTCCCAGGGGAGGTGCCGAGGGCTCCTCCAATGTGTCCCAGACCTCTGCCATTTTGGAAACAGAGGTGTCAGAGGCACACTGGACTGCCCTGAGTGGCCAGGGCCAGCAGGTGACGTCAGAGGCTCCTTCTGATAGGCTCTTACCTCTCTTGGTAGCCAATCCTCCTTCCTTGGTTGCCAAACCTCCCTTTCTGGCTATTTAGGGTCTCTGCTTTAGGGAATTATTCAGATAATGAATGCAAGAGCTCATCAGAGTTCCTCTGCATCTCCCTCTTCACCTTCTGCCAAAGGATCGACCGCTAACTGCTCAGGACGCCTGCAAAACCGCAACAAAGTAGCAAGACGACTACTAGCAACCTTGTATCGCTTCATCCTGCCGGCTTTCTCGACTGTTTCCAGGTGGTGCATGCTCTGGGGGTAGCCTGCCTCCTCTCTGCACCAGGAGTTCTGAAGAAATCTCCCATGAGTCGACTGAATCTTCCCCCTGCAACCGCAGGCACCAAAATACTGCATCACTGGTCTCTGGGTCCCCTCTCAGCACGACGAGAGTGGTCCCAGGAATTCAGCAACTCTGTCCAAGTGACTCCCACAGTCCAGTGACTCTTCAGTCCAAGTTTGGTGGAGGTAAGTCCTTGCCTCCCCACGCTAGACTGCATTGCTGGGTACCGCGTGATTTGCAGCTGCTCCGGCTCCTGTGCACTCTTCCAGGATTTCCTTTGTGCACAGCCTAGCCT
Source organism: Pleurodeles waltl (assembly GCF_031143425.1). Taxonomy (NCBI): domain Eukaryota; kingdom Metazoa; phylum Chordata; class Amphibia; order Caudata; family Salamandridae; genus Pleurodeles; species Pleurodeles waltl. The sequence continues at coordinate 854,330,656 of NC_090440.1, read as the reverse complement.
GGGTCCCTGACACTCTAACCTGCAGTGCACAACCTTCTGAGTTGTCCTCCGGCGTCGTGGGACTCCCTTTTGTGACTTCGGGTGGACTCCGGTTCACTCCTCTTCCAAGTGCCTGTTCAGGTACTTCTGCGGGTGCTGCCTGCTTCTGTGAGGGCTCCCTGACTTCCTGGGCGCCCCCTCTATCTCCTCCTCCAAGTGGCGACATTCTGGTCCCTCCTGGGCCACAGCAGCACCCAAAAAACCTTACCAAGACCCTTGTAGCTACCAAGGCTTGTTTGCGGTCTTTCTGCGTGGGAACACCTCTGCAAGCTTCATCGCGACGTGGGACATCCATCCTCCAAAGGAGACGTTCCTAGTCCTCGTCTTTCTTGCAGAACTCCAAGCTTCTTCCAACAGGTGGCAGCTTCCTTGCACCCTCAGCTGGCATTTCCTGGGCTTCTGCCCACTCTCGACATTGTTGCAACTATTGGACTTGGTCCCCTTGTCTTACAGGTACTCGGGTCCGGAACTGTTGTTGCATTGCTGGTGTTTGTTCTTCCTGCAGAATCCCCCTATCACGACTTCTGTGCTCTCTGGGGGTAGTAGGTGCACTTTACACCTACCTTTCAGGGTCTTGGGGTGGGCTATTTTTCTAACCCTCACTGTTTTCTTACAGTCCCAGCGACCCTCTACAAGCTCACATAGGTTTGGGGTCCATTCGTGGTTCGCATTCCACTTTTGGAGTATATGGTTTGTGTTGCCCCTATACGTATATGCTCCTATTGCAATCTATTGTAACTTTACACCGCTTGCATAACTTTTCTTGCTATTACCTGCATAATTTTGCTTTGTGTACATATATCTTGTGTATATATCTTTTCCTCATACTGAGGGTACTCACTGAGATACTTTTGGCATATTGTCATAAAAATAAAGTACCTTTATTTTTAGTACTTCTATGTATTGTGTTTTCTTATGATATTGTGCATATGACACCAGTGGTATAGTATGAGCTTTACATGTCTCCTAGTTCAGCCTAAGCTGCTAGAAATGCCTCTTCTACACTAATAAGGGATAACTGGACCTGGCACCTACTACAAGCCAGGCCAGCCTCCTACACCTTGTGCCTAAGTTGTTTGGAGATTCCGGTGTAGAGTGTTGCCATAGCTAGCCTGCTGGTGGTGAGTACTTGTGTGACGGTTCGTATGGTGTTCTAAGGCAACCATTTGAAGATCTGTTGCAGCATGCGTAAGATGTGGAAGCACGAGGTGCATTCTGCTTTGACTTGAGCCATCATGTTGAGCTTATCATTGAGGATTATCCCTAGCATTCTTCTGTGGCTTGTGAGTGTTGGTCCAAGCTCCAAAGGCCACCAGCTGGAATCCCATTGAGATGTCCTGTTATCAAAGACCAGCACTTCCATCTTGTTGAAGTTGAGCTTCAGACAGTTAGATCACATCCAATCTGCTTCCATGTTCATGCAATTGCTGAAGTTTGTTCTGTTGTTTGTTTTGTTCGTCAGTGAGAGGATGAGTTAGATATCATCAGCATAGGAGATGACAGTGATGTCTTGTGATTGTTGGCAAGTGTGTCATATCAATGTTGACAAAGAGTAGGGCTGAGGGATGATTCCTGTGGGACACCCCATATCAGTTTTTTAGTCTCTGATATGAAGGGTTGCAGCCTGAACCTTACTGTGAGGAACAAACAGATCCATTTGAGAACAGATCCTTGTATACCATTCTTGTGGAATGTTCTGAAGAGTGTGTTTTATGAGATAGTGTTGAAGTCCACAGTGTGGTAGAGCAGGATCAGGGCAACTGTTTCAGGATGTTTTGAGTGTGGCCTTTGGCTGCGTTAAGAGTTATTTCAGTGCTGTGGTTCTTTCAGAACCCTGATTGTGTGTTTTCTAAACAATGGTGAAGTTGGAGATGGGTAGTGCGTTGCTTGTTAATGGCCTTCTCAATCACTTTAGCAAAATAGGAGATTAGGGAGATGGGTCAGAAGTTGTGGAGTTGAGTCAGGTCAGTTATAGGCTTCTTGAGGAGGGGATTGATTTCTAAAACTTTCCATTCACCTGGTAAAGTGGCGGGCATGATGGAGGTGTTGATGGTGTGGTGTTCTGAGGTTGTAGATGTGGTAGGGGCGTGGGTCCTTTGGGGCCCCTGATTGAATGGTCGGCATGATTGCTGCTGTGTCATTTCAGGTGAGGGTAAAATACCCCTGCCGTACATTGTAGGGATGTTGCAAGTCACTGAGGATTTCCATGAAAAGATCGAGAAATGAGGACAAAGGTCAAGTTTTCTGTAATGGAACTGCGAGGTGACTTGCAGTGTCATTAGAATAAACAGCAGTGGGTACTTTATACCACCTACCACATAAGTACACCATCACCCTTCCCTTTAATCACTTAAGTCATTGGTGTGCTCTTTTATATGAAAGAGATAGGATGTTTTCAAGCAAAAGCCAAACAAACAAGCATTGACAAATTCAATATTTGGCTGCCAACCTTATCCTTTGATAATTCTTGTTTTGTTCTTTCAACGTATTGGCTAAACTATATTGTTTGGAAAACTACTGGGTCCTTATTATTGTTAAAAAGAAAACATTGGCTAAAGGCAAAAACATTTTTTGGTCCTAAAAAAAAGCACACATCATCCTAGTATTCCCTGGGACTAAAGGGAGCTTCTTTGCATGCACTCCTTGTGAAAGTCTATCATGCTATAACATATAGTGAAGTCAGACAACCACTGAAGTGAGATGACCCATTGCCCCATAATGAATGCTGGAGTGGGTGAAACAAAGATATGAATTAACACAACCGCGAACTAATGGATGAAGTCTGACTGAAAAGCAGTGTAACTTAATATGTTATACATATACATTTTATAAAGTTAAAAGAAATTGGCTAACACTAGACTAAAAGAAAGTCAATTGTTCTGGCACTGTCTGTCAGCATCCTGCCTTTACTAATGCACTTTCTGTAACTAATTTTGGGAAATCTTTGCTATAAATAAGGGAGTTGAACAGTTATGTAAATAGAAAGGTTTGCAAAACCAATTCGAGAGGGTTGTAAAAATGAATAGTGTTGCATAGATAAATAGTGTTGCATAAATAGTTTTGTTTAGATAGATAGACAAAACAGCTAATTGGAATGGACAAGACAACTTCAATTAGTAACATAACTGTGAAATGTCTATGTACGCATGGCATACACGAGCACGGAAAATTAACTAGAAAGCTGTGCAAACATAAGATGTAGACAACACTGGTTTACACATATAACTATGGACCTCAATTAAAATACATGTCAGCATGACATACAGGAGGGCAGTTATAAATGCACTTCACTGTTTGCATACTAAAAAGAAGATAATCTTGTAAAGAAGAATTTCAAATGGACACAATCTGCTATGCTGTGAAATAGCAGCAGTCAGATAAACAAAGGACCCTCCAAAATTAATTTACAACAGCAGTAGTAGGGGGCAAAAACTGATAAAACTGGAACGTGTCCTATGCTCACATCAAAAACTGGAGAGGTAGTAAAAAGCATCCTGCTATCACATCAGGATCTGAACACAAAGACAACACTAAAGTAATAAGAGAGTAAAAACAAAAAAAAATAGCACTGAAGGGAACTCCTTTGTGTCCCTTGTGAAAGAACAAAATCCAGTCACTCAAAGTGCATTTAGTCAGTGGCTGAAGTGGGCTGTCTTATTGCCCCAAGCCGCATGCTTTAGTGGGTGGTCACATAATGTGAATGCCAAAACAGACCCATGAACGAAGAGTCTGGATAAAAGCCCCTTTAAATAAGTACAAGTATAATTTTAGTAAAATCAAAAGGTCTTTGCTATCTCCAGACCCACAGATCAGACAGATAATCATTGCAATATGCTTTAGAATTAGTTTAGTACAAGCCAGTTTTATAAAAATGCTGTTTCTCAGAAGGTGTAGAAACACAGGGCCATATGTACGAACACTTTTTCCCATAGACACAGAATGGGTAAAAACCTTTGCTACATCTGGCCCATAGATTCTATCTTTCCTGTAATTACCTAAAGCATGCATAAATATCATCTTTTTGCTAATCACTGTTCATCTAATAAAAGAGAGCAGAAGCAGGAAAAGCCAGGGTTCATTTTTTGCTGCTTAAATTGTGTGTTTAATTATTCTCTATGTAGGAAAGTACCCTCTTCCTTGGCATGGTTACCCCCATTTTCTGCCTGATATCAGTATGATTGACTGTTCACTGGGATCCTGCTATCTAGGACCCCAGTGATTATGCTCTCTCTTCTTTTAAATTTGGTTGCTGGTTACTGTTAACACAGTATTTCACCCACAATTGGCATAGTGGTGCCCCCTTATAAGACCCTAGTATATGGTACCTAGGTACCCAGGGCATTGGCGTTCACCTGATCCTTCCTGGTCCTGGGCAGCTCCATTTTCCGCTAATCGCGATCTTTGCGTATGCCAAGGCCTGTTGGCAGACTCCGATGACACAAACTAGACTGCAGTCCTCCATCTGACTTGGGACATCAATTGCACCCTCTAGGAACCTGACTTCATCTTCGTGGGTGCAGTGCTGACTTTTCTTCTTCACCGATGGTTTTCCTTTTGCACCTTCATCTGGGTTAGCAGGGGCTTCTGCTCTTCCTGGACTCTTCTGTGCTTCTTGGGCTTGGTCCCCTTCTTCCACAGCTCTTCTTGTCCAGCAATCCACTATTGGTGTCTTGCAGTCTCTTCTGGTTTTTACATTTATTCTTCTCATTTCTGTGTGTGTTCTGGGAAAGTTACTGTGATTTACTCCTGCTTTCCTGGTCACTGGGATGGGTTCTAGGACTTACCTTTGGGGTTTTCTAGTACTTCCAGCTCCCCACTACACTTTCCTAGGGGGGAAACAGACTTTCGCATTCCACTTTCTTAGTAAATGGTTTGTGTTCCCCCAGGGCCATGTCTAATGTGATTTTCACTGATTGCACTGTTCTCTAACTGTTTTTTATGCCTATTTCTGCATACTTGTGTATATAGTTTGTGTAGTACTTGCCTCCTAAGGGAGTGTAGTCTCTATGGTATTTCTGACATTTGTGTCACCAAAATAAAGAACCTTTATTTTTGTAACACTGAGTATTTCTCATGTTTGTGAGTGCTGTGTGACTACTGTGGTATTGCATGAGCTTTGCATGACTCCTAGATACGCCTTGGCTGCTCATCCATAGTTACCTCTAGAGAGCCAGGCTTCTAGACACTGCCTACACTTCATTAATAACGGATAACTGGACCTGGAATAGAGGGCAAGTACCATAGGTACCCACTACACACCAGGCCAGCCTCCTACACTCTGTGACTGCCATTCGTCCTGGCAGCAGGCATTGCAAAGCCAGAATACAGCTGTAGTTACTTATTACCAGTGGGCTGCTACATATTTTCTATAATACATGAGAGTAGAGGCATCACGAGTCATTGTAATAAGGAAAGTAGAGACAGGCATTTATATGTAGGATCCCATGTTTTATATGTCAATTAAGAGTAGGATGACCACCTTCCTTCTGTTTATTATAGACACTGGGCTATCACATGAAAGTTTAGGAGTGGACACAATGTATTCTGGATGTTGTAGTCTTGCCTTGCTTCCTTTGAACTTATTAGTAGCTACACACCTGAAAATAATGATTTGTAGCTTAAATGTTAAAAAATGGAAAGAATGACCATAATACTTGGCGTGAGTTGGTCACAGTAGTTATGAGTTAGTATAATGCCTATGATCTGATTTGGCCAAGGAGCAATGTTAGCCATACAAGGCAGTGGTGCTGGGACAGGTCTTTTGATTGGACGCTTCTGGAAGCTTCATGTGTCCCTGTAGCTCAAACATGAGTTCAGGCAACTGACCCTGGAGTCACTTCTGGAGTCCTTGGTACAAGCAGGTACAGTGTTCCTTCAGGTTTCAGAAAGCAAGCAGCAGGAGAGTCATTCTTCTGATCGACCCAGGTTCAGAAGTGTTCTGATTTGGAATGTGCTACACATGGGAGGCAGATCTTGGCTCAAAATGGAACATTCTTAAGTGTTTGGGACAGAAGACTCTGAGCTGCATTAGTTTTGCTGGGGTTTCCCTTGTAACACAGTGTTGGAGGAGGCAAAGAGTGTGGATAGAGCTGATCTCTGTGGTGGACGAATAGCCACAGTATTCTTACTTGCACGATGCCTACATTCTCCTCTAGTAACCATATAATAAGCTGGTACCCACATTTCCATTGTGCCCATATTGAAGTGTTGCACTCAGAGTCTGCAGTAATGCACAAAGTGTAATATTGCACGTTTGTATAGTGGTATGCGTAGTGTACCATTGCACACCTGTTGAATAATGTTGCCAGTATTGTACAGTCAAGATCATATTTTACAGTGATATTCATATTGCACCTTGAAACACATACTTTAGGGTGGTGCCTACACTGTACAATCATACTTATTGGACAATGTTTCCTGTATTATATGGTGGCACACATATTTTAAAGCAGTATACCTACTACAAAAATGTACCGTTCCTATATGGTGCTACTCGAACTGCATAGTCGTGCACTATATTTAACAGTGTTACCCACATTATATAGTAATGCTCGTTTTGCTCTGTAATATCTATATTACACAGTAGTGCCCACAGTATACAGTAGTTTCCAAATATTTCACAGTGGTGGTCATATTGCACACTCACATTGTACATTGGTGTCCTTATTGGACAGTAGTGCCCACCTAGTACAATATTACCATATCATGTGTGCAGCCACTGGGGACGATATGGTACCTTGGAATTCATTCTGTACAGTGAGTGGTGTTCATATTTTATGATGATAGCAACTTTTTTTCTGAGCTGCACCATGCAGGCCCCTCTTAAACTTTAACTTATGCCATGTGATTACTGGACACATGGTGTTACTGCTATACCAGTGCCTAATGCAGTTTCCCTGGAACTTGGAATTGATGATAAGCAGCAACTCCAGCCTCAACAATTTCCAAAGGCTGGGTTTCATTAAATGGTGTTGTTTTTGTGTGTTTTAAATACATTAGTGTTAAAGCTCACTGGGACATCAAAATACTCTGTAAACATGGCCTTCGTTATCAGGAGGTCATTTAAAGTTTAGCGGATGCAGGCATCTGCCAAAAAGCGTCAAGCACCCTGTACTGCAAACGTGTGAGTCCCCTGCTCCATTTCATCCCGTGGTTAGATCCTAATTTTACAAAAAATTCGTCCACTAATAGATGATACAGTGAATCTGGTTTTTCTAAAGAGGTTTTTTGTGCGCAGGTTGGTTTATGAACTCCAAACATTAATTATGTTCTCGATGCTGTCTTCTTAAATGAATTTCTGTGTACTGGTGAATAATTTGACAGGGATTCCTATTTGAAATTGATCCAATGGCAGTGTTTTAGGCAGAGTAATCTGTCATCTCTTACTGATTTAGCTGATGACCAGGGGTTAGGAAACTGAGCTTTCTGTTGTTGGTCAACTGGTTTGTATGTTAGTCCACCAGTAACACTTGTTATATTCTATTTGGAATGTTTAAACTCTAGTCCAACTAACAGACACTAAACAGCGCATAGATCCGAGTCAAAGAGTTGGAATTTGTGAAAAGCTTCATTCCATAAGCCCAGTAACACTAAAACAATATAAAGCAGGTATGGCTCTCTCTGATTTCCCTCCTCAGCATCAAAAGGTCACCTTGAGCAGCCGCTATGCTACACAACCTTAAATGTTACTACAAAAAAAAGCCTGGAAACGATCTGGATAGGTAGCATCATTCTTATTCAAACCTCAGAGCAACTTGTCTTTTGGAAAATGGCTGTGCGTTGGCAGGGACGTGTCATTTCTCAAAATGTCCTGCCAAGCCTTTTCCTCAAGTCCATCACCGTCAGATCTGTCTGGTCTCATTATCCATCTTCTATCGAGCCAAATTCATTCATTTTTCGGTGCTGTCAGAACAAGCAGATATAACCTAGTCTCAGACAGATCAACAGAATATTATTTCTGCTAATGGAGGAAATGGACAGGGCAGACGATCGGTCCAATCTCCTCGACGCCCGTGTCTGAAACAGATCACGTCAATAATTAAAGAGAAAAGATTGCGACTGAAACTTTCGAAATCGTTTTTCATCAGCTCTCCGTGCGTGATTATCAGAGTTACCAAAACGTGGAGCTGGTCCTCAAGATATATTGTTTTTTTATCTATTTTTCTTTCCTGATTCTAACCATTTTGTGGAGGTAGGTGGGAGAGATGGTGAAATGGTTTGGATAACGCAGAGGGTGGATCGTACTTTAATGGTCCAGAGCCAGATAGTGGAGGGCTGCATTACAGGGAGTGCAGAATTATTAGGCAAATGAGTATTTTGACCACATCATCATCTTTATGCATGTTGTCTTACTCCAAGCTGTATATCAGGTGTGCATAATTATTAGGCAACTTCCTTTCCTTTGGCAAAATGGGTCAAAAGAAGGACTTGATAGGCTCAGAAAAGTCAAAAATAGTGAGATATCTTGCAGAGGGATGCAGCACTCTTAAAATTGCAAAGCTTCTGAAGCGTGATCATCGAACAATCAAGCGTTTCATTCAAAATAGTCAACAGGGTCGCAAGAAGCGTGTGGAAAAACCAAGGCGCAAAATAACTGCCCATGAACTGAGAAAAGTCAAGCGTGCAGCTGCCACGATGCCACTTGCCACCAGTTTGGCCATATTTCAGAGCTGCATTATCACTGGAGTGCCCAAAAGCACAAGGTGTGCAATACTCAGAGACATGGCCAAGGTAAGAAAGGCTGAAAGACGACCACCACTGAACAAGACACACAAGCTGAAACGTCAAGACTGGGCCAAGAAATATCTCGAGACTGATTTTTCTAAGGTTTTATGGACTGATGAAATGAGAGTGAGTCTTGATGGGCCAGATGGATGGGCCCGTGGCTGGATTGGTAAAGGGCAGAGAGCTCCAGTCCGACTCAGACGCCAGCAAGGTGGAGGTGGAGTACTGGTTTGGGCTGGTATCATCAAAGATGAGCTTGTGGGGCCTTTTCGGGTTGAGGATGGAGTCAAGCTCAACTCCCAGTCCTACTGCCAGTTCCTGGAAGACACCTTCTTCAAGCAGTGGTACAGGAAGAAGTCTGCATCCTTCAAGAAAAACATGATTTTCATGCAGGACAATGGTCCATCACACGCGTCCAAGTACTCCACAGCGTGGCTGGCAAGAAAGGGTATAAAAGAAGGAAATCTAATGACATGGCCTCCTTGTTCACCTGATCTGAACCCCATTGAGAACCTGTGGTCCATCATCAAATGTGAGATTTACAAGGAGGGAAAACAGTACACCTCTCTGAACAGTGTCTGGGAGGCTGTGGTTGCTGCTGCACGCAATGTTGATGGTGAACAGATCAAAACACTGACAGAATCCATGGATGGCAGGCTTTTGAGTGTCCTTGCAAAGAAAGGTGGCTATATTGGTCACTGATTTGTTTTTGTTTTGTTTTGTTTTTGAATGTCAGAAATGTATATTTGTGAATGTTGAGATGTTATATTGGTTTCACTGGTAATAATAAATAATTGAAATGGGTATATATTTTTTTTTGTTAAGTTGCCTAATAATTATGCACAGTAATAGTCACCTGCACACACAGATATCCCCCTAACATAGCTAAAACTAAAAACAAACTAAAAACTACTTCCAAAAATATTCAGCTTTGATATTAATGAGTTTTTTGGGTTCATTGAGAACATGGTTGTTGTTCAATAATAAAATTAATCCTCAAAAATACAACTTGCCTAATAATTCTGCACTCCCTGTAGTGAAGCCTTGGCATTCAAAGTGAAATGCCAGCCACTCGCCATTATCTATAAGGTCTGCCATTTGACCAGTCTGCAGAGGATTATGTGACCTGGGTTGTGGTTGATTTTACTGCCGCATGTTGCTCGACCTTAAACGTAGGTACTGTCCAAAGCAGGCTAATAGCACTTACTGCACCGTTGTATTCAAAATAGCAAATGCTGTTTATTTCCTGGGTATTCTACCATAAATGTGTTGAGTAGTTGTATAACAGAAGGTTTCGTTCAGGATGAATAGCAAGGCACCATTAAGGTGTGCAAAATCGGGGGATTTATTTTTCAAAAGTTTGAGAGTTACCTGAAATTACTCGAATTCCTCAAAATGTGGTTTGCCGGTAACATGCGTAAATATTTACACAAGGGCATACTTTGCATAGAAAAGACACGCAAAATAGAAGCAGAACACCTGCCATTTATTTTCTGCTTGAACCAGTCTCCATCAAGCAAAAAATTTTCTTGACTAGCAAAAATTTGCAAATTTCGCAAATGTATTAAACGTAATTCAAATTTTGCACAAGACGAAGTTACGTATTAGCATATTTATTTACTGGCTGTATTTTTACAATAATACGGCAATGCAGTCATATGGGATGCATCCTAAGATTTTGAAGCCATTTCTAAATGTGTCATTGCTACATTCCTGTAATTAGGAGGAACACAAAAAAATATTTCAGCTGGGAAAGCTTTGGGGGGGAGAGAGAGAGAGAAGTGTGTGTGTGTGTGTATGTATGTATATATATATATATATATATATATATATATATATATACAGCAAACTGAGAGCTGCTGATCTGATGCTGGGCATTCTTCTACCCCACCAGACAGGGTGATGTGGCAAAAAGTGCAAGAAGTCTGTTGCCACACGCCTATGCATAGACTATATGATGGAGGGAAAGGGCCAGATCTTACCACTGTCCCTGTTGCATCTTTTACTCCTGAGCAATTTATGATCAAGATGCTGCATGTGTGACTTAAGCTATTTTAAGCCCAATGTAATTTAGTCATGCACAATTGTGAAGTAAGGCATCTTGCAACTGAGCGAATATATTTCAAGTTTACATGCTAAAAACAGCCTGAGTGACCCTTGACTGCAGTGAAAAGTCATTCCCACTTCCACGAGGATCAAAGTGTAAACGTCAGCCACTCGCCAGTAGTCGCACACCAACACCTCCACTCTAGTACATCCCCTGCCACGTTCCTTACCTCCTAATATTGTCCCAGTGGCTTAACGTAAAATTAAGCCCCTCCCCTGTAGAATGTAAGGCGGGGCCCAGAGTCTCCTCATTCTGTACAGATATTAATTGACCTTGGTCTGAATGGGGGCCCCTTGAATGGTTGAAGAGGCCCCTGGAGCGGAGGAAGTTCCCCTGTAACTCAGAGTTTGCAGGGGCTTGTATTACACACCTGATCAGTTTGGTGCTCCCTGAGCCTCCCAACTTCAGCAGTCAAAAATATGCTTGTGTGAGCCCTAATGCACCATCACAGTTACTCCAGCCCCCAATGCCTCTGGCCACCCACTGCCCTTTACCCAGCTATATTATTTTCTTGGGGGGAGGGGAGGGCTTTCCCAGTTGCGAGTTGTTTGTCTTTTTAGGCGGAGAGAATTCAAGAAAATTCACCTACTTTTGCAGATGAGAAGTTTCCAAATTTCCTGGGTGAATTAACCCTCCCCCCTTCCCTCCCCCCCCCCCCCCGCCCCCACAGCGGCCTACTGCTGATCGTGCCAGGACTAGAATTGAGCAACGCATCCTATATATACCACAATTGTTTAATAATAATATGCGTCTTTATTTGCCAGTTAAGTAAAATATTGAAATATTTTTTTAAAACGTACATTTCATGTATAGCATAATTAGCACACATAACATCTAAAACAAAAGAAAATACATTGAGAGTGATCTCATCTTAAAAGGATATAGCACAAAAGTGCCATCATACTGTTGCATTAAGGAAATGACCAAACATTTTGCCTGTGAAGGACTTACTGTCAGGGGAATACACAATTAAAGTGCTTAGTATGTAATGCAAAATTGGTGCTTGTGCTGCACAATTATTTGCTCACGGAGCTAATCTGTTGGTGAGTTCTCACTTTGTGCGTAAATGCCATAAAATGGACAACGAGTCTACACTCCTTGCTCTGTACGTACTGATCGATTAAGTCCGGCATTAACGAATATTCCGTTTTCTAAGTAGAGGCTTTAACCAAAATCGCCGTTCCTGCTCAAAATAGATGCACGTAAAAGTACGTGGGCCACGGATTCATTCGGAAAATGGCAGAAGCAACAAAAGGTGTCATTAGATGCATGTTTCCATCTTCGGACGACTTCCCTTATGTCAAATAAACCCATCGGTAATCTTAAAATCCTTATTTTATAATGTCTTGACAGAGGCAGTGTCAAATAAGATCGAGGATTCGGCTCGACATAAATTGCTGCTGCGTATCGATTGTGAGCCTTTGTAGCGTTTGAGAGTCTTAATCTACTGACAAAGCTTTCACTGCCCTTCCCAGAAAAGATTTGAAATCATCACACGAACTATTCAGGTCCCATGGATTGGTCATTTGAAGATCTGCCAGAGTCTTCCCGTCTAGAGATTTGCCAGGGAGATTTGAGCAGATCAAGCAGCTCTTTACTGACATGAAATTTAAAGCTCCCAGCTTCTGTCTTTAGTTTAATCCAGAATTTCAATAACGTGGCCCTCTGTGCCAATTTCTAAACGGATCTGAAATTCCATGGTGGAGTTTTGGAGGCTGAATATTTGACTGAAGAGAGCCTTGGTTTGTTCTGATTTAACCAACCCCAAATTTATTTGGAAAAGCCTAAAGGCCATTTACTTGTGAAGGCATGAATTTGGCTTTTATGACTTGAGATAATGGTAATAGCAAAGGCCTGTTAGTTTGTTTACTACTTAATGCAGTCCTACTACAATTAATTCAGTCTTTTTTGGCAGAGCTTCCATGTGGAAGCTTGAAATGCCAGAGTTCTGAAATTCAATACCAAGGTATTTATGAGTTGGCCTTGTCAATTGTGTGTTCTCCTCATTTTTACAAACTGGAATATCACTTACAAATCCTTATAAAGGTGACAGTTTTAGTTTTCTCTTGAATTATTTCTAGGCTGTTGAACTTACAGTAGGATAGGTTATTGAGAGAGTGTTGGTGCCCAATAGCCAAAAAATTCAGCAGCACCATGTCATCAGCATACTGCATAATGTGTAAGGCTTGACCATTGAGTCCAGGTAGCAAGATTTAGAATTTTTCAGAACGTGTTTAATATCAGTAATAAATATGTTAAAAAGGAAAGGGGCCAGTACGCAGCCAGGCTTTAGTCCTTTATCAATATATACTCTGTTAGACATTCTACCATCACCACTAAGTTTAAATTGAAACCAGCAGTTGGATATAGGGCAATGATAGCATTTAGTGTTTTTCCAGAAGACCCCAGTTGCTCAGCTTCAGCAACAGCTTGGCCCTGTCAATGCTATCAAATGTTTTGTTATAATCAATGAAGCATGCAGGCAGGGCTTGTTTGTTGGTTTTGTGGGCTAGGTGGGTGAGTGCAATAATATTGCAATATTGTTAGTGGTTCTCGCATTTTTACGGAACCCAGTCTGGAACCTAGGTATTACATTGACCAGAGTAGCACAAATGTGTAGCTCTTGCAGGATCAATGAGGGAAAAATGTGGCATCCAAATCAACCAAGGCTATCCATCTGTAATTCACTTGATCATCTCTGCTCCATTTTTAATGATTGGGGACTATGTACAACCCCTGCCACGATGGAGGAACCAGACAGGCTTGAAGGACATTATCAAAAATATTATTCATTACAAAGCTCAAAAATGAGGTCCCACTTTGAAATTTTCATTAGGCAGGCCATCAGGCTCTGACGATCCATTGCTCCTTCCTTTAATGATGATCTTTTCTAAGGCTAAGGGCTAGATCCTGGAGGGACTGTGGGATGAAAGTGGCTCCAAGGACTGTATCAAATGCAGCGCTGGTGGAGTTATTTTTTTATCCTGCATTCATGATGATGCATGCCTGTGGACTTATCAACAAGCGTGCACGAACCTACAAAATAACACACCTGCTGCAGCTCCTCATCATACATTTATTTGGCTCTTTTTTTTTTTGGGACATTATGCACTGCATCTTGCTGATACTTCACAGCATCGCCAAAAGGCATTGTCAAAGCCAATATATCCCAAAGGCGAGACTCATTAGCATTACTAGTGCTTGTTTCAGTGAGATAGTGCATCGGCATCGCACAACTGGCTTTCCCAGCCATCAGTTTAGCAGCAGATAGTTATTTAAAGGCTCCTGCCTTTTTCCATTGAATATGACCATTATGACAAATGCTGAGCCACAACAGGACAGGTTCTTTCATATAATGTGTACACCCTGCCGAGAATCAAATGAATTATTAAAGGCTCGAAATATATATACATTTTTGGGGCAGTGAAAGTGAAGTGTTTCAGGAGGCAAAATTATATTTTTCTGGAGACTTCAAAATCCCTAGTGCGTTTCTAGAGCTTCGGCAAGTGGATTTGTATAACCCACTGAAGGGCTGCATGCCCAGCAACGAAAATGGGGAATTGCCCAAATATTCTTCATTGAGTAGCATTTTCTATTCAAAAAGTTTCTTTATTCGCAAGAATTGTGGCTATAGAATTTAAGGATGAGAATAAGTTTACCAGGCAAATACACCTTTATCCAAGTAAATAGACGTCAATTAGAATGTTGAATGTATTAGGCCACTTTTTCTAAAACTCTAAAATATCCTTACTAATTTAAAGCCTGATCGGGCAGGCAGTAGGGTTGTAGTTCTGCTTGCACGGCCTTCGTTTGTGCTTTTCATGATGTGGGTAGTGAGACTGCGTTTTAGTATTTTGTAAAACAATTCCAGCGCGACAGGATCCCTTGTACAATATGAAAATCAGTGCTGATGAGCTCTAGGACTCGTTCCATGAACAGTGTGGAGAACTTCGCCACTAATATTTTACATTGCTAAGCTGTATGGAGCTGATAAATCATTTTAATCAAGGTGTAGCTGATGTCCAAGGTCAGGCTGCACACACCATGTAGATAAGCTCCAGGGACAGGATGCACCTACTCCCTGCTCATGAGGGCCAGGGTCAGGCTCCAGTTTGTAGACTGGCACTTTACTTGATGTATTATTGCAAGCACAGTTCAAGTACTCCTGTCTTACCTGCTACTTTCTGCTGGAAGAAAGATAAGAACCCAGAAACACGTGTTCAGAAATTCAAGCATTGGCTGCGCCTATGCTGGTAGCAGACATTTCTGTGTTAGTGAGTTAGTCAACAACACTAGGAAATGCATCTACAATGATGCACGGGGAGAACTGGTGCTGACATCCTAGCGATGATTTCCCGCAAACAAGCCCCATGGTTAACCTGCGGCAAGTCCAGGCAGATGTGCTCCAAGATCAGTAAGCACAAGCAGATGATGGTCAGTTGCAGGATCACACAGGTCATGATACCAAGCTGCATATTGTGGCATTACAGTTAATGAAGTTGTGCTCCAATATCAGTCTGCCCAGAGATTACTTAATGAACTCCAAGTTCATGCTCCACACAGCACAGCTCATGAGAACCTGTGAGCAATCAGCTTTAGAGGTTCAGTGAACACTCCACTGTTTCAGTAAGAGGCTTTGGTCCAGTCATGATGGAGAGCAGTTCATAAAGTGAGACTGAGACTGAAACAGCTTGAAAGAATCTCATAAATGTGAAGAACCAACAGTAGCAAAGGGTGATTCCCATAGCATTTAATCCAGAATACCACTCTCATCAGGGTGTGTATTAACAAAAGTGCCCAGAGGGTACAAAATGCATGTGTGTCTGCTCTTTGGACGCCGCAGCAGATTGGTATTACATAAGGAGCTGCAGATGCTTGAGCTGCACAAACTGTAAAACAAACCATGCCTGTGCAGATGTAATGCTGGTGTGATCCGGAGGGATCATTCCCTCATTTGCATGGGGGAGGGCTTTGCTCCATGCAAATCAGAAGACATTTTGCCACTTGCACGCCCTACCACAGACAGGGGATTAGAAGCAAAGACTGGTCATCACATAAAGGTGGTGCACAGTGATTGCGTCTCTCTGCTGGTGCCCCTTACTTGAGGGAAAGGGTCCCGAGGACCTCTCTCCAGACATCCCACTGCAGGCGGATTCAGTGAAACACTGCAGGGAATCCTGGTCCACTTTTAAAAAGCAGACCGGTTGCAACCTGCAAAATGAAAGGCAGACCTGTGACTCCCCACCTTTCACTAATATACTGCTTCCAGGACAAGCTTGATGCCAGTGCAGTTACTGTAATAAGGGACTCTGTCACAGGTCTTGCGATGTGCAACTTTTTTTTTCCACTGGGAAAGTACTACAGATTTACCGATTTTTTTTTTCACACTTCACAAAGCTTCCCGGTTTAATTTCATATTTACCTGCGCAAAATTCAATTTCGTCTTTACCTGTGCAAAATTTTTCTCCTCATTGTGAGATAATCTTCACTGCAAACCTAAGTCTAGGTGGAACATGTTTTCATGCTTCTTTTTTTTTTGTGTTGTAATTTTTTATTATTTTGAGAATGCTTGCATGAGTACATTACGATACACTGATAATAAACAAAAGATAAACACTGATAAACAAAGAATAGCAGATCGCGAGTCCCATCTGGTGGTGTCCATTATCGACAAGGAAAGAAACTTCTATTCAAGATACTTCTATTCAAGATAATCCGGGTAACCACGATGCACTCATGTTCTACTTTGTATGTATTCACACGATAACAAAAGAGATAAAAAAAAAAAGAAATACAAGGTGAGAGAGATAAAGAGAATGGGAGATGGCAAGGATGGCAATGTTGAGATCCACTATCCTAACAGGATAATAGGTGGAGGATGGGAGAAGAGACAGAGTTAGCGCAGGCTTTGGACCGGCATGCCCCTGGAGAAGATAACTATCGCTGTATTGGATCCCGGTCGAGAATAATTCCATGGTGTATAGTCAGTGATCAGTGAGCAGCGGTCTGTGAGCTTCCAGACATTGTCCCCCCCTTCAGTAAGCGTCAACATGTACAAAAGGCTCTACGAGTTTTTTGCTAGCACGCTCTGCCACATGGCAGAGCTAGTCGTGTAGGCTATGTACAGGGGCAGGGGGGGAGCAGAAACCTGACACTCGGGTGTCCCCTAATAGAGGGGGCCTACAAAAGTCTGCGTAGAAAGGGATAATTGGAGTTTCCCCAACTGATACAGAAGTGGCTGGAAGAAGAAGAGAAGAAACAGGCGAAAAGGGAGAGGGGGTGATAGTGGGGGATCAGGAGGAGGAAGGGGCTAAAGGTGGAAAATAAGAATGGATAGAGAGAAGGAGAGAGACGGATAGGTGGAGAAGTGAGGGAGGAGGAATCAGATGATCTCCAGGGTAAGGGGAAGGGGGAGAGAAAGGGAGAAGGGGAAAGAAGGGAAAGAGGGGAAGGGAGAGGGGACATACAGGAGTGGAGAAAAGAAAGAAAAAGAGAGAGAGAGGGATGCCGGGATAAGAAAAAAAAAAAAAGGGAGAGGGGGGGATGGGAGGCATGAGTTGTTAGCTGAAGAACGGCAATGACTAAGACATGACCGGAACATCTGCGAGGAAGGGGGCCCATACCTGACTAAATATAGCTACCTGATCTTTAAGATTATAGATGATTCTTTTGTGCTGGGCTATACTAGTCATCGCCACTATCCATTCCTCAGGCGTGGGCGGGGTAACAGATCTCCAACACCCCAAGATACACATTTTCGTTGTTGCCGTTTTCATGCATCTTAGCATCTTGCTTGTTTGCAGTTTATCGGTGCAAGCAATTTTTTTTAGCCTATATTTTCACAATAAAAAGTATAGCCCAAATGTGAAAGTGTAAAACTTCTAAGTGTTTGCAAGTCAGCGTCTGCTGCCCTCCCCAGCTCCTTTGACTGCTGTCTCTGTCTTTGCTGGGACAAACTGAGAGTCTCCTGACTCTCAGTTCAAAGCCCTCCTCCTCCACCTGCAGGATCGTCCCTCTGCCTCATTCCTGGTGGTTCAGTGGCCATCACAAGTAAGTATTTCCTTTTCTTTTCTTTCTCTGTCACTCTTACCCTCTTGCGTTTTCTGCAGTTTTCTTCTATCATCCCTTGTTTTTCTCTATTTCTTTTTCCTTTCTCCCCTCTCTCCTCTGACCACCCCTACCCCTGCGAAGCCCTTGCATGCCCTCCCGCCTCCCGACTGTCCGCTCCCCTCGCCCCCTCCCCTTCTTAATGGCGGCTGCGCCAAAGGCAACCCGTCTGTGCCCGTCCCCGCCTGGACCGCCCCCAGCGCCGGAACCCTGGTTGCTCTGCAGATGAGGCCCCTCCCCCCCCAGCGCCTTGAAACCCTCATGGGTGAGTAGCTGTGCTTTACAAGCATTGATTGATTGACTGATTGCAACATTTGTGAAGTGCTTTGAAAACTTTCAATGAAAAAGAAAATGGTCAAACGGTGCCCCTACCTCACGAGGACTTTTCTGTGCCAGAACACGTTTGAACAAAGATACCAGATCGTGTTGAAGAACTAAGAATACTCCTATTTTGGTGTGAATTACTCCAAACATTAACTGTTATCCAAATGACAATGTAGCAGATGAGTTATCATACAGTGTTTAAAGGTGTCGTGTTCAAAAGTGTCAGACCGTGTTTTTTTCCGTTTGGACGAACGAGACTGCAGATTTTCTGCAATACTAATGTGTTCTTGGTTTGCGCGTTATCTCACACCCTTTTCGAGTTGTTGTTGTAAACCGCTGATTTATAGCAGTGTGACAGATGGGCACTTAATCTCATATTTTTATAGAAGTTTACCAAGTGGGTGTATTTTCAAAGTTCTTGATAGCGGTATGGTAGATATATTTTTACAGAGCGTGTCAGACAAGCGTAGTATCTTGTACCGTTAGGGACGTGTGTCTCTTCATATTTTATAGAAGCACGAAAGATATATTGTTTATGATGCAGTTACAGAATGTGCATGGCATGCAAAAATAACTATTAAAAAAGTATATAGCAGTGGTATACCGCAGAAGTACCATGGGGACCCAGTGAGCATTTATGCCCGCTTTTTTGCCCTTGTTTTACAGAAGGGGAGATACTTTGGCGGCCCCTTGTGCAATGGGGATAATGCAGTCTCAAAGGGGCACCTTGCAAGGGCATTCCCTCATTTGCATTTATGCAAATGAGGGAATGCCCTTGTCATGTGCCCATGCCATATTAGGGAGGATGGTGCAGGAGATTATAAGCTTGAGACGACCACAGTAATTGTGTGACACCTAGGAAGGAGTGCACAGTGTACCTTCGAGGGCTTCTTTTGGAAGGGGACACCTCAGACTTGGGAACCCCCCCCCCCCCCAAAAACAATTCCGTAGGCAGGTGCAGTCAGTAAAACCTCTACATTGAATTTCACTGCGGTCCTAACCCAATCACTGGCATTTAGCATCTTTTGCCGGAGACACTGCGGGCCATTTTTATATTTTTTAGGGCCGCTTTTTGACGTAAAAGCGGCGCAAACTTACAAAATATAATTGGCCCATATTTATACTTTTTGACGCAAAACTGCGCAAAAATTAGCACCGGCTAACGCCATTCTGAAGCGCCATGCGGGCGCCGTATTTATTGAATGACGTTAGCCGGCGTTAGCCGCCGGCGCTGTCTGGTGTGCGTTAAAAAAAACGACGTACACCAGGCAGCGCCGGCGTAGGGGGAAAATGGCGTATGGGCGTCCAGAAATGGTGCAAGTCAGGCTGAGGCAAAAAAATCGCCACAACCCGATTTGCGCCATTTATTTACGACGCCCATCCCCCATTGAAATGACTCCTGTCTTAGCAAAGACAGGAGTCATGCCCCCTTGCCCAATGGCCATGCCCAGGGGACTTCTGTCCCCTGGGCATGGTCATTGGGCATAGTGGCATGTAGGGGGGCACAAATCAGGCCCCCCTATGCCACAAAAAAAAAATAATAATAATAATAATACTTACCTGGACTTACCTTAATGTCCCTCCTTGGGTGTCCTCCTGGGGTGGGCAAGGGTGGCAGGGGGTGTCCCTGGGGGCAGGGGAGGGCACCTCTGGGCTCATTCTGAGCCCACAGGTCCCTTAACGCCTGCCCTGACCCAGGCGCTAAAATCCGGCGCAAATGCAGGTTTTTTAGTCCCGCCCACTCCCGGGCGTCATTTTTGCCCAGGAGTATAAATCCGACGCAATAGCATCGGAGTCATTTTTTAAGGCGGGAACGCCTACCTTGCATATCATTAACGCAAGGAAGGTGTTCACGCAAAAAAATGACGCTAACTCCATGAACTTTGGCGCTAGACGCGTCTAACGCCAAAGTATAAATATGGAGTTAGTTTTGCGTCTAATTTGCGTCGAAAAAAACGACGCAAATTCGGCGCAAACGGAGTATAAATATGCCCCAATTGTGTTTTGTAAGTGTGCGCTACTTTGACTCAAATGTGGCGCCAAAAAAGTATAAATGTTGGCCTGCATTTGCTTTTTCATTATTGGGGCCGCTGTCTCAGTCTCTTTGTTGGGCGACGCCAAGGTGGAGACCCAGCAAGGCCACTTGGAATGTTATCCAGCCCCCTGGACTTACATTACAGGAGTGGCCAGAGTAAATAATATTTTTTTTTAACTTGTGCGAACTGAGAGGGTGTTCTCTCGTATGCATTTTGCATGGCTTCATGTAATAATGGAGCATCTTTGTCCCTGCACCTAATTGCGTATGTGGGTGCATTGGCAAGCAGGCTGTCAGGAAGCTTGGTGATTGTGTCAAAAGGAAATGGAGCAGAATTAGTGAACCCCACATAGAGCGCTGATTGGAGGGGGGAGCACAGAAGCCCAGGGTTTGACCAGAAGGCCACCGTAGGTAAGCGCAATCACATTTTACATATTTCTGAAGAGAGATCCCTCCCACCTACTTAAAATTCTGCCAGCTTCCATGCATTGAAAGATAGACTGATATTTCAAACTGGGTTATTATCTGCACTGCTGACAGCATCTTCTGTTTTTGTAATATGGTACAAACTCCTAATATTTACCGCTCTCACCCAAAGAGGCTTCACACAGCACAGACATTGATCGTGTACCATTTTAAAATAATTCGGCACCAGGATGGCACGTGTTCTCATATTTCTGCAAATGTCTGAAAGGTAGGAGTTTGTTTTACAGTTAATTTATAACACATGGGGCTCTTCAATCCCTATATTAAAAGCCTGTCTCTAACTTCTTCATATTTGAAGACTTGTGATGCACCCAGTTGCCAATTATAAAGAAATTATGTCAGAGTTCACCTGTTTTTATGTCACAATGTTCGGAGGATAAAACGAAACGTAGTATTTATTTCTTCCGCTATGTTTTATAGCTGTACCATTACAAGCAGAAAGGGGACATTCTTGACAAAATCTTTGTTTTCTAAACTTCTAAGGTAGTTCTAGAAAACGTATTATCTTGATGCATATTTCTACACATTTCAAGCTACTGCGCTTAAAAAAAAAAAGCCTGGCATGTATTAAACCAAATCAAATATCCTTTTCCAACAAATATCTAACAGCTTTTTGATGTGTTTAATTTTGGAGAGGTTCTACTTTTTCCTTTATGTTTGCAAACGTGCTCTCTTTCTTATGAAAGTGCTACACACCAATGATTTGAGTGGTTTGTGGGTGAGGTGATAGTGTGAACTTGTATAATAAGGAAAAAAGTGCTCCCTGTCATACACGATGAGGATATTGCAAGTCACCTCAGAGTTACATAGCCATATAAAGGAATGAGGCCTTCGGTCTCATTCCTCTATAGGGTCATGGAACTCTTTATGCAATATCTTTATAATGTACAGCAGGAGAAACTTTATCCCATATATAATAGATGGATTAACAGCCACATTATCTGATATATACTTACACGAGTATCTGATGAATGGAAGTGCTCCTATCACTACAGAGGTATGACAAATTATAGTAGTTTGAAATAACAAGGATGAAATATCCTGTAATGTCAACATTATGTCTAAAATTTTAAAAACCAAAATACAGAGGAGGTAATAGCCTACTATTCTTAACTCCACCTCTATGTACCTTCGAGAAATAGATATATTTATTAAGATATCTATGTCTATCTTTCTAAACATAGCAATAGATATTCTATGCATAATTACCTGTCAAAATCTTTGGTTCTTGTTATTTTGAATATGATATTAAGATATCATGCTTATTTCCTACTCAATATTACATACCCACACCAGCAATCCGCAGATATTGATTTAGACCAAAGCAAGCCACACACGGGATTTAGACCAAAGCAAGCCACACACGGGACCATCAAAAACATTTTAACACCAGGGCACAATGGTACAGGTCTATTAATGAATCAGATAAATATGGAGACTCCATGAGGCCATGGCTCATCATACTGGTGTTTCAAGAATATATTAAAAAATGTAATTTTTACATTAACTGCCAATAACCTACTTCCTTAAAATAAAAAACTCGACACAGCTGTCTTGCATGCTTTAGGTACGACATGAAACAACAACAGATTTACCAACTTCTAACGCTGTCATGGAATATCAAAATTAAATCTCCGTGGCCTCACTTCAGTCCATTTGGCCTAGAAGAAAATCTGTATTCCTGGGGAAGCAAAACCCTACTTGTCGTTTTTGCAGTTATAGACTTAAAAGTCTATCCCATGTAATGCACTGTTACCCAACCTTTACAAGCGAGCACAACATTCTCCCGTCTTTATGCCCCTTCAACCTTCAATTTTTAGAACAACTAGGGCAGATTTACTTGCATTTCACGAAATGCGCCGATGCAACTTGCTGTGCTGAGCTGAGTTAAATTGAGACAGCAGATCTGTGCCATATTTACAAAGATACGGCACCATCCTGAAGTCTCCTAAGGCTGGAACACTGTGCTGCCTAGCACCAACGCAGGCGCTCTTGTGTCATGGTGCAAGGGTGCCTGCGGTACGGTCGGGATTGTTTGGTGCAGGTAAGTACACCCTCCTTCACCAAACAATCCTTATAGACATATTCCTCTTAGTAAATGCCCAATAGGATTTTGCGCTGGACATGAGCCACAAAAGTGACACAACCTTGACACAAAATACTAGTAAATCTGCACCACAGTCTCTACATGTTTCAAGTGCTACAAGAAGATTTGTGAAGCTGATGAAGATTATAACTTCGAATTCGGAACACTTGCTGAACATATTTAAAGGAGGTTAATCGACTTATCTAATAATGAATTTTACTTGGTTTTAAATGCCCTCCACTTTTTTTCTTAGTATTGTAAATTATGGTTACTGATCTATTTATCTATCAAAGATTTTTTATTCATCGTTTGTTTGGTCATTTTATTTTAGGTTCCGCAGTCTCACATTGTTCTAGAGGTTTGGTGGATCCCTTACATGCATGGCAAACAATCTCACTATGCAAGAACATTAAAAAGGTGTGTATGTTTCTTTAACTATATAATCATTGAGGACTTAAACCTGTTTTTTATAGATATATTTCAGATACGGTGCATGGATACAGCGTGACTTCTCCAGCTGTCATTGGAACATTCTCTTGCCAACATCTGCAAAGCTCTTTGTTGTCTTACAGCAGGTCTATCTTAGTCTGGCACAGGCAGTGCTTAATTTGAGCCAGTGGTATACGGTGCTCAGCACTGGCACTTAATTATCAACTCCATCGTTTTTGTACCATGTGGTGGCGCTGTCTGTCTGATTTAGAGAGGAGCACAAAAACAGTTGGTTATCAATTCAATATAAATTGAAAGTGACAATTAACTGCTGCCCAAGCCATTTTATGGCTTTGGGGGCCTGGAATAGTCTGAATTGTCACCCTTGTAGGAGTGTGACGGTTAGTAATTGTGTTGGTTCTGCCATTGGCAGTGCTTGCATGGGCAATGTGTGGTGCAACTTTCAGTGGCCTGATGGTGATAGCCCTGGCACTTATTTTTGTTTACAAATTAAGCACTGGGCACAGGTGCTGGGTCGGATTGATCAGTAAGGTAATCAGGCAGTGCCCTATTGACTGGTCAGACAGTTCGGTGTATGGACCGTTTTTGGGGTTTTTGTGGTCTGTTTTATTGTCTGCATTTTACTGTTCATTTCCCTGGTATTAAAACACGCATGGCTTGTAGCAAACAAAAATCCCTGCAATCTTGACAAACGCTTATAGAGAGTGTCTTTACAAGTTCAAAACTAGCTCGATTTGAAACATGAACTACATTTTTGACTTCATGATTGACAATGGGAGCCACTTTTATTTTGGTGTTTTGGGTCTATTTCCTGTTCCATTCCCACCCTGCACGGGTAGGCAAAGACTAAAAGTGTATGGCATCAGTCAGAGGAAGACCATACCAGTGTTTTGCAAGTAAGCTAATGATCACGGAATGTTCAGATGAAATATGAAAACAAAACTACCCAGAAAAGCTTGCAACCTTAATCTGTGCTATCTTCAGAGAGGGCCGTTGGGTGTAAAACATTCCTTAAAACTGTAGTGGGGCTGGGAAATTCAAAACGTGTGCCCATAGGGGTTGGGCTGTGTTTTGAAATATGCTGTGGGTTTAAAAGCACCTGCTTTGGAGATCTTCTGTGTCCAGCTATTTTGAGGCCACAATAAACTGTGATTAATTTACCTGCTGGAGAGAGATTTGAATTTTTTTCTAAGAGCAGTTTTGACATCATAAAGAATCACAAAGGGCAGTATGCCTGCTGCAAAGCGGGTTTACGGTACAGATACCAGAATTGTATATCATATAGATAGTATGGTGGGTTACTGCTTTGGTCACAAAGATGCCTTTGTTACTTGCAGTTCATAAGTAACAATCCTAATATAGGACAGTGAGCTTTGAACTACAAAATAATTGGATGCAAACTGCAAGGTGTAAGTTAGAACTGTATCTTTTTCTTCCCCAGTCTTTCATTATCCTAATGTTGCCAAAAAGGGAATTCATATTATTAAAGACAACCCCAACCACTGTGATACATTTTAAATCCTGAGTTTGTCGTTATCCAGACCAAGCACTCTTAAAACCATACTGCAGACCAGTATGGGTGCACCTGACTCCTACACCCTGTAGTCCTCTCTGTATTATGTAATATTTCCTATATGCTGATTTACACATGTATGATTCATTGTCTCTGTATAATGTGATGTAAAGTTCTCCGATACCCTGCATTGTTATGGGTAGTGCTATGAAAAGAAATTAAAAACATGTCAGAGAAGGCGTATAGAGAGATGACGGCCACTGTTAAAGGGTGCTTGTGTGGGTTCCATGGAGAAGGAGGCCATGGGAGGGCACCAACAAAGATTGTTGCACGAAGTGCCACCAGAGCTAAAGTCAGCTCTGGGTGTGTCCTTAGCTTAGTACAAATATTATGTGTGTTGATTAGACAAATCTTTGCTAAAATCCTAACCAATTTGCTGTTTAATGCAATTTATACCAGTAGGTAAAGCAAAAGGACAATCAACATAAAATACAGAGTTCATGGTACATATTTTTCTACATACAAACGTTCTTATACGGATATCAGTGGTTTCTCTGATATTCATAAAAGAATACTTCGGACTGAAGATTGATGTGCAGTTTAATTATTTGGTTATTGTCACTTCATTATACTTAACTATGCATTCTAGTCACATAGGAACCTTCTCCCATTATTCGAAGGAGTATGATGTACTGTGGTGATTGGTCTATGACTCCGCTGAAACCTGTTTTGCCCCAGGGTGGATAAGCTCAGAACTTTCTTCAGGCTGCAGATTTGAGGCATTAATATGGTTTTTAATATTATTTAATTGGAAAATAGAATAAACCAAAGTCATAGTCAAAAGTAGGTGCTTCGTCCATATTCTAGTGGAACACCAATCAGTGGCACTGCAACCATTATGCGAGGATACAAATACGGTGATATGTGAACGTTTGAATGATGATTGGGGGCGAGGGGACTCACTCATGGTGCAAAAAAGGTTAAAGTGATATTAATAATTGTAATTATAGAGGAGTCCCGGACATAGGAGTTTGTCCTCTAATTCAAAAAAGTAATAGAAAATTACCTCACAGTTATGAAGGAAGTCTCATTTAAAAATAACGTGGTCCTATATGTGGATGGAGAGTGCAACGTTTGATCAGAAAAATTATTTTCTGCTTATCGGTAGAGTGGAAAAGGTTCAGTGTAATGTTTGGCGTGCCATACTCCCCCTTGTACAGGAAGCTACCATCTTGAAGGTGTGATAAAATATGTATCAGTGCACGTGAGAAGGGTGTTGAAATCATACCCTAGAGGCTCTGGGTGAAATTGGTTGAAAAAGGGTTGGATTAAGTACAGCTGTGTGAAAGGAGTTGTAGCTTGAAAAAAGTATTGAAATATTGTCTACTTTGGCGATAGTTTGTAACTTACTGTCGACAATAAACAGACTAGCTTCGAAAAGATAAACACTTACAACACAGCTGTGATTCCTTTCACATCCCTTCATTTAATTCGAGCCATTCAAACAATTACACCGAAAACCTCCGGGCTCTGCGATTTCAGCGCACTTTTTTTACTATTATTTTATCACTCTTTCAAGATTGCAGCCTCCAGTTCACTGTACCGTTTAATCAGCTAACCAGAAACAACATCCATGCCAGCTGGAACCATCATCATAAAAACCACACAACCGTGAGTGCAACCAGTTGCGTAACAAAACTTAAGGGGATCCCAGTGCTTAATTTCTGCTTGTTGTTTCCGGTGCGGATCTCCGGCACTTATTTTTGAGGGCCAGCACTTCTTTTTTTGCCTCAGGCATTTACTGCGAGCAAAAGACACATATAGGAAAAAAACGAGAAAGCGTCATAATGTCAGAAAGAAGAAAGCGGCAAGAGTGAGCTGAAGGGGCAGGGAGTGGCTGTAAATGAATTGAAGAGACCTGAGATCTCTTCGGGATTACGCTGCCTCAGTACTCTGTCTTCACACATTTAATTGCAGCAGCCTGTGTTTAACCCCTCGGGTGCCCAGGATGAGCTTCTCTCGGCCACAGATCTCCGGTGCCGTGGAAGAGACCACCTCGTCCTGCTTTGGGCCCTCAGGGGGAGCTCTAGCACTCCCCTCGAGGCTGACACCCCCCTCTCCTGGGCATGGATGAAAGGGGAATCGCTTCCCCTTCCACCCCTCTCCTGGCCCGCCTGTGGTGTCTGACATCAGCGCACGATCATGCCCTGACATCATCAGAGGCCTACCCCTCCGCGCTGGAAGCTGAGCTTTTCTCCTCCGATCACGTGGAGGGGGCGAGAGAGGCATAAAAGGAGAGGCCTTTCCTCTCCTTTCATGTCTCTCTCAGCATTGCTGCTGAGCGATAGGGCAGCGGAAATGCCCACTAGACATCAAGGAATTTGGTTTTTTGTGTTTTATATCCATAAGGGGAGCGGCCCCTTGAGCAAGGGCCACTCCCCAGGGGGGACAATTATTTTATGTCCATTAAACCCCTAGACTCCGGGGATCTTTTTTTTTTTTTTTTCTTAATATGTGGGGAGCTACCCCTTAGGCAAGGGGACAAAATTAACTCTAGGCCACTTCTGCCTTATTTTTATTAGGCCAATCTACCCCCAAGGTGGGCAGAAACCACTAGACACCAGGGATTTTTTTTTTCCTTGAAGGGGGGGGGGGGGGAGACTTTGTTTTAGGCAAAAACCTCTAGGCACAAGGGATTTTTTTTTTTTTTTTTATATGTGGGTAGCGAGCCCCTAGGCAAGGATCGCTCCCCTGGGGGCAAAATTATCTTTAGGCCATTTCTGCCCCCCTTGGGGGCAGACCGGCCTATTTTTATTAGGCTAATCTGCTCCCAAGGGTGGCAGAAACCACTAGACACCAGGGATTTTTATTTTTTTGCATCAATTTCACACAAGGGGAGCAACCCCTTGGGCAAGGGTCATTTTCCTGTGGGGCAAATTTATTTTAGGCCATTTCTGCTCCCCTTGGGGAAGATCAGCCTGTTTGTATTAGCCCGATCTGCCCCCGGAGAGGCAGAAACCACATAGGCACCAGGCATTGATATGTGCGTTTTGTTTGGGGGGGGCAGCCCCTTGGGCAAGTATCACTCCCCATGGGGGCACATTA
The DNA here is from genome assembly GCF_031143425.1 of Pleurodeles waltl. Taxonomy (NCBI): domain Eukaryota; kingdom Metazoa; phylum Chordata; class Amphibia; order Caudata; family Salamandridae; genus Pleurodeles; species Pleurodeles waltl. The sequence goes on along the minus strand of NC_090440.1, from coordinate 854,302,680 downwards.
GTGTTTGCCATATCTGCCCCCCTTGGTGGCACATCGGCCTATTTCTGGAAGGCCCATCTGCCCCCCAGGGAGGCAGAGAGCCCACCAGAGACCAGGGAAGATTTTTTTTCTTTCAAAAAGATGGTGGGGAATGGCCATACCACCACCCCAAGTAAATGGGGCCAAAGGTGTTCTACCCACCGGTGGGCAGATGGTGCAATTACCCCCGAAACACTCGGGGTGGGGGCAGAAAGCCCACTAGATGCCAGGGAATTAAAAAAAAAAATTTGTGGGGTGGTAGCTACCAGCCAGTATGAACATGGTTATGCCCCCACCCTACGGAAGGGGGGTAACAGTCTTTCAGCTCTCCCCCACACTAAAACATCTTATCCCACGGCAAGCAAGAGGACATTTGATTATTTTGGATTTTCGTTTTACATTTGGGCCATGAGAGCTTGTCTAACTCTATAAATCATCCCACTTGGAATGGTGAGGGCTTCACTTTTTGGACTTTGGGGCGCTGCCATGTAGAAAAATCCACAAGACCTAGACACATCTGAAAACTAAACATCCAGGTGAGTCCAGGGTGGTGTGCTTCACATGCACCCAACACCGTTTTCTTACCCACAATGCCCTCAAACCTCCAACTTTCCTGGAAATCACAGATTTTCCACACGTTTTTGTGATGGAATCATCCGGAATCTGCAGGAATCCACAAAATTCATACCACCCAGCATTGTTGCATCTATACCAGTAAAAATTCTGCCCCACTTGTCATCCGAAATTTGTTTTTTTTCAAACTGCCCTTTTAGACCCGCTTTGGTTCCCCCTCAATTTTGACACGTTTTTGTCTCTTCCTTGTCACAGGCACTTGGCCCACCTACACAAGTGAGGTATCATTTTTACCGGGAGACTGAGAGGAATGTTGGGTGGTTGGAAATTTGTCCCGGGGCGGTGATCCGACACAAAAATGTAGGGATTTTTGTTAAAAATATATATATATATTTTTTTCTTGTTTTAAGCAAAATTTGAGGTGTGCTGAGGATTGTGGGAAAGAAAACAAAACACTGGGGGATCTATGCAAGTCACAACTCCCTGTATTCCCTTGGGTATCTAGTTTTCAGAAATGTTTGGGTTGGTAGGTTTCCCTATATGGCTGTTGAGCCCAGGACAAAAACGCAGGTGGCCCCCCCGCCCCAAAACAGGTAGTTTTGTATTTGATAATTTTGATGTGTCCATATAGTGTTTTGGGGCATTTCCTTTCACGGGTACTAGCACCTGCCCACACAAGTGAGGTACCATTTTTATCAGGAGACTTGGGGAAACGCTGGGTGGAAGGAGATTTGTGGCTCCTCTCCGATTCCAGAATTTTCTGTCACCGCAATGTGAGGAAAAAGTGTTTTTGGGCCACATTTTGAGGTTTGCAAAGGATTCTGGGAAAACAGAACCTGGTGAGAGCCCCACAAGTCACCCCATCCTGGATTCCCCTAGGTGTCTACTTTTCAAAAATGCACAGGTTTGGTAGGTTTTCCTAGGTGCAGGCTGAGCTTGAGAGCAAAATCCACAGCTAGGCACTTTCCAAAAAAACACGTCAGTTTTCAATGTAAAAATGTGATATGTCTATGTTGCATTTCCTGTCACAGGCATTAGGCCTACCCATGCTAGAGAGGTACCTTTGTTATCGGGAGACTTGGAGGAACACAGAACAGAAGAACAAGTGTTATTGCCCCTTGTCTTTATCTACAATTTTTCCTTCCAAATGTAAGACAATGTGTAAAAAAAGACGACTATTTGAGAAATGCCCTGTAATTGACATGGAATTCAGAGATGTGCAAATAACCACTGCTTCTCAACACCTTATCTTGTGGCCATTTTGGAAATACAAAGGTTTCCTTGATACCTATTTCTTAGTCTTTATATTTCACCAAATGAATTGCTGTATTCCAGGTATACAAGGAAAACCTAATGCAAGGTGCAGCTCCTTTATTGGCTCTGGGAACCTAGGGTTCTTGATAAACCTAGAAGTCCTATATATCCCTGCAACTAGAAGAGTCCAGCAGATGTAACGGTATATTGCTTTCACAAATCTGACATTAAAGGATAAAGTTAGAGTAAAACGTGTAGAAAAATGGCTTTTTTTTTCAGCTCAGTTTCAATATGTTTTTATTTCAGCTATTATATTCTGTAGGAAAACCTTGTGGAGTCTACACAAATGTCCCCTTGCTGAATTCAGAATTTTGACTATATTTTAGAAATGTTTAGCACTCTGGGATCCAGCATTGGTTTCATACCCATTTATGTCACTAACTGGAAGGAGGCTAAAAGCACAAAAAATAGTAAAAACAGGGTATGTCCCAGTAAAATGTCAAAACTGTGTTGAAAAATGTGGTTTTCGGATTCAAGTCTGTCTGTTCCTGAAAGCTGGGATGGTGGTGATTTTAGCACCGCAAACCCTTTGTTGATACCTTTTTCAGGGAAATATTCACAAGCCTTCTTCTGCAGCTTTTTTTTCCATTAAAAAACAAAACAAAAACAAAACGAAATTTTCAATGTATTTTGGCAAATTTCTTGGTCTCCGTCAGGGGAACCCACAAAGTCTGGGTACCTTTAGAATCCCTGGGATGTTGGAAAAAAAAGACGCACATTTGGTGTTAAGAGGAGGGCTTTGGGCACCAGCACCTTTTTATTTACAAATTAAGCACTGGTGGGGGGAGGAGGAGCTGCAAACACCTGGACACAGGCAGGGTGCTACTGCCCGTGCACAGCGTACGGTGATGAGGGAGCCCCCCGGAGCTTGCCCCGTCCCCCCCGCACCACAGGGGCTGCGGGAGCTTTTGTTATGCCAGTAAGTGCAACACACCATAGCCTAAATGGTTGTGAGCCTTGTGCAGCATGAAGGACAGACCACATAGGACCTGATGAAACCATGGAGTACCCACTCTCTGCACCTGCTCATGATGCTAAGCGCGATCTGTGTTTTGACCATTCCCCTTTGACCTTTCTTTTCTCACCTTTTATATTTGCAGGAATTTGTCTTCTACCCTTTTTAGAGCCACCATTTTCTCTGAATACAGAGAGGTCCATATAAGATAGGAAAGTCCATCATAGAGTTTAAGATGGCATGGTTCATGCTACATTTTCAATGTAGCCACTCAAGAAGATACATTTAGATACATTGAATGTAAACCAGGGTTTAACATGAAAATCTGGAATATATCTGATCCTCTGGAACCTACAGTGTACATGTCCAATAGATTTGGACCAAATGAAAACTCAGAGCACAAATGCATGAATCTTCTTAAAACCTAAGACCTGGATGTTGACTCTTGAGAAATGTCTTTACATTATTTAGTCCTTGCTTATGAAGGTAGGATGTATGCGCCATGTCTCATGCTGTAAGCTACAATATCAGACATAGAGATTTATCTTGAATCTGTGGACATTGCGGTTCGAGTAAGTGATTGGTTGCCCGGGCAAAGAATCAAAGAACCAATAACATGGAGCCCTTGCTGCATAGTCAATCCTTGGCCCTTCGAAAGTTGTTTCCGTGCATGACTGTTGTTGAAATGTGAGTCAACAACATAGGTTAGTGCTGCTGCATTAAGAATTACTTTCCAGCAGAAGCACCAACCTAGTAAATCCCACATGGCCTTCGCCTCCATAATAGTTACACTGTTGGTTTTCTGTGGTTGCTATATTTATTTGTGCCATCACTTTCTCAGAACTCACAAAATAGATGGTGCCATGACTAGGGTCAGGTTAAGTAAGAAATCACCTGACATTCCAGAGGAATACAGACTAGGTTCGGGCTGATGGTTCTCCCCCTGCCCTCCTACATCTCCCCTTCACCATTAGTCAGTGAATCCTCTCTGACCAATGGTGACCACTCTGCTCAAGAGAACCCGAATGGGGCTGCAGGCCTGGATAGTTCTGCCTAATAATCCCGCCACTAATAAAGGGGAGGAGTTATGTGACTCTGCTTCCTGTACCATGTTCCTTAATGGAAAGTACAAGGCTGAGGGATTGAGGCAGGTTGCTTTCAGCAATGTATAGCTGTCTAATATCATACATGCATCATTGCTGCTGACTGATACACAGGTCAAGTTGTACACACAAACACATGCATGGCGAGTTTAAGAAAATGTGCTTAACTGCATGGAATGTAATCAGATTATGCAAAAGTGACAGACTGGTCTAATATTTTATGAGATTATGACAGTTTGCCACCTCATAATTAGCTGATATGCTAAAAGCATGTGAGAATGCACACACTTGTATACCCTTTCAGGAGGTATGAAGTGCACCTAGGAAGGTATGCTTAAGGATATTATGGTAAGGTATGATTAAGGATACTACAAGAAAGATAAGTAGGTCTTCTTGTATTCAGTGATTACAGGACCTGCAGGAGCATAGAACATCCAATCACCATTTTTCCAACTGCTTCTCTCCTTCAAACCTCCTTTCCCCAATATTCTATAACCCAGTGTTCATACACGCCCATGAGTTCTATGAAAAGATTCTAATCCAAAACCCAACAGACACCTTCCAAGATGGTCTGGTATTCACAGAGATTGGGAAACATCTAGGCAAGAATCCCATGTGATGTGGTTAAATGTGAGCTTGGTTAGTTAAGAATCTGGGGTCAGGTGTATCAAAGGGTGTTAGACCTGTCAGCCTTAGGGTGGTCTTCCCCCAGACTTTTTGCCTCGCCTCCTCCATTTTTGCTGGACCTATTTTTGTTGGCCTTAGGACTCTGAACATTTTACCCTGCTAACCCGTGCTAAAGTGCATGTGCCCACTCCTTAGAACATGCTAATACTGACTTATCCACGTTTGGCACATTTAATTTACTTAGAGCTCCCTGGTAAAATGCACTACATGAGACCAGGGCCTGTAAATTAAATGCTACTAATGGGCCTGCAGCACTGTTTGTGCCACTCCATAAGTAGCCCTTTATTCTTGTCTCAGGCCTGCAATTTCAGAGCCTGTGTGTGCAGTTTAAACTGCCACACCGACTTGGCATTTAAATCCCTTTGCCTAGCCTTAAACTCCCCTTTTCTTACATAGTAACCCCTAAGTAGGCCCTAGGTAGCCCATAGGGCAGGATGAGGCACCTTTTAGTTTTACATGTCCTAGTAGCGAAAACTCTATAACTAATTATTTTACGACTGTGAGGCCTACCACTCTCCTAGGATAACATTGGTGATTCCTTATTACATTTAATAAGCTGTACTTCCTGATTGAGAGGAGGTGGATATGTCATGTTTAGCACCTAAAGTAGTATTGATTGTTACAATTGTGAAAATGTCATTTTTAGAAATTCTATATTACAAAACCACAGAGGGTAACTCTATACATCCGGGAAGGGCTGGGTAAAAATTAGTAAAAGACTACAATGCCCATTCGGGCCGAGTGGGCATTGTAGCCTTTTGCTAATTTTTAGAAATTCAGCATTTTTCTGCTCTTAGCCCTGTGTGTCTGCAGCTTGACTCCAATACATGTCTGGTGTGGGATGATCGCTGGGCTTTGTGCATTCCCTCTAGACAGTCACACACAAAGGGAGCTTAGGTGTGACCGATTGGGCATCCTTGGCAGGATGGGAGAGAGGAGTTGGTCACAAGCTCACCCACCTAAATAGACTGTGCCCAATTCACACATAAAAGGCTTAACAGCCCTGTATTGTCACTCCAGCATGCTTGGAGCCAGGGCAAGGAGGGAAGGGAATTCCTTGCACTCCACAGCCACTGTCTAGAAGCTTCCCCCACCTTCCAGAACCAGAGCAGCAAAGTATAAATACTAGACCTCAGACACCACCACTTTAGTACACTTCTGGACCTGAGGATATTCTACCAGGAAGAATTACAGCTGTGCTGCTACAAGGACTGCCACTCTGCTAGACTGCTACTTTTCTAGACTCCTGCTTAGATGTGCTGCCTGCTGCTCTCCTTGCCTGGGTGAGAAGGACTGGGCCCACATTAATTGAACCCAAAGCCCAGAGTGACTCCAAGGGCTAGCTGACTGGCCTTCTGTTTTCTGAATTCTCAGGGACACAAAAGACTTCCAACTCACCTGTTACAGCACCTGGACGCTGCCAACTGTGAATATTGCCCTGCCAAGTGGTGCAAATCCTGTCCTGGCCCTTTGGAAGTGGGTTTAAAGTACTGCTTCAGTCAAATCAATGCACTGCCACCACTGTGCGGATCAAAACCAGCACAGCGCCCCTGTTGCGTGGATTGGAACCGGTGCATTGGCCCCATTGTGTGGATTGACGCATTCCTCTCCAGCGCAGATTAACCTCGTGTATTTGCCTTCAGAACCTCTACATTTTGGACCCGACGCATTGCCAAGGCTGAGTGGAGAAAATTGATGCATCTTCTCTAATGCATGGGAAGGATCGATGCATTGCCTCCATTGCGGGGAATTACACCAACACATTGCTTCGGTCTGTTCCCCGCATCATCAAAGTTGACGCAACCAGGATTAGGGTACTTTGGTTCAGCAGGTCTCATTGGGTCCCTGTAGCTCCATTGCAGTCACTCTGAACTCTTAACTTTGTCCCGTCTGGCGTGACCAGATGCACTATTTCACAGTTTATTCTTTAAAAATTAATATTTCAAGTTCTACTTATTTGATTTTGTCATTTTGGTCTTGTTTTATTTATTAAATTACACTCTATTTTTCCAACCAGGTGCAATATCTTTTTGTGTTTTTGTTTCGTCTGTTTTACTGTTCGAACTTTTGCACAAATACTAAACACATAGCTTGGCACAGAGCAGTCAGGCAATCAGAATAGGATTGTGGTTCATGCGTGGACAGGGTGCATACCTCTGCAAACAAGAAGCCCAGTTTGTACCAAGGGTTTTACCTATTCTGTGACTATTGGAAAACTTGTTCGTATGTAAGGCCCCTGGTGAGACAAAGGAAGTGTACTAGGCTGGTATGTATAAAAAGAGATTAGGAAAGCATTCAAGACATGCACTATTTTATGTGGCTAAAGGAGTGCAACAGAATGGTAGATCATGTAGTATTAGGAATGCAACAGGAACTCTATTTGATGAGATTAAGTATGGGCCCCAGCACATGCTAATATTTGATGAGATTAGGACTGCTCCATTCCACTATACTATTTCATGAGATTACCAGACTGGTATTACAGCTGCTAGGACTACTGAGGTAAACTAGAATGTTAGACTGCGTTGTCTGATTGGATTGTTTGAGTGAACCATGCTCTTACATATGTGACAGGATCCTAGGAGTGACCAATTTGGTATAATATCTAATGGTGTTCTTGATAGTCGTGTGCTAGGTTGATATATTATCTGGTTAAATTAATTATGAGAGCCCGGTTCAGGAGTGTGTCAGGTTAGTGTTATATTGAATGAGATTATTGATGGGTGCAACCCTACTATAATATTTGATTCTTAATATTTGAGCCTACCAGACTGTGAAAATATCTGAAGACTTTTGTCAAAGGCTTTGAAATTATGTTCTCCACCAGTACTGGTCCTTCGAGGATGTCCACCTCATTGGTTATAAGTCATTTAACCTCCATGCCCCCCCTTCTGATTCAGGACATGCCGGGGGGAGGGGAGATGGTGGCATGGTTTATTTTGGAGCTCAGCTGTGTAATCATCCCGATAGCAGTGGGAGAGGCATCTATGCAAGTTTTTGAGGTTGGGAAGGCACCCAAGAAAATTTTGTACATGATCAATTTCTATAATAATGATTTCTCAACCAAAGACAACCTCCTATTATCAGGTAGATTATGTTTACTAACTGAGGTCTTGGGGCCAGATGTAGCAAGATACGATTTTGCGACTCGGAAATTGCAAGTTGGTGCGACTCGCAATTTCCGAGTCACATAATCATATGCAGAATGGTGTCTCAGACACCTTCTGCGAATCGCAAGGGGGTCGCAAAGACCCACCTCATTAATATTAATGAGGTGGGTCGCACTTTGCGACCCCCTTGCAATTCCCTGCACTCACAGGGATGGTGGCCTGCTGGAGACAGCAGTGCTCCATGTCTGTGACTGCTTTTTTAATAAAGCAGTTCCTTTTTTTTTGTATTGCAGCCCGTTTTCCTTAAAGGAAAACGAGTTGCAATACAAAAGAAAAAATTAAACCATTTGGTTTCGTTTTTTCAGAGTAGGCAGTGGTCCGTTGGACCACTGCCTGCTCTGAAAAAATATTTTTGGCGACATTCACAAAGGGGAAGGGGTCCCATGGGGACCCCTTCTCTTTTGCGAATGAGTTAGCACCCACTGCAAGTGGGTGGTAACTGCGAATTGCTTTGCGACCGCTTTTGCAGTCACAAAGCAATTCTGCATTGCGGTGCAAGTCGCAAATAGGAAGGGAACACCCCATCCTATTTGCGAGTCGCATTCCCATTTTGCGAGATGCACGTTTAGCATGGCGCAAACTGTGAATTTCGCAGTTTGCGCCATGCAAAATGCTTTCTACATCTGGCCCTTGGTTACGAAACATACAGATACCTTGGGCCCCTTTTATCTGATTTTAGCCAGGGACTTTAATGCTAAATTAGGTAATAATCAGTTCATGGCTACCTCTTTAGGGCTGTGTGATCTAGACGCAGATGATTCCGGCAATGGCATCCTTATGGGTGCTAAGTGATGATTTTTATGCCCTAGTCTACTGACGTAAGACTTGATCTCTGCTATCCTATTACAATTGCTTGCTCCTACTTTTATGGTGACAGGGGGCATCTGGTATAGACTATATTTTTTGTACTAGGAATTTACGTCATATGTTCTCTGATGGGTGGAAAGGCCACTCGCACTTACGACTAATATAGGTATCAAGCGGGTGGCGGTTAATAGCAGCAAAGAGTAATTCTCTGTTAAGGATGGGGGTCGGCACTTGGCTTGCCGTTCCGCTAATATGAGAAATCTTTTGTCTAACCTTCTAAGGGAGTGCGCCATTGGTGTCATGGAGTGTTCCGATAGCAGGGAGCCATCTGTGGTGCTTGAGAATTTTAAAACCCTTACAAACTATGTTAAAGGGGTACTATCGAAACATACCTGTGTTACAAGGAAATCAATCAGTTTTTGTAAAGCGTGGCTACTCACCTGTGACTGTCTCAAGGCCTGGGGGAGGGGGGGCCTAATTCGAAGAGCCACGTCTTGAGGTTCTTCTTGAAGATAGTGGGCGATGGGCTTTCTCTGAGGAGGTTGTTCCAGCTCTTTGCTGCAAAGTAGGTGAAGGATCGTCCTCCAATGGTGGTTTTACAAATGCAAGGGATGGTAGCCAGGGTCAGCTGGGTGGAGCAGAGGGATCTGGCGTGGTTGTGGAAGGAGACTTGGTGGTTCAAGTAGGCTGGTCCTGCGTTGTGTATGGCCTTGTACATGTGGGTGAGTAGCTTGAAGGTGATTCATTTCTCTTCCAGGAGCCAGTGGAGTGTCCTCAGGTATTGGGAGATATGTTCCATGTTCCAGGGTGAGTCTGGCGGCGGCAACGTTCTGGATGAGTTGCAATTTTTTGATGTTTCTAGTCGAGGTGCCGGCTTAGAGGGTGTTGCCATAGTCGAACTTGCTTGTGACTAAGGTGTGGGTGACTGTCCTGCGACAGTCTGCTGGGATCCATCTGAAGATCTTCAAAGTTTGTGGAGTGTGTGCCAGCAGGAAGAGGCAACTGAGTTTACATTGTGGGTCATGGATAGGGAGGAGTCGAGGATGATGCCTAGGTTGAGGGCATGCTCAGTCGGTGCAGGGAGGGCTCTGAGGGATTTGGGCCACCAGGAGTCATCCCAAGCTGAGGAGCCGTTCCCGAAGATGATGAGCGCAGTCTTGTCGAAGTTGAGCTTGAGGCAGCTTTCTCTCATCCAAGTGGTGACGGCTTCCATTCCTGAGCGGAAGTTCCTTTTGGCCGTGTCTGGGTCTTTGGTGAGGAAAATGATGAGTTGTGTGTCCTTGGCATGTGACATGATGTTCATACCATGGCTTATGACAATTGCTGCAATAGGGGCCATGTATACGTTGAACAGTGTGGGACTCAGTGAGGATCCTTGGGGACTCAGCAGTTTACTCCTTTGGGTCTGGATGTGTAGGGTGGGAGTCTGACCCTCTGAAATGAAGTAGTGGATCCATTCCAGGGCTCTTCCGCAGATTCCTATGTCGTGGAGTCTATTGCATAGACTGCTGTGGGAGACCGTGTCGAAGGCTGAAGGCTGCTGAGAGATCGAGGAGTACGAGCACTGCGGTGTGGCCGTGGTCTAGGATTAATCGGATGTCATCGGTGGCTGCTAGGAGGGTTGTCTCCGTGCTGTAGTTGCTGCAGAAACCGGACTCCGAGCTGTCCAGGGAGTTGTTGGCCTCGATGAAATTCCTTAGTTGTGCGTTGATTGCTTTCTCCAGTACTTTGGTGCGGTGGGGTAGGGTAGCAGAGAGATGGGCTGGAAAGTCTTTAGTTCTGATGGGTCAGCCAAAAGTTCCTTCAGGAGAGGGCGTATTTTGGGGTGTTTCCAGTCCTCTGGGAAGCTGCCAGTGACGATGGAGCAGTTCATTGTGCTTGGAAGCTCTGGGACGATGAATGTGCTGGCTCGTATGTATATGTGGTGTAGGCAGGGGTTCGTGGGGGCTCTGGAGTGGGTGCTGTTCATGATGCTGACTGTTTTCTTTTTGGTGAGCGTGGACGAGCTGTGGATGGTCTGGGTGGTTGGGTCAGTCTCAGGTTCTGGTGCCACGATTTTCCAGGAGGAAGCTGTCATAAACGTCCTGTATCTTGAGGTGGAAAAGGTGGCAAGTTTGTCGCAGAGGTTCTGTGATGGGGGATGCTGGTGGCTGAGGAGGGGGGGATTTGTGAACTCGTTGATGACTGAGAAGAGTTCCTTAGAGTTGTGTGTGGTGGAGTTAATGCGATCCCGGAGTGTGTCCTTCTTTGCGTTCTTGATGTTTCGGCGGTAGGGGGCGGAGGCGGCTCTGAAGGAGGCGAGGTCTTCGCTGGTTTGGCTGTTCCTCCTTTTTTTCCCGAAACGTCTGTGGGTACGCTTTGATTCTTGGAGTTCGGTGGTGAACCAGCTGGCTTTCATAGGTACTCGTTTGGCCGATATCAGCCGGAGGGAGGTAGGGTGTCAGCGCATCCGGTGATCTATGCGTTGAGATTGCGAGCTGCTATGTTAGTGTCATTAGAGGGAGGAGAGAGGGATTTGGCAAGAGATAAGGTGAGTTGCTCGTTGGTGATTTTGTTCCATTTCCTGTTGGGGATCCTTGGGGTGTGGGTGTGGTTGTGGCTGCTGGGTGCGATGTGGTGATTGTGAAGTGTATGCGATGGTGTTTGGTCCAGTCTGGGGTGGAGATGGTCTCGATGGTGATCCAGGTGCTTGAGGTGAGGATAGGGTCCAGTGTGTGTCCTGCGATGTGTGTGGGTGCGGAGACCAGCTGTCTAAGGCCAAGGGTGGCAAGGTTGTCGAGTACAGCGGTAGTGTTTGGGTCGGTGTGCTCCTTGAGATGGAAATTCAGGTCGCTGAGGAGGAGGTAGTCATCTAACGCCAGGGCCTGGGGGTTAGCAATGTCTACATCGTCATCTATGAATGCTGGACGGGGGCCGGGTGGCTTGTACACCAGGATGCAGCGGATGGAGGAGTTGTGGTTGGAGTGGACCAGGAAGTGAAGGTGTTCCATGGTGGTGCATTGTTCCTTCAGGGATGGCCTTGATACATAGTGAGCACTTGTGTACAATGGCGAGTCCTCCGCCCGGGTGGAAGGGCCGGTCCCTCCTTACGATGCTGTATCCGTCTGGAATGGCGATGTCTGGTCCGAGGTGGGGTTGGTCCAGGTCTTGGTAAGGAAGGCGATGTCCAGTCAGGCGGTGCAAATCAAATCCCAGAGTTCAGTGGAGTGTTTGTGGAGGGAGTGGATGTTCAGGAGCAGGCAGTTGATGGGGTTGTTGGGGATGTTGGTATCTCTGTGTGTGGAGAGTACCTTCAGCTTGTTGAGGCTGGTGCTGAAGTTGCAGTTCCTGCAGGTGAAAGGTCCGTGGGTGTCCTTGGGGGAGATGGTGCAGCAGCTGCTGAGACGTCCGGTGTTGAGGCGGAAGAGGGTCTCGGAGTTGTAACAGAGGCTGGCCAGGGGGTGGTTTAATGGAGATCCAGGGTTCCTGGTGCTGGGTTTGGGCCGGGTGCAGACGGGCTTGCCTTTGGTGCACCAGCGGCCTGCACGCAGCTGCACTACAGCCTCCATTAAGAAGGGGAAGGGGCAGGGGGAGCGGTCAGCTGGGAGGCGGAAGGGTGGCAAAGGTGCTTCATGGGGGATTGGGATGGTGCCGCAGGGAATGGAGCGGCGCAGAGGAAAGGTAGAGAGATGGAAAGAAAAGAAAAAACGAGTGAAAAAAGGCAGAAAAAGCGAGACTGAAAAAGAGTCAGAGAGAAAATACTCACTTGTGATGGCCACTAGACCACCAGGGATGAGGCGCAGGGACGAGCCTGTGGGTGGAGGAGGGCCTCGAACTGAGAGTCGGGAGCCTCTCAGTTCACCCCAGGCAAAAGGCCGAGGCAGCAGCCAGAGAAGCTGGGGAGGGTAGCAGATGCTGACAGAAGGTCAGTGCAGGTGCAGGAAAAAGAAGTCTTGGTTTGACAGAGCATGCAGAGTTGCTACGGACAAATTGCTTTGTTCCTTGAAGGCCTGCCCAAGAGATCAGGGACCTATTAGAGCCTGTAGGAATTATTATAAACACGCTCTTAAAAGAAGGAAGGTTGTACTGCAGGGAGAAAAATGGGACAACTTAGTGGCAGCTTGCCGGCTGAAGGACATTTGAGGGTTCTGGAAACAATGCAGATATTGGGGGGGGGGGTAGGGTCCCTGATGTAGTAACTGCCCACATTAGCTCAGAGTCATGGATGGAGCACTTTAGCAATGTTTACTTGTCTGGGCCCAGTCAGGAGGCGGATGGGTCTCGTGAACCTGTTTTGGGTATTACGTTTTCAGAGGAAGAGGTCCTTATCGCCATTTATAATAGCCCTGCAGATAAGGCTCCTGGGCCTGACAGGGTACCTATGGATCTATTAAAGGCTAACCCACAATTTTGGTGTCCCTTACTTAATGTTTTTAATTCTACATGTAAGGTTGTCATCCCTGTATCGTGACGAGAGTCAGTTATAGTTCAGTGTTTAAGAAAAGCAGGTGTGATGACCCTGCGTGTTATTGCCCTTTTTTGTCTCCAATGCTCTCTAACAAAGTTAAGTGGGCGTGTGGTTCTGGAGCTTTTACTGGACTGGGCAACAGGCATCAACATTTTTTCTCCAGCACAGTATGCGTTTCGAAAGGGCTTAGGTACTGTGGAACAGTGTCTCAACCTTCATCTGTTGGTTGCTAAATATAAGGTTGCTAAAGCGCTTCCATTCAAGTGGCGCTCATGGATCTATCAAGCGCCTTTGATTGTGTGAACCGATCTAAATTGTGCGCTTTGCTAACAGCTGCTGGGGTTGAAGCTGATCTTGTCGCTTTCCAATGTCTCCTTCACTGTGGTTTGAAATCTGACATTGGGTTTGGGAGCAATAAAGAGTGCACCCCGTTGTTTGGTGTTAGGCTAGGTGTGCAGCAAAGGTGTGTGCTTGCACATATTCTGTGTTTTGTTGTATATTAAAAAAGCTTGAGTCTACTCTTGATATAGTGGGGGCTGATGTTCCTGTTGTGTGTGGGAACTCAGTGCCAGCATTGGGCTATGTAGATGATTCCCTGATATTGGCTAGGACTGCTAACAGTTTAAAATTGTTAATTAAGTCCTTTGTCAACTTTATGGGGGAGTTATATCTGTGGACCAACCTGTCAAAAACTAATATTATGACTTGTGGACCTAAATGTACAACAATGCATCCCATTTGTATTAGTAGCCAATATATTGCCAAGGTTTCTCAGTACCCATATTGGGCAGTAATGTTTGATGCTTGTTCTTGGATGCCGTGTCTAGCAAACAGGATTGTGCAGCTTGCTCGTGCAGGGGGGTTCAATTTTTGCCCTAGCACATAATTTTGGGGGAAAGTTCATTGGAACCATCCTAGAAATTTACAGGAGAAGATGTCTCACCTCCCTGTTGTATGGTACTGGAATGTAGGGTTACAGAGATACCTGAAAGGCCCAAGTGGAGGAAAATAGAGTTTGTCGTGGGTTGTTGACAGTCCCTTCTTCTACTCCTCACTGCATAGCTCAACAAGAACTTGGCCTGGAAAACGTGGAGGATTTAATTAGTCTTGCTCCGCTAATGTTATGGTTCTCCATTTGGCTTAATAAAGAGGCGGTAGTAAACCGGAGTGTTATCATGGATTGTCTTTTGTGCGACCAGGGAACTAAGATCCCTTGGATCAAGTACATACAGTTGATGACACAGGCCTTATGTTGCCCATATATTTTTGAGAACCCACGTAGAATCTCCAAGGATAAGGGCTGGCTGAAGGACCAGTTTTTGGCCTTTAGGAGGGACCAAAGGGGGAGGGTGGAGTATAAGAATCTATCTACTAAGGACTTTTGTCTTGTACAAACAACTGGATCGGTTGCCCCATACATGGGAATGGTTCAGAACCCCTGGGAACAGGTACAACTTGCACGGTTTCAGGCCGGTTATATCAGATGGCATGTATGTTTTCCCTTGGGGCAATTTGCCCCCGCAGATATACTTTTATGTCCCTGTGATTAATTATCCCCCAATCTCTTTTGTATTTATTTTTTTTTGCAGGTTTTATGCCCTGCCTACGAAGCAACATTTAATCCCCTTATTACGAACTCTGGAATTTAGGAGATGCAGAACCTCGCTACTATTTCCACAACAACTTGAAGGGCCCTTGGTGTGTAGCGCTGTTGGATCCTTTTTAAAGACTGCTGTACGTATGCAAAAATTAATGCTATTTTAAATCCGCTGTTTTTACTGGGGATGATTAATTCTGGACCTTGTGGCTCTATTGCTTTGGGGCGCGGGATTAGTTAGTTCTTAATGATGTACTATCTTTGTTAGGTGATTCATTGTTTTCTTATTATATATTTTTATATTTTATGGATGTTGTTTATATTGTGTTTGTACTCGTTTTATGGTGCGACTTTTATGATCCATAAAGTATTAAATTATCTGAAGAAATCAAAAGAACACCCAAGAGATAGAAGTATGCAAGGTGGTACATTAGCTAATACGATTCGGAATATGCCTAGCTTGAAAATTATCTGGAAATTTCAGGGGCTGAGTCAGACTACTTTTATATCTAATGAGATAGAGCCTGATGTACGAATTTCAATTGCAAAAAGTCACAAATTGAGCATTGAAATTTGGTAGTGGAAAGGAGTCTTGCAAACCGACCTATGTACTAACAGGACGGTTCTCAAAATTGTGAGTCATAGTGGGTAACAATCCATTCTAATACATCAATATTCCATGAGGTAGATCATAAATAGAGAACCACTAAATGGGTTGCCATCACAGTGATGGTGGTCTGTTATGGTTAGCATATTTTGAAGGGACGCCTTAAACAGGTCCCTTCCAAATAGCGTATTTCTTTGTGCCATCCTTTACTGCCATTTTAATTGTACTACACTGTATCTCTGATACTGTGTCCTTGGAACTGACATAAGTACAGTACAAATAAAACTTAGAACAATCCGGCAAACAGACATAATGATATAACAAACGTCTATAAATCCTGGTGACAAGTACAATGGTCCGTTCTAGAAAACAAGTAGACGGGAATGTAAGGGAACAAAACATGTACTATGCTGTAAAGATATTCATAGAAAAAAAGGGGAGGATATAGTAGGCAGTGCTTAATTTGTAAATAAAACAGTACCGGTGCCCAAAACCCTCTTCTTTAACACGTGGCTGCTGCAATTAAATGTGCGAACACGGAATATTGAGGCAGCCTAATCCTGAAGCTATCTCGGGCCTCTTCAATCTATTTACAGCCACTCCCTGCCCCTTAAACTCATTCTCGCAGCTTTCTTCTTTCTCCCATTGCGATTCTTTTTTGTTTTTCGCTTCCTCCGTCTTTCCCGTATGTGTCTTTTGCTTGCAGTAAATGCTTGAGGCAGAAGAATAGGTGCCGGGCCTTGAAAATAAGTGGAAGCACAAATTAAGCACTGACAGTAGGAATAGGGTAGAAGGAAGTGGGTCGGGCGGAGGTCTAGCATAGAATGAAGGTACCAGTACATCACAAAGCACACCGTTGCTTGTGCCATTAGGGTATAACAAAGTGTAAAAGTACCATACACCTTAATTAATGTTTCTGTTCTACCTACACCCTTCCTTTGTACTAACAGCTCTTTTCCACAGGACCGATTATGAGTGTGCCAGGTCATACACATTGAATCAACACTCAGAAGTATGTCCACCCCCCTATAGACAAAGGACATAAGGGTCTGATCAAGCAGGAAAACCAGTGTACCAAATGGCTGAATAAGTAGTAAGCCACAGGAAATACTATGGTAAACTCCCTCCTCACTTGGGCTGTAGTGAAGTGCCAAGTGGAGCCCTGCCATAGTGCTGGGCGGAGGAAGGGCTCCCAAGTGGCCTCAAATGCATCCAGCTGGTTGTTGGATCTGTTTACAATGCATTTGCATTCTGCAAGCCTGGCCAGCTCTGATACCTTTGAGGGAGTAGGAACAGAGGGTAATCTTCAGTGTCTCAGAATGCACACCTTAGTGGCTGTAAGAGCTGTCACCATCCCTGGCTGGATATGTTTATTTGGCACCACACAGTCTGTTATCTCATGTAGTAGGGTGTTAGAAATGGGGTGTTTGGTTGGCAGTCAGCTTACCCCCTGTCCAAGCAAGGACCCTCACTCTAGTCCGGGTAAAAGAGAATCACCCTCAGCTAACCCCCGCTCACCCCATTGGTAGCTTGGCATGAGCAGGCAGGCTTAACTTCAGAGTGCTAGGTGTAAAGTATTTGTTCCAACACACACAGTAACTTAATGAAAACACTACAAAATGACACAACACAGGTTAAGAAAAATAGAAAATATTTATCAAAACAAAACAAGACCAAAACGACAAAAATCCACAAATCAAGTTATCACTAAGAATGCAAAAAGAGTCTTCATGTAATTTTAAACACAACGCTAACGCTGTTAGTGTGAAAACGTACCTTGGGTGTGTCAAAAATAACCCTGCACGGGCGAGTGTGCGTCAAAAAGGGCATGTGCTGCATCGATTTCACTCACGAGTGAGACCTTGCGTTGTTTCTCCTTTAATCGGGTCGTGTGCGTCGTTTCTTTCTTCTCTCCACAGGAGAGTGATGCGTCGATCCGGTCAGCACTCTCGGGTCCGGGCAGGCCTTGCATCGTTTTTGCACGCCCAGCTGTGTTTGCATCAGAAATTCAGCTGCACGATGATTCAATAACCACGCAGCGCAGGTTGAGATCTCACCGGTCTCTGTCAGCGATGCTGCGCGTCATTTCTCCAGCCGTGGGCGTCGATCTCCCGGTCGTGTTGCAGGTGAGCATCGATTTTCAGCCACGAAGCTGGCGGCTCGTAGATTTTTCAGCCTGCAGATCAGAGTTGCGTTGATCTTTTCCCCGCACAGCAGTCTGTGCGTGGATTTCTCACTCTTGGGCTGCCAGCTTCTCTTCTCAGGGTCCCAGGAACTGGATGGGCACCACTTAGCAGAGTAGGAGTCTCTCCAGAAGCCCCAGGTGCTGGCAGAGAGAAGTCTTTACTGTTCCTGAGACTTCAAACAACCAGAGGCAAGCTCTAAATCAAGCTCTTGGAGAGTTCTTCACAAGAAGGAAGGAAACACAAAGTCCAGTCTTTGTCCTCTAGCACAGGCAGAAGCAGCAACTGCAGTATAGCTCCACAAAGCACAGTCACGGGTAAGGCAGCTCTTCTTCCTCAGCTCTTCTCCAGGCAGAGGTTCCTCTTGGTTTCCAGAAGTGTTCAAAAGTATGTGGTTTTGGGTGCCCTTCTTATACCCATTTTGCCCTTTGAAGTAGGCCTACTTCAAAGGAAAGTCTCTCTTGATTGTGAAATCCTGCCTTGCCCAGGCCCCAGACCCACACCAGAGGGTTGGAGACTGTATTGTGTGAGGGCAGGCACAGCCCTCTCAAGTGTGAGTGACCACTCCTCCCCTCCCACCTAGCACAGATGGCTTATCAGGAAATGCAGACTACACCCCACCTCCCTTTTGTGTCCCTATCTAGTGAGATGTGCAACCAGCCCTACTGTCAAACTGACCTAGACAGGGAATCCACAAAAAGGCAGAGTCACAGAAATGGTTTAAGCAAGAAAATGCTCACTTTCTAAAAGTGGCATTTTCAAACACACAATCTTAAAAATCAACTCTACTAAAATATGTTTTTTTAAATTGTGAGCTCAGAGACCCCAAACTCCACATGTCTATCCTCTCCCAAAGGGAATCTACACTTAAATCAGATTTAAAGGTAGCCCCTATGTTAACCTATGAGAGGGACAGGCCTTGCAACAGTGAAAAACGAATTTAGCAATATTTCACTGTCAGGACATTTAAAACACATTACTATATGTCCTACCTTAACCATGCATTGCACCCTGCCCTTGGGGCTACCTAGGACCTACCTTAGGGGTGTCTTACATGTAAGAAAAGGGAAGGTTTAGGCCTGGCAAGTGGGTACACTTGCCAAGTCGACTTTACAGTTAAAAACTGCACACACAGACACAGTGGCAGTTCTGAGACATGATTACAGGGCTACCTAGGTGGGTGGCACAACCAGTGCTGCAGGCCCACTAGTAGCATTTGGTTTACAGGCCCTGGGCACCTCTAGTACACCTTACTAGGGACTTACTAGTAAACCAAATATGCCAATCGTGGATAAACCAATTACACACACATTTTGTATAGGAGCACTTGCACTTTAGCACTGGTTAGCAGTGGTAAAGTGCCCAGAGTAACAAAAACAGCAAAAACAGAGTCCAACACACATCAACAACCTGGGAAACCGAGGCAAAAAGTTAAGGGAGACCACGCAAAGGATGAAAAATCTAACATAGGGCCAAGTGCATTGATGGACAAAGTTGTAACCTGGAAGCACCTAAGGTCACCCACAGTGCTTCTAAATATGGCTGGAGCAACCTACAGTGCCAGAGGATATGCTGAAGATGGCAACCTCCAGCTCCATACCTCCAATACAGAGCATGCTGCAGAAGCCCCACCCCGTGTAGTCTCTGGTCCAATACCATTTATGCAGCACTTTGAAATAATGAAATTTCAGTTTGGCCTCCCAACGAAAGGTGTTGTGTGGAGAGCAGTGCAGACCCGTCTTTGAAGGTATAATCTTGATGTAAGAGAATTGGTCATCTTTGTCTAACAGTTTCCCGTACCTGGGGCAGAAATGAAGCTTTTATTCGGAGGTTATAAAAGCCTGACACAACTTCGCTGTTCATGCCTGAAGTACCCAATTATCGGCATATGTGAGAGTGGGGGAGTGTGATATCGCTCTTACCTAGACACCTTCTGAGGCAGTGTGATGTAGGACCAGTAATGTGAGCTAGGGAGACCAAAATTTGAGTGAACAGCTTGGAAGGTTTTCAAGGCTGGTAGTCTCATACATGGGAGTTCAGGAGGCTCTTGCCTCTGGGTTTTTTGGTAAGCCATGTTTATTCACCATCATTATCCTTGTGGAGGCCAATGAACAACGTGAATGTCCAGTTGAATGAGACAATGATCAGAAATCCCTCAAGGTAGAATGTCAGAGTGAAATGGGAGATGTAACAATCGAATGCAAATGACGAAATAGTCTACTCATGAAAAATGTTGTGGACTCTCAAAAAGTGGAGCAGCTGGAGCAGCTCCTCACAATAAGGTGAGAAAGGCAACAGTCATCTACAAGGCCATTGTCAGAGTACATCTTTCATTTTGGCCCTGCCTACTGCGTTTTAATGGTCAGGAGGCCACGTTAGTTTGAGGATAGGGTCGATGACGATGACCAGGCTCCTCCAACTACTACCTTTGTGGTACTGGATGAGGTACTGCACCCAGATCGAGATTCTTGCCAGCTGTGCCCTTGCTCATCTCACTGCTATGAGGACTCATCACCCAGCATCGTTATGTGGTGGTCTGTGTTCATTGAGGTGAGTCACTCCGTGACCAAGAAATCTGCTCTGGCATTTCATTTGGGGAATTTAAGTGTGTGGTCCTTGTAGGTAACGAGCATCACTGTGGGGTTGGGGAGACTGTACTTGACCTTATGTTGATGAAAGTGGGGTTGTAGGTGGATGAATTTCTTGAAGTTGATCACCGTTTCTTGTACAAAGTCCACAGTGAAATGAAAGTGCAGTTCTTTTAGCTGGAGAGGACCCTAATGCTTTTCCACTGCCTGTAGAATGACTGGCACATGGGTGTGGTGTAGGAGGCATTTGATAATTGTTCATGGTTAGGAGGTACTGGTTGATTGGCATGAACACAGCCTGTTGGCCTCCTGAAATTCCTGAGGATCTTGGAAGTAGATGTTAAAGAGGCAAGGCAGAAGAGATTGTAGGAAGGCTATCACATCATGCCTCTTGGCCTATTTCCGCACCCTATGTATATGGATACTATTCTGCTGAGATCGGTCATTATGGCATCAATGTTAGACAAACTGCAGCCCAGCTTGAAATTTCTTTGAAGATTGTGTCAAGCATCTTTTCCTGCTTCGGACCTGAAAGTTCCTCTGTGAGTGAAAGTTCGTGTGATGCCTTCAGGTCCGACATATGACCGTCCAAGAGTAAATGGTTGGTTGGAGCACCAAGGGGCATATTTAAGAGCCCCCAGCACCACCTTAGCATAACAAAAATGACACCATGGCGGCGCTAAGGCAGTGGTAAAGTGGCTTTTCTGCTGCACTATATTTACAAAGTGGCGCAATGCATGCATTGCTCCACTTTGTAACACCTTGTGCCACATTATGCCTGTGCCAAGCATAATGAATGCAAGGGGAGTGTTCCGGTGCTAGAAGGCCCGCAAAAATGGCACAGTGAAATTTTAAAGATTTCACTGCACCAATTTTGATGTAATTTGTAATGCCTGCTCAGAGCAGTTGTTAAAATGATGCTCCCACAGTAACCTATAGGCCTCCTTGCACTTTGCTTTTCTAGTGTAGGAAAGCACCACAATAGCATCAAAAATATTGATGCTATTGTGCTAACGACTGCCATGGTGCACTGTATCATAAATATGGCACAACCATGGTGTTAGGTGCAGGTAGGGGGTGCAGGAAAAGTGGCGCATCATAGCTGATGCCCCACATTTTCTTAAATATGGGCCCAAGAGTTCAAGGGGGCGCCCATGGGGATGCAGAAAATTTGAGGAGGCCCCCATCCAGTCAGCAGTGATCCAGGGGAGTGTAATGGCGACCCTGGATTCAAGAATGATCCTAAAAGCAAGCTGAGTGGCCGCAACAGGCAGGATCCACCTGCCAGAGCAACTGGTATGATGCAGTGAAAGGCCTCAAATGCAAAGCCTCCGGGAAATAGCCATCAGCCTCATCTCATTGCATAGGGAGCCAGGAAACAGAAGCGTCAGGGCGTTTGCCACACAGGCTGATGTGGGCCACTATCAGAGTGCTGCTGTCCATCATGTGTAGGGTTGGGGTAAGAAGGGGAGGTCCTCCAGTCATCTCTGGTGTGCTCTAGATGCAAGTACCTCTTAATGAGGTATCTATCCATATCCCTTTGGGTTCCTGTGCTCGATGCCATATGGGGCCGAGTGATGGAGGTCAGCTGTCAGGAAAAGAGTAGAGGCCGAGGTGGGCCGACAATCAGAAGGGCAGTTAAGCAAGAACAGAAGCTATCCCCCCTTGGAGGTTGAAGGGGGCAATTGAGAGGCAGCTACACAGGGCTGGGAAAGAGGCTGCAGCTCCCGTGCTCATCCTCAATGAATACTGCACCAAAGGCCATCAGGCTGCATCCGGGGAGGAGTCCACCTCTGGACCCTCTTGCTGAGCTCACAAGTCCAGAAATAGCTCCCTGTGAATTTGGGTGGTGGGTATCATCCAGCACTCCCCGGAGCCCGAGCCCCTAATAACTGCTGCAGGACCCTGTCCAGTGCTTTAAATCAGTGGTTCCCAATGTTTTGACTTCTGTGGACCCCCATTTTATCAGTAATGGAACCCAGGGACCCCCACTGAATCATTATTGGAATCCGGGGACCCCCTACTGAGTCATTTCTGAAATTTGGGGACCTAATCTGTTAAAATTATTAACTTTTCTAAGCAGTCGCGGACCCCCTGAGGAGGCTTCACGGACCCCCAGGGTTCCCCAGACCACTGGTTGGGAACCTAAACTTTAAATGGTCAGGTACTGTCCGGTACTAAGTACCTACACTTCTTCCATTTGAAAGGGAGAGTACCTGCACTTTTAATCACGGATGCTATATATATAATGGGAAATTACCAGCTCTTTTCAGGAGCAAACATATACTCCGCATAGTGAGTATCCCGTCTGCGGTCAACAATTCTACTGTCACGTCCCAGGGAGCTGGAGCATTTGAAAGAGCCACCATCCTGCTCCACACCTGGATCCGCCTTTTCAAATAACAATTCTTTAAGGGTTTCTAAACCTATTTTTTTATTCAGCAACCTGTTACTGAATCACAAAATAAGTTTAGTGCACAACAAAGTCCTTTTGTGGTCGAAAATCCTGTGATTTCATGAATCCCATGGGTTTGCGACTGCAAAATGGCTCAGTACATCAAGCTCCGAGTCCCTTCCTGGCTGATAAAACATCTGATTAAATTATCAAAGTATATTATGTTGGCCAACTTTAATATAGGTTGAGACAATGGGAGAGTGGTTGACTGACATAATGTGACATAATGCGACAGTTCAAGGCTGGTATAATAACTGTTGGGGTTAGGAGTATGCAGTCCTGTGCAAAATCAGAGGAGATCATACGTGTGTACTACGTCGGTGCCATCACTGCAAATAAACAATAACTTAGAATTGGTACTTGTTTGTGCACCGTTAAAAATGTATTAACGATTACTCGATTAGTATGAAGAGAAATTGCAAGCAGATGCATTACTTAAAATGATTTATGCACTTGTGCCAACGTGGATGAATCGATTAATCTGTGCAAAAAATTCAGCAGGCTGCTATAAAATCCAATGAGTGCATAGGAATGTGCCAAGCATGGGCAATAAAAGTCGCAAAAGAATGTTTGTGCCAACCTCGCACAATGTATGCTTTATAAGACCCCTATTGCTCTACATTTAAAATGTTAACAAAATAAAAAATTAAAATTAACTTTAGTTATGACACAATATAATGTAAGTACATTTCAAAATTCTTTGCAAGACATTTCAAAATACAATTTAGATTAACAAAATATGGACATTCAAATCCGGAAATTGAAAATGAGGAAAGAGAAATACAAGTAATCGATGTAATCATTTATTTACCAGACATGTGTCCCTTGATGCTTTAAATAATGCAAAGGGTGCACGAAGACTCAGAGGACAACACATATTTCCATGGAGAGCACAAAACAAGCATGTCTTCTCTGCTATTTTAAAAACCGGAGCTTAGTGGATACAGCAGTGCATGAAGGGAACCGATTGCAAAGGTAAATCATTAGTCTAGCTGCCATTTCAGGCACCAAAGAGTTGGGATTTCTGCTTAAATCCCCCAGCGCGTAGCTGGGGCGCAGACTGAAAGCTGCCCAATTTCACAGAGCATTCCCAATCCCCCTCAGGATTTAAAAGGCTAAGGTGCACAAAGGCGCCTCTTATTGCCTTGCCGGAGAGAGCAAGCACAGGTACTGTTTGTGTGCCTATGAGAATATCCAGCACGGGAAAACAGACAGCAGCCCACAATCAATGCGCAAACAAGAAACAATGAGAAAGGCAGGGGCGGCTCCTCCGCAATGGTGGAGCAGCGTCCCCCGCCCCCCCCCCCCCCCCACTCACCCCCAGGCCAAAAGCCAGGATATGAAAAATAAAACAATAGTGATGAAAAATAAAACAATACACTATCGTTTTATTTTTCATCTGCTGGCTCAGCCAGCAGTGCAGGAAGGGGCGGGGCTGGGCCAATGGGAGTAGGGGAGAGGAGGGAGTGCACCTCAGTGCACATGTGTGCTTGGCCAGCTGTCTCAGGCCGGCCAAACACACATGGACACTTTGGTTTCTCCAATCCGGCTGTGTTGAACTGCTGGGCTGGAGAAACTGCATAGACTACAGGGCAGTGTCCGAGCGACAGTCAAAGCTGCTCAGACTAATCCAAACGTTGCATTCGCAGTAGGTTTAGCATCAAAGCAGCGCCAGGATTGCGGGGGAGTGTGTGCTGGTGTCTCAGTGAATGCTGGTACACCACAAGAAGAGGAGCGACGAGCGAGACAGCAGGAGCCGGCAGGAATGCAGGAAAGGTACGTTTTATTTATAGGTTTTTTTTTTTGTTGCTTTTTTTTTTTTTTTTCCTGTCCCCGTCCACACCACCGCTCCCTTCCTTGACATTTGCAGCAGCCGTCGATGAAGAAAGGATGAGGCAGATGACAGCAGTGATGCAACGCCATTTTGGACCAGAGGTGGAACCTTGCCCTAGGAAGACCAATTAGAGTTCATGGGCAATGCCTATGGGGTTGATAGACATTAGGCCTTTTTTAACTAAATGTGACATTTATCCTGGAAGGGACAGGAGTCCCTGCAGTGTGGTGTTTCCTAAGAACAGGCGGTTGGGGTTTGTATAGTTGCCAGCAGATAGCAGGTGCTGGCCGGCAGAGTGGCGGACAAAGGAGGAACTCACCACGCTCACATGTGGCCGGGCCGGAGCCCAATAAGACACAGATGCAGTGGTATCTTTCTATTCGCCGGGAGGGTGGGTCTGCTTGCCTGCGTGTCCAGCCTCAACCTTTATTATCGTTCTTCCGTGACTCCCGGGCAGAAAACACAGGAGCCCACATGCAGGTAACCCAGGCTGCTTACCCCCACGGAAGGCATCCAAGTCTCTCACCCCCACGCACCAGTTGCGTCTCTGATGCAACATTATATACTCCCTTTTTCTGAAGAAATAATATCAACTCAAAATATATGCAATGGTGAACATTCCCAGTGCTCTACTCATAGTGGCTCAGAAATATACTACTTGGTCCCTTAACCACGAGGACGGGACCAGATTGCCTCTAAGATGGAATCTGGTGCGCTAGACTCCCCTGCCTGGTGCGGTGGGGACCGCTCTTGGATTTGACTCTATCTGACCGTCACTGGAGCCATCTGCCTCATTCTCGTCGCTCCTCAACTCTGCACGGTTATAAGGCAGAAACCCCGTCACAGAGACATCGTCCCTGTCCCCGCCTGGGGTTTTCCTTCCTTCTGTTCGGAGGCAGGGGTAGGGTGGCTCATGGAATTTTTTAAAAGGCAAAATGTTCCTCAACACTTCTTCCTCCCCCTAGCTGGATTGACACTTTGGTGCCTTGGAAGTGGGAGATGACCCACGGAAAACTTTCAAATGGCAGCCGGAACTTGCTACCAGACATTGGTCTTTGATAAGTACCATGTCTCCCACTTGGAGTGTGGAGGGTTTGGCTCAACAATATTGGCTAGCCTTGGCATTGGACTGTTGATGTTTGGCTAGGACTCACTGGTTGTTTACCAGGGCTGGAGTCCACCCAGAATGATGGGAAATTGAGTCTTGCACTACGCTCCCCATGAGAAGATGACCCGGAGCCTGTCCCTTTGTGGAATGGGGCATCTGGCGGTATTCTTACAGACATGCATATATCACCCAGTCTCAGGGTTGTTGGTTCGTATGAGCAATTCTGTTCACCTTGTTTAGGGTTCTCATGAACCTTTCCACTTCCCTGTTGGCTTGCGGCCAGGGAGGGGTGGTTTGGTGAAGCTGGATAATCAAAGACTTGTGGTATTCAGCCTCTTCCTGGCCTTGCATTGCCGGTTCTCCGTTTTTGAGCATTCCATGTGTAGCCATGATTTTCTCCAACTTTGGTAACACCTCCTGAGCTCCTTGGGGCGTGATTATCTCCACCTTGTAGGAAAGTACCCTCTTTTTGCCATGGTTACCCCCATTTTCTGCCTGATGTCAGTGTGCTTGACTGTGTTCACTGGGATCCTGCCAACCAGGACCCCAGTGATTATGCTCTCTCTCCTCTAAATTTGGTTGTTGTATACTGTTAACCCAGTATTTCACCCACAATTGGCATACTGGTGCCCCTTACAAGTCCCTAGAATATGGTACTTAGGTACCCAGGGCATTGGGATTCCAGGGGGTCCCTAGGGGCTGCAGCATATCTTTTGACACCCATAGGGAGCCCATGCAAAGGCTTTACATTGCAGCCTGCGTGAAAAGATGCATGCACCCTTTCACTGCCATTTACACTGCACCAGGTCAGTTACAAGTCACCCCTATAGCAGGCCCTCTAGCCCTGAGGGCAGGGTGCAAAGTACCAGTGTGTGAGGGCACCCCTGCACTAGCAGAGGTGCCCCCATAACCTCCAGCACCATTTTCCCGGACTTCGTGAGTACAGGGATGCCATTTTACGCATGTACTGGACATAGGTCACTACCTATGTTCAGCTACATAATGGTAATTCCGAACATAGGCATATTTGGTATCAAATATGTAGGAATCCTACCTACCATGCTTTTGCAAGCATTGGTTGTATTATTCCATGCACTCTGGGGGCTCCTTAGAGGACCCCCAGTATTGCCATTCCAGCCTTCTGAGGTTTTCCAGGCAGCCCCAGCTGCTGCCATCTCTCAGACAGGTTTCTGCTCTCCTGTTGCTTGCAAAGCTCAAGCCCAGGAAGGCAGAACAAAGGATTTCCTTTGGGAGAGGGGTGTTACACCCTCTCCCTTTGGAAATAGGAGTTTCAGGCATGGGAGGGGTAGCCTCCCCAAGTCACAGGAAATGCTTTGAAGGGCAGGTTTGGTGCCCTCCTATAATAATTCAGTCTACACCAGTTCAGGGACCCCCAGTCCCTGCGCTGGCATGAAAACGGACAAGGGAAAGAGGAGTGACCTCTCCCCTGTCCATCACCACCCCAATGGTGGTGCTCAGAGCTCCTCCAGAGGGACCCTGGGTTTTGCCATCTTGGATTCCAAGTTGGCAGGGAACTCTGGGAGCATCTGAGTGGCCAGTGCCAGCAGGTGATGTCAGAGCCCTCCCCTAATAGGTGCTTACCAGGTTAGGTGACAAATCTCTTTCAGGGCTATTTAGGGTGTCTCCTTTGGGTGGTTCTTCAGATTCGGATTGCAAGACTCCAGCAGGAATTCTCTGCATCCTCCACTTCGACTTCTCACTGAAGAAACAGCATTTGCACTCTCCAGGAACTCTACAAGGTGCAACAAAGAAGCAAGACGCATTCTGCAACATCGTATCTCCAGCTCCTGCTCGCAACTGCAACTGTTTCCTAGTCATGCATCCTCTGAGGACAGCCTGTCCTCAGCCTGCACCAGAAAAGTGAAGGAATCTCCCTTGGGGTGAAGGAGTTACTCCCCTGCTTCAGCAGGCACCCACTGCAATGACAACTGGATGTGATGATCCCCTCTCCATCTGAGCTCTGTGGATCCTGCATCACAGGTGGTGGACTGAAGTGTCCCAGAGGGTCCTGACGTCCCCGTCCATTTGGTGGAGGTTTTCCGGCGGCGTGGTAACCTTTGCCGTAGTGCTGGGTGGGCCTCTTCTTGCACCTTCTTTGTCCCTGTGCTGTGGGACTCCTGTGTGCACTGCCTGGTCTTCTATGGGCCTTCGGAGTTGCTGAGAGCCCCCCCGCCTCCTCCTCCTCCGGGGTAGAGTCCACCTGGTCCTTCCTGGTCCCAGGCAACGCCATTTTATGCTAACTGCGAGCTTTGTGTGTACCAAAGCTTGTTGGCAGACTCCAGTGACGCAAGCCAGACTGCAATCCTCCAACCAGCGTGTGACCTCACTTACACCAACCACGAACCCGACTCCGTCTTCTTGGGTGCAATACTGACTGTTCTTCACCAATGGTTCTTCTTTTGCACCTTCATTCGGGTTAGCAGGGTCTCCTGTTCTCCATGGACTCTTCTGTGCTTCTTGGACTTGTCCCCTTCTTCCACATTTCCTCAGGTCCAGGAATCCACTGTTGGTGTCTTGAAGTCTCTTCTGGTTCTTGCATAATCCTCTTTCCCAGGTCTCTGTGTGTTCTGGGAAAGTTACTGTGTTTTACTCCTGCTTTCCTGGGCACTTGGGTGGGTTCAGTGCTTACCTTGGGAGTTTTCTAGTACTCCCAGCGCCCCCCTACACACTACACTTGCCTAGGTGGGAAACCGACATTCACATTCCACTTTCTTAGTATATGGTTTGTGTTCCCCCTAGGACCATTTCTAACTATTGTGATTTTCACTAATTGCACTGTTTTCTAACTGTTTCTATGCCTATTTCTGCATACTAGTGTATATAATTTGTGTATTACTTACCTCCTAAGGCAGTATAGTCTCTATGGTATTTTTGGCAATTGTGTCACCAAAATAAAGAACCTTTATTTTATTGAAACTGCCTGTTTCTTTTATGTGTGTGAATACAGTGGTATTGCATGTGCTTTGCATGTCTCCTAGATTAGCCTTGGCTGCTCAGCTACAACTACCTTTAGAGAGCCTGGCTTCTAGACACTACCTACATTTAACTGAAAAGGGATAACTGGACCTGGTATAGGGTGTAAGCACCATAGGTACCCATTACAAACCAGGCCAGCCTCCTACACACCTCTGGATACTTTGAATATTCATCAATAATTACCATTGTGCGCCTTCCATCGGGCAGACTGCCGAAGTCCAGACTGGCACATGCCCTGGGTTTTTGCTGTCTTTTTTTCAGCTATCACTGGGGCTGGGATGGGACCAGCACTGGTGGCCTGACACCAGGAGCAGGATATCACAAGGGCTACCACCTGCTCATCCGTGAATGGAAACCACACTTTTGTGAGCAGGTGATTTTTCTTTTTTTTTGTCTTGGCCATCCCTTGATGGCCTGCATGAGTCAGCTGCACGGCCTGGGTGCAAAGGCTGGCAGGGATGACAACTTGGTGTCCTCAGAGGAGACATCCTTCAGGGTCAACCACAAGCTCATGACGGACATGGTACAGAGCCTCTCTGACGCGCTTTGCCACCTGTGTTTTCTGGGCCCACCTCTCTGAACCGGTGGCACCGATTATTTCTGACTGCCGCTAAAGCTTGCTGCTGGCACTCATCCTAGGCTGTGGCTCATTGTATCGGCTCCATTGACACAGACAAGAGACGGTACCTCTCCGCCATGCACTTGATGTATTCTTCTGTCTCCTTAGCTTCATCCTCTTCCCAGGGGTTGCCGCTCTTGGGTGCTGGGACAGGTAGCCTGCAGGGTTGTTGGAGCCGGGACGGTATTCTACCTGACAGTTGTATTCCTGTAGTTGCAGCATCCATTTCTCTATTTTCAGTGGTGGCTTCGATGCTGTCTGCGGAGGAGTGGATGAGGGATTTGTGATCAGGGGTGACCACAAACGGCCGGCTGTAAATATACAAGTGAAAGTGCATGCATCCTCTGTGGATGAGTTTAGCCGCTCTGTCTGTGAGGGATCAACTCGGAAATGCCACAGGGTCTCAGTCCCTCCCCTCTTGCCTGCTGCATCAGGACTGCCTCTAGTCCCCTCGGTCCTGCATCCACTGCTGTGGTGGTTTCTTTTCTGAGGTCAGTATAGGAGGGTAGCTTCACCAGTCAGAGCTGTTTTAGTTGCTTGAAATGCTCCACCCAGTACTTCCATCTAGATGGTTGTGTGGATGAGGAACAGCTCTATGGGGGGAATGTTGGTTATTGTGATTCTACTTGTGTTGAAGTAACTCAAGCTTGATTGATGCAGGTGACCTACTGCCATTCCCTTTTTCCTTTTTCCCTTTTCCCTTTTCCCTTTTCCCTTTTCCCTTTTCCCTTTTCCCTTTTCCCTTTTCCCTTTTCCCTTTTCCCTTTTCCCTTTTCCCTGTCGTGTTTTGACATGCTAATGCACCCTCTGGGTGTGCTGTGTTTCAGGTGTGCCTTGGGCATCTTCAGGGCAGTGTCTGCCTTGCCCTCCGTATTAGTTCTACTAGTGCCTGATGTGTAGAAGGTCTTGAACACATGCGGGCATGTGGGATTTTTCAGTGGTTGGGATGCAACACCACATACCGCCTAGCTTGCACATCGAGCGGGGGTCGGAAGAGCAATCTGCTGCATTGTCCACGTGCACCAGTGTGCGTGCCTGACACTGCAGGTAGGGTGTTTGTGCTTGTTGCATGCCCTACGAAGTGTGCTGCCTCAGCCCCTGATGTGCTGCATCAGGGCCTGGCACTCTGTGGGCTGCGTCCCTCATGGCACAAGCACCATGCCTCCCCATAGAGCACATGCCCGCCGTACACAGGCGTCCCGTGGTGTTGACAGTGGCAGCAGAGGGCACACCCGCCCTCGTCGCCAATTTGTTGTGTCGCCGGCAGGTGACAGTTAGCAGGTGCTGGCCGGCAAGGTGGCGGACAGGGGAGGAGGTTGCTGCGCTTGCATGCGGTTGGTATCTTTCTATTCGCTGGGCAGGCGGGTCTGCTTATCCACTTATACAGCCTCAACCTTTATTATTGTTCTAATGTGACTCCCGGGCAGAACCACAGGAGCCCACAGGGCAGGTAACCCAGGCTGCCTACCAGTGCGGAAGGCAGCCTATTCGCTTGCCCCACGCACTAGTTGCATCACTGGTGCGACATTAACAGGTTCAGGTTTATGCAGCATTTAGTTACCTTTGCTCACACTTTACACTGCTGCATACATTGATAACCTCAGAGTTAGCAGATGATAGCTTGATCGG
The DNA here is from genome assembly GCF_031143425.1 of Pleurodeles waltl. Taxonomy (NCBI): domain Eukaryota; kingdom Metazoa; phylum Chordata; class Amphibia; order Caudata; family Salamandridae; genus Pleurodeles; species Pleurodeles waltl. Next base: position 854,271,989 of record NC_090440.1, on the reverse strand, counting down.
AACAAGCAGCATTTAAAATATCATCAGAAACTCAAGGAGACGGTGCTAAGACTGACGACTGCCTTCGATTCTGCATGATCACTTTCCCTTTTGGCGCAAGAGACCACACTGAGGTACATGGTGTAATTTGTTATCCATCCTAGCAAGAAGAGTGCAGGACACGCACACCGTTTCTTTAAATCGAGAACTGTCATGTACTTTTGAGGATAATTTATTTCTGGGCTTAATCCAATCACATGATAAATAAGCTCTGCCTAATATCCTCAGTTGAGGAGTGTCTACCGTTCATTTTAGGCTTTGCACTAAGGGGCCGTGGGAGCATTAGGGATGGAAATAACGTTTATTGTAGCTCATTGACAAGTATCCAAGGCACAAAAGACGTCCCATTGCATATATAACATTTTTTAGCAGCGACAAGGCATTGCACTGAACACAATGTGTTAAATTTGAGTGAGAAAACCCGGCATGAACCTTCTTCACGTAAACGACCAGAACTCTTCGCAGATATATGTCAAATGATTAGTTCAATTGTAGTACATATTTATAGCTCAAATGTACAGTATGTACACAAGGTGTTCTCAATTTAGTGCCTGTAGGACTACTAAGGTGAGCGACATCGGCAGAAATGCTTCTCCTCAAAGAGGGAGAAAAATCTTATTGAGGACGGCGTATGAAGTGCTTCTCTTACCACAGGGTACTATACCGGATAATATTATGAAAAACAACTGTCTTCCAAAATAAGTGCACCACCTTGTGGAAGCGTATATAACGATGCAACATGGGAACATACATGTGAATGGAATAAGTACACTGTCGATGGCATGCCTAGCTAGCAGTGTATTTCTGAAACACCTATTCCAAACTGTAACCTGTTTCTATAAGAAAGAACATCTAAACCACAGGCTCTAAATGAATCCTCAATTTCCCTTGCGCAGAGAGAACATAGATAGTCTAGAGCAAGGATACTCAAAGTACGGCCCGCGTGCCTCATGCGGCCCCTATGACCTTTACATGCGGCTCCTGGGGCAACAGGAGCACTGGGCAGCTGTTTGCTCGACTCTGCACTAACAAATATTAAATACACACACAATCATTTATTTCAGTCTCTTCAATATTAATTAAGTGTATTTAGTTAACATGCAGAACGTTTTAGCCTTAGTACAATTTATTTTATCAGTGCATTGAGATGTATTCCTTTTAAAGTGATAGTTTTCAAACATAAATTTGGAAACATTAATTATTTCCCTTACCCTGAGAACACCAATAGTAAATTAAAGAGGCAAGTCATTTGGTATGTGCACTTTATGTATGATAGGAACCCAGGCCACCCATAAACATTATAGTTAATTAAATCAAACATAGAAGCAGGTTTTTTGCAGCGCACACCATGAATCATGTATTTTGAGGTCATCTTAAATGTGATAATGCAGAAAAAGGAGGGAAAGTGACACTAAACAATTGCCTAGGATCACACAATTTGGAAAAGTGGGTAAGCCGGGATTCATTCACACGTTTTCTGGTTTCCCATTGTTTATTTCAGCCACTAGATGGATATCCTTTGCTTCCCCTACACCTACCTTGCCACCAATCCCTCTAGTCACCACACCGACTGCCACCTCCCTGGCATCCATGCGGCCCCCAGGCAAGTCACAGACCAAACTTTTTGGCCCCCGGGAAAATGTTTGCGAGTACCCCTGGTCTAGAGCATGGATACTCAAAGTACGGCCCGGGGACCGAATGCGGCCCCCTTGACCTTTACATGCGGCCCCCTGGGCAACAGGAGTACAGGGTTGCTGTTCACTCGATCTTAAATAGAGAGACAATTGTTTATTTCAAGGTTAACTGGTGTTAAGGAAAGGAAGTAACCAGGGAGTCCTGAGCTTCATTTTAGAAGCAAGTTCATTTTTAAAGACATCTTGCAGCAAAAGTGTAAAAATATAACAGTCACTTCAAAGTTCAAAAAGTGTATTAATTTAACATGCAGTCCATTTCACCTAAGTATAATTTATTGTATCAGTACAATGAGAACTATTCCTTCAATGTGATAGTTTTTAAACAAGAATTTAGAAACAAATGTTCACCTCTACCCTGACAAATACGCCAATAGTGAATTAAACAAGCGAGTCAGATGTTATGTGCACTTTTTGAGTGATCTGGGTTACTATTATAGATGAACAGCATTATAGTTTATTAAATCAAACTCAGGAGCAGATTTGTACGATGCAGTCCCTGAACCTAATATTAAGCAATTGCCTAGGGTCACACAATTTGCAAAAGTGGGGAAGCCAAGATTAATCCCAGGTTTTCTAGTTCCATATTGCTCAATTCAGCCACTAGATGTATATAATTTGCTTCGCCTACCAATACTTAACTGCCAGTCCGCCCAACCACCATTCCGCTGGAATTGATGCGGCCCTCGGGCATATCACAGACCAAACCTTCTGGCCCCTGGGAAAGTGTTTGTGAGTACCCATGGTCTCTCTAGAACCTTAACCTTGAAATAAACAATTGTCTCTCTATTTACGAGTGAACAGCAACCCTGTACTCCTGTTGCCCAAGGGGCCGCATTTAAGGGTCAAGGGGGCCGCATGCATCCCCCGGGCCATACTTTGAGTATCCATTGTCTAGAGGATTCTGCAACCTAGAGACAGTTTTTAAATATGTTGTTTTTCTAGAAATTGTGGGCCTCTCGGACATAATTTTACAAGTCTGCAGGAATTTGGGAAATGTAACCCCTGTTGTCATAGATGTGGAACAAATTAGCCATGTCTGTTCTTGTGGATTAGAAAGGTAGAACATAAAGACAATGGGTCATGAATAATGGTTGTGGTTCCCTCTTCCTCTGTATTACATTTTTGGGCAAATAAAATGTGCATGCTTGGGTGAGAAAACAGTCGATGCCTTGCAGACTGGGAGAACTGAAAAACGAAAGAATAAAACAGAAGCAAAAGTACTGTGTTCTACAAAGTTAATTAAAGCAAAATGTCCAAGACCAAGGGTACAATGCTGAAACCCCTGGATACACAAGGATTGGAAGTATAAGTTGTGTGGAATTTACAGCACCTGGTAATTACCATAATAAAGTCCTCTGATCCCACATGCCAGAAGCTTTAGTAGGGCCAGGGGCCAAATCGTTTGTAGGATCTCTTTTTGGTTTCAGATTCAAGGGGCAGGTTGTATTGAGGAAACGGTACTCTGGAGAAAGAGAGAAACATTTTTTTGGTCATCTAGTGGTTTTGTCAAGTTAGCTACAAGTAGATGGAAAAGGCCATGCCTTCTGTTTTATTATTTGAAACCATGTTGTAACAGGAGAGCTGGGGTATAAAATGTTCGGGACCTGGGGCAAAGATTGACAGCTGCCTACCATTTGTGACAGCACCGTTGCCGATACATAAAGGGTGAAATGCCCATTAAATACCAGAGTGAGTGTTTTTTGTGGTGAACGTACTGATATCTACAAGTTATACACCATTCAGAATGGTTAAAGCATAACAGGCGATTAATATCTCACCAGAAAATTACTAAACCCTGGGGTACCAGATCTTATTGAGAAACTTCTAATAAGTACCTTGGTCCCAGATGTAGGAAGCCATTTTTCATTTATTTTGTTCTCGGAATCAGCCATTTGTGACTTCAAAAAAGCTTTTGGTGATGTATAAAACATGTTAGTGAATCTCAGTTTTGGTTTGCAGGGATGTGTATTGAGGTACTGGGTTTTTCAGAACCTGTACTGATCCGGTAACCCAGTGGTGCCAGGGTACACCCAAAGACCTCGGGTACTTTCCTGATTCAGACCACAGAAACTCAGAGTCTTCTAGGTGAAGTCAAAGATCGAATTTATTGGCTGCAACCAAGTGACAAGCGTCCTAGAAGTACAACAGCACGGTTTGTATGTTCTCAGGAGACTGTGTTTCAATGCAAAGTCAGGTTTCCTTATATACAGTTTTTTAAGCTTCAGGCAAACATTCTTGACATTTTGGTTGGTCATTCACATGTTTTCACTACAAAGGAAAAAACAGTGCCATGATGAAACCTCATATTTCATGTCATCCAACCCATAATAAATTACCCGGCAAGGCCTAGTATTTTACATCAGATAAGTGTGGACCCCCAATAAAAACGGGCACCTCCCCCTCGTAAAGTAAGAAGAAGAAAAGAGCAGGTGCAGGTGTGAGCAAGATTAGGCAGGGCGTGTGAGCGATAATAAGGGTTTTATGGCATGGTGTTCCTTGATGCTATCTGATTTGGCCACTGGGAGAGGGACTGAGCAAACAGGTTTGGCCTGAGGCAATGGTTCCAGCTTGCCCAGGCCAGAGAAAAGTCAATCAAGGTGTACGTGTCCTTGGAATCAAATCTGACTGTATTATAAGCCTATGTGAGGGCAACTTTTAAAAATGGCTGCTGTGTATAAAATGGGAGTCACGAGTGCAGGACGAAAATGGCGATTTCGAGGTGAAAACGCTGCTGGAATTGAGCGAAAATGCTCATGCTTAGTGTACTAGTCATTATCGGTCTTTTGATACTAAAATCGTACTGCTGTGGCAAAGTAAATTACATGGGTCCAGAATTTTTAGAACCACAAACCCTCCTTTTGCCCTTACATAGGCAATAAACCTATTCTCATGCTAATCTGAATCCAGGTCTATGTTTCTAAAGTCGTTGAGATGTTGATGTAACATCATCCTAGTATTTAGCTCGTCTCTTTGTGCAGGTTTCCTTATGCATGATGTAACACAGAGGCCACATATGGCAGGACAAAGTAAGGAATACCTCTATCTGCAGTAGGTGGCATAAGATCACACACCCAACAATTAGTGATGTTCACTACTAACTAGTGTTGATGCAGAAGCTGTACAAAAGAATTGCTTACGAATTCTGATCTTCTAACCTGCTCATGTTCAGGAAAAGGGTGAAAAGAGTGCAAAGAAACAATAGTAGGAAAAGACATAGGTTGGGAAGTGGGTGCAGAAGTCAATTGAGTAGAGAAAAACAATCCCACCCATAAATGACAACGTCATGTTTAAAAGACACTAGAAAACACGTTATTAAGAACATATAGACAACGGGAGAAAGTAGTGACCACTATTACAAATGAAATAATAATTTTTCACAACCCTAACCAAAAAGCAAATCCTAAAATTATCTAGTAACATTTTTAGGGCTCCTCTGCATTTCAGTAATTTTGGTATGTTCAGGTGGAACAGTGGTGACTCTCATCAATGCTCTAAGGTGAAAAGGGGGTACTCTTTCCACAGAAAATGGACTTTATTCTGCTTTTACTAAACAGAATAGTACTTTAAAACAATGCCAGCAAAACAATCAGTCTCCTAACACCTAGTCTATACAATCAAACGGAAACCTCTTGTGAAACCAACTATGCCCAGAGTCAGTTCAAAAAGCCTCTCTGGCAGGCTTCTATTGTCCATCAAATTTTCTTTTGTTGTTTTCTTTCGCATGGGCCTCTCAATTCAGGCCTCTTCGTGAGAAAACTACTGCTTAGTTGGAGTGCCCTCCTGGCAAACACCCACAGCTCACTCGAAAGTCTCAATGTCTTAAAGCAATGCACCAGTGTCTCTCCTCTGTGGCAGACACTACAAACAATGTGCTCTTCATTGATCAAGGGCACAAATCATCTCGTGCAGACCCAAGCACCATTAATTGGGAAATAGCTCAAGCTCAGCAGCACTTTCAGACTCCAACACTCATTATTTAGTGTCAGAGGACGCTCAAGCTGCTCTTTCATGGGCACCACAATATAGTGCCTTTTTCCAAACTTGAAATCTCCGGTGCACTGCCCTTCTTCCGTTGGAGCAAAGAAAAGGGGGTGTGTGGCCAAAACTCAGGCCAAGGGGCTCAAGGGATTGCACACTGTCAGAGGTTACCAGCACATGACAGGTAGAGAAATGAAACCTCAAAACAGCTCTGCCATCAACAACAGGAATCCTTCTCTTTAGCTCTTTTACACTGAAACTTTGGTTTTGTGATGTCCAACGCCGTCTGATGGAGCAAGTACGATACCATGCGCTGGCGATCGCTGTCCAGCTTTGCTACTTTCTGGGTGCTGAGACTGTAGGGCCAAAACGTCCGTCTTTCATCTGTAGCTGTCACTAATGGGAATTAGGCTTAAATCAATGTCCTGCAGGTTATTATGACTTGATACCCGCAGAATCTAGTGACGTAAGAAATGTGCCACAGTTGTTAGTTCCCTTCAATTTAGTACAAAAACAGTTCATGGTTTTTAACAAGGGGACTGCAAGCAGGTGGTCTGCAATCTTCAAAGGAGTAGCCATACACCATGGGCATAAAATACAAAGACAAAGGCAGAAGGGCAAAACAGGGTCTCTAGCATCTTTAATTGGGTTCTTTCCATTATTCTCTGCCATCTATAGCTACATGAGAATTCTATCTGAATGGATTTCCTCACACAGTGGCATTGTCTAATGGGGTAAACACATATTTTCCTCAATGATTAAGTCTAGGTGTTCCTCCTTATCTTAGAACATCTCAATAGAGAAATCACATGATACCGATTATCAGGGACATGTAGAAACCTTCCTTTAAAAACTGTGCATCAGGTGCACTATGCAATACACAGGCTAATAGTCAAATGTGCAAACAAAAAGACAAGAACTAGAGGGTCCTGACATTTGCATGATTAGGACCTCTCTGATCCCACCAAAAATTAAAGTAGCAGGAACAGAAGGGAACCGAAAATCAAATTAAAATAGACATTGAAAATTCGTCATGTTCAAAAAGGTAAACATAAGATATCTCCTATTGAGATGGAAAACTTGTCTTACTATAATATTGAGTCAGTTAACCAGTCTATCGCTACCCTGCCAGTCAGGCTGGAAAACATTGAAGCAGGCCTAAGGCAAATTCTTGAAAACCAGTCTGGTCACACCAAAGGGAATTATACATAACATGGGGGTCCCTGGTACATCACTGCAGTCTGGAAATGTGAACCTGAACAATACATCAATAATAATAAAAGGTCTGACTGGTGAAAGGAATTTGAAAAAGAGAAATGGGACTAGGACATAGCTAAAATCTCAATAACTAAGCATGATGCGACATTGGTCAGGGGAATTAACAAAAGAAAAAATCTATAGGAAGAACAAAAAAATTATTTGGGTGATAGTCAGGCATGTGACACAACACCAAGAGTACGGGTGATACACAAAGGCCAAAGTTACACACATTTTAACTCTACCTTTGGTGACTACACCATATACGGTACTCCTAGCTAATGTTTCATTTCCTTCTTCAGGAAAAAATGAAAACCTGGTTTTCTTTTAAGGAACAAAAGCCATATGCTACTTAGGAAACAGAACATCATTAACTAATGTAATATAGAAATTAGGCCACCTTGAGTCACAGATCTATAATTTCATCCTTAGGTCCAATCAAGGCTACATAAATGTAGGGCTGCCTGTTCCTTTAAGGGAAGGGGCAGTAACGTGACTAACTGCAGGTGACACACTTTGATCCTGTATATCTCTTTTTATTTTCCTTCAATACCATTATAGCCAAATAGACATGCACTGGTGAAGTGTTGTCTCTTATGTTCACAGCATGAAATATCATTATCTGTGGAATTTAGTAACCAGAACAAGTTCAACCAACTGTTGCGTAGCGATGGGCATCGTCATGACCATCCCCCCACAACACAGGGGAGCTTGTAATAGTATCAAAAGCAGCAACAAACATGCAAAAAAAACAAATAAAAAATAATAAAAACGCACAAAACGTCAAGCTATCAGATATACTTGCTGTGTATCAAGCACAAAAAGCATAGACAAAACAATAGCATGTGTGAATAAGCGGTGACACACAACACCATGTCATGTACTTTATGCACTGTAAACCTGCAGCCCAAAACCCAATATTTGGGCCTGTTTAATTTGTCAGGTTTAAAATCCTTACCCTCCTTTTGACAGTAGATCACCAGGCAATGGAAATCTGCTGTCAAATATAACTTTACTGTTTCTCTTCTAACATACAGGACCAGCAAGAACAATTCATGATAGGACCAAATACACGAAAATAAATTTCCATTACTTAACTGTTACCCTCTTGTCAGTTACTTCGCAACATCAAGCCACCTTAGTTTTACCTTTCTAAAAGTAAAAATTGTTACACTGACACTCCATATTAATTTGGCACCTACAATTTCCACTGTGAAAAATAAGTCTTAATTGGTAAATCGTTCTCATTAAGGCATGTAGCCTTCAAAATTTTAGAAAAGGGCTGCATCTTATTTTCTGTCTAAGACTTAATGCAACACTTCGTTTTCTGTCAAATAAAAGCAACTAGCAGGCATCATTTTATTTTTTTAGAGCGGAGACACAAATGTATCAGTTCTGCAGAGCATTTAACATGATGTTGGGACTTTCGAAGAAACTCCTTTTTTTTATATTTTCCCTTTGGAATTAAGTTCTTTAATTGTATTGATGTTCTTCTGGAGAAACCAGAAATCCCACTTTTAGAGGCCCGTAGGGTCATTCTGCATTTCACAGAGACAAGGCCCTAATTTAAAAGGTCACAAGTGTCAACATGACAGCCTCCTCCATTGTTTATGGGAAAACTAAAGATAGCATCTCAGCAGCGTGACTTGAGCCAGCCTCTGTAGCTCTCCTAGCTTCTGCCACTCTGAATCTGTCAAAGACAGTAGGCCTTCCTGTTTTCCTTCTAACCTGCAATAATTGACTCTATTTAAAAAAATAATTTTTCCTTTTTTAGGCGCTAAAAAAAAATGATCTCTATTTCCAGATTATTAAACTACATTTACTGTGAATAATTCACAAACCTTAATAACACACATACCAGTTGTTAGAATAAATGCTTGTTGCAATCCCATGCAATGGTACATATTTCATCAACCTCGAATGAATGAACGTCTCAGTAGGCCCAGCTGAAGTTAGAACCTTCAACCTCGATATTAAAACAAGCCTTTGTACTGGCACATTGACTCATTGAATCATAAGAAGGCACAACCTGCAAATATATATCAAACCTAAATGTATGCATTTACTGAAGCCTGAGACACTTTAAAAAGTACTCTGAATGAAAGAAAATGCAGTTTAAACAGTGCTTTTGCCCAAAATCGACTTTGATATTTTAGGCATTAAAAATCAGTATCCTACAATTTTCTTGCATAATATGCATTACCAGAATGTCTATTACACAATCCATGAGTCAGCCATTGAAAATATTAACTTATACTTTATAGAAATGAGCTTGTTTACTCCTGCGCCAAGGGAAAATTGCACATACAAATGTCATTTTAGCGGTGCAACATAACTTAAATTCAATTTTAATGCTAGGAGGTCATAGTATAGGTATTAAGCTTTATAAATATTAAAAAACGATTTTGAAAGGCACTTTTTTTAAAATAATTTTTCCATAATTAATAATTTATTTTTTATTTTTTTTAAAACCAATTATTCTTTTTTTTGGTGATAATTCCACATATAAAAGCAAGCTGCATCCCTTGCCTATTATTTGGGATACATTAACTCACAAGCCTAAGCGCATAAGCCTAACTTGAAATGCGTCACATTTTTGCACCACTTTCATTTAAAAGGAAGGTTATGCAAAATTCCACCCGTGTTTAACTGGGAAAGTGCTGGCTGAATTGAACATTCCTATCAAATATACTGCAGCTGAAAAGTTTGCCTGTGAACATCTAATACAATGCATCTAAGAAAAATGCTGTAAATGTTTTTTTTTTTTTTTTGCAAAAATAGATAATTTCGTTTTTTTTTTTTGGGGCCCTATTTATATCTATTGAATGTGTTTTCTAATTTATTAAGCATTTAACAGCAGTTTTGTATATGTGCACAATTGCTCATTCTATAAATTAAAGAGCAACATATAGCTATGTTAGCACATCACATGGTTCATTTCTGAATTTTTTCTAAGTTTCTACTGAATATTAATTAACCAACATTTTACTTAACAAACTGAAAACATCAAGAAGACCCACAAACACACATTGAGCTCATTTCAGATATAAACAGAAAACACTCAGGACACACAATACAGCGCGCTTTAGCCATTTTTCATAAATAGCGCCGTCGCAATTTACTTACAGAACCGTTTGCAGATCCTAGTTGTAAGTCATATTTACAAGAGAAAATAAAACTTTTCTCAATAGTGTTCCAAAAAACTGCAAAAACAGCCTCACAGACATTTATTTCCAAGAATAGCGGACCCATACTTTATTAAACGTGATGGGGCCCACTCCGTGCTTCACATATAGTTCATAGGTTGGAGTTCCAATCGGAGGAACCGGACATGAGTCCTCCAACCGGGAGTCCCTTTTACAACCAAGACAAAACAAATTTCCAAGTCTGCTAAGACCAGGCATCTTCGCTCACTAGTCTAGCTTCAAACTTCAAAGGATTATCGTTTACGATAGTCTCGTGAATACACGAGTCCCTCGGCTTTGGTACTTGCAAGTTCCAAATCAAAGTGATCCTGAAGGGATACCAAACCAAATGTCCAACTAAGGACCAAACCAAGTGTCCAACTAAGGACTGGGAGACGCTCCACTTATACTTAACTGAAAATATCGATGACGTCACCAGAAGACTCGTCTTATCGTTTCGCTCTACCAAACATCAAGGGTCCAAATCAGGGCGATAGCCAGGGCAGCAGTCCTTCGTAGCCGTCGGGAAGCGGGGAACCTCGCAGCAAAGACTTTCGGACCACGTCGACATGCAGGGGTCGATGAAGTGGCGGCCTTCCTCCAGAATTTTCACACGAAGCTCCCCACGGACCTCAGGCTTGGACCGGTACCGCTGGTATCTCCCCACGTTGAGCGCCAACTGAGGTACTGGGTTTTTCAGAACCGGTACTGATCCGGTAACCCAGTGGTGCCAGGGTACACCCAAAGACCTCGGGTACTTTCCTGATTCAGACCACAGAAACTCAGAGTCTTCTAGGTGAAGTCAAAGATCGAATTTATTGGCTGCAACCAAGTGACAAGCGTCCTAGAAGTACAACAGCACAGTTTGTATGTTCTCAGGAGACTGTGTTTCAATGCAAAGTCAGGTTTCCTTATATACAGTTTTTAAGCTTCAGGCAAACATTCTTGACATTTTGGTTGGTCATTCACATGTTTTCACTACAAAGGAAAAAACAGTGTCATGATGAAACCTCATATTTCATGTCATCCAACCCATAATAAATTACCCGGCAAGGCCTAGTATTTTACATCAGATAAGTGTGGACCCCCAATAAAAACGGGCACCTCCCCCTCGTAAAGTAAGAAGAAGAAAAGAGCAGGTGCAGGTGTGAGCAAGATTAGGCAGGGTGTGTGAGCGATAATAAGGGTTTTATGGCATGGTGTTCCTTGATGCTATCTGATTTGGCCACTGGGAGAGGGACTGAGCAAACAGGTTTGGCCTGAGGCAATGGTTCCAGCTTGCCCAGGTCAGAGAAAAGTCAATCAAGGTGTACGTGTCCTTGGAATCAAATCTGACTGTATTATAAGCCTATGTGAGGGCAACTTTTAAAAATGGCTGCCGTGTATAAAATGGGAGCCACGAGTGCAGGACGAAAATGGCGATTTCGAGGTGAAAACGCTGCTGGAATTGAGGGAAAATGCTCATGCTTAGTGTACTAGTCATTATCGGTCTTTTGATACTAAAATCGTACTGCTGTGGCAAAGTAAATTACATGGGTCCAGAATTTTTAGAACCACAGTATAGCACATCCCTTCCAAATCCAGAATTAGAATTGTACGTTTTAATGTTTTGCAACCAAAATCCAGTCGCAAATCAGTAATTTTCTGACTACAAATATGTACTGGTAACCCATTCGCCAAAGGCAAAGTCTTATGAGGGACTCCTTCTCCTTTGCGAATGTTGACTTTTATGACCAAAGTAACTTTGGATTATTTCCTATTCTTAAAAAATGTTACTTAACCTTTCCTTTTTACATCCATTGTCCATTTAAATAAATATTGCTTTCTTTAAAAGCAATCACAGATATGGTGGTCTGCTGACCTCAGCAGGCCACCATCACTGTGATGGATGGGATTCAGTGACAGCAGAAAAAATATTCCACAGAACTGTATTTCTTCTTCAACAATACTCATTCAGTATTCAATATGGTCTGACCTATGATTGATAACTGTCAATCAAGATACTTAAAATACATACACATTGTATTACTCATTTACAGTTTATTTATATTTCCTTGAGTTTTCCAAATAACATTTATCAAAGACACACATACAATGCACAACAAATTATTTCATAGCTTGGCTATACTTTAGACTTCTTATCATAGAAACATCAAATATTGTAATATAGTATACCGTAATCATAACCAAGATATAAATCCCTAACTCCCATTCATTAATACTCTCTCACTTCCCAAACATGACCTCATGCACACATACTACCATACACTTTCCATTCCAAGTCACAACTTGCATATACCAGTGTACAACAGGAATAGATCTTCTCCTTTACAGCGGTTGTAGTGTTGCAAACTGTGAACACACATTAAAATAATTGACACACGTTTCGGTGGATAAAAAGGATTCCAGGGCCATCTTCTTCAGAACTGAACTTTTGTAGGAATCTACTCAGGAAGACCAATGGGGGGTTTGTCTACAGGATAAATCATTAGTGGCCAGAAACCATAGCTTAGAAACAAGACTTTTCTTTAAAATAACAGCTTCTTCCATTGAATGAACCAGTTGCACCAGTGCCATAGCACCCTTTCTACCGAAAAAATTAACTGTCCAGAAATCCTCACATATTGTTGTATTTCAGTTCTATGTCGTTGTCTCTCCAATAGGATGACTATAGGAGTAGAAAAAAACATCATCCAATATGGTGCCCATTAATGCTGAGATATTTACCCAATATGTCTGCCTTTGTGGTGGTTATACGGACCAGGTGTGTCCTAAATATCTATAGGTCCTAAATATAAATATATATATATATATATATATATATATATATATTCTCTAGATATAGGTAGATCGATAGATATTGATAATATAGGAGTAGCAAGCAATAGCTTCCAGTTTCGTTGAGGTAGGCAGGCAGTCATGACCATTTGAGTATGTACCCTGCAGAAATCACCAGATAAGGAACACTGGGGATATGAGGGAGGGCTAAATCATCAGCTATGATAGTTTGTTGGAGACAAGAAACTGTAGTGTTATTGGAAGCGTTTTTAGAGGCGAATGGCGGTTATATGAATGTATTCAAAGCAATGAAGCCTGTACGAACTATGAGAGGTGTATGGCAGTTATACAAGAGCAAGTATCCAAAGCTTTGCAGCCTGTGTGCAAATTATTTAGTGTTAAAAATCTACTACTGGGTTCTGTTTACTGCAGTGCTATGGGTGTTGGATGGTGCAGTTTACCAATGGCACTCCAGGGTATGCAGCATAATCAGTACTGTGTGCCTGATAACTATATGTGGTAGGTAACCATTTGCTCACAGAGAGCAACATTATGCCCCTTTATGGAGCAGTCAAGAGTTGATGTTGCACTGAGCATGTGAGAGATCATATAGGACGTATGAAATGGCGATAAGGGAGTGGTGTTTCTTAAATAGGCTGCTCTTTTTATCTCTAGAGGCTATTTCCAGCTGAAGTTGTGAGAAAAATATTAGACATTGAAGGTCTGTCTGGCTAATATCAAAATTTGTGAGAAAGATCTATTGAAAATTGAAGGCTTTTCTGCCCAATACAAACGAATACTATAATACAAGGCATTGTGAGGAGAGGTAAGCATTAATGTAGGAAAAGGAGTTTTATGAGACAAGATCATAGGAAAGCGAGGGAAGTCAATCACTTGCCTTATACAGTTATTACATTTTACAGGCATATATATTGCTGCCAATCACTGGGGAAGTATTGGATGTCCCACAGATGAGAAACTTAATACTATGGAATCATAACAACTGTGAATGAACAGACTCCAGAGATTAGTTGGTGTGAAGGTGTGTACATGGAAATGAGATGGCAAAGGAGAAATCCACACACTATGGCTTAGCATGCGTAGGTGAAGGATATGAGGTTTCCGTGTCCCTCTTCTCTCTTAGATCACTTTCTATCACAATAAACTATGTACGGGTACCTTGACGTGGTGCACCCTGGATTAATACTATACAACAGTGATGCTCTGGGTGAAGAAAAATTCTTTTAAGCTACTGTGCAATTTTGCATCTTGTATTGGTGGAGGAATGTATCACTTTTTCTACTCACAAATAAGGAGTGCATGAATTTGCCCTTTGTTGGTGCACATTTATAACTGGTAATGACCTTTACAAATGGACACTGACTTTTGCCATCCAAGAACTGCATCGTCTACAAGCTGACATGAAGAAGGAAGGGGGTGCCGCCGATCAAGACTCTTTTGATTGTTAATTCTGGCTCCCCTAGTGAGTGGTCAGACTGCCCATATCATTGCTGCCAGTGATCAATTCTGTGCTAGGTAGGGAAATGGTAGTAGACACAACAAAAAGGAATCAAACCTCGAATAATGTGACAATCATGAAATATGGGGTGGATAAAGTAGTTAAAAATTCAACTAGAGGGGTGAATGTTGATATGCATAAAACAATGTCAATGTATGCCATGTGTGCCAGCATAACAACAAACTCACTGTGCTATTTTCGATTCCACCAAACATGACGTCCCCATCAACCCTGAGCCAGAAGTATGTAGTCAAGCAGGCCCTGCAACCCAGGCCTGAAGCAACTGATTGACAGATCACAGGTGGAGTGACATGTAGCCCTTAGACAAACGTGCAAATTAGAAAAGACCCAGATAGGCAGCAATACCACATAGATCCTAGGAAATTGGCCCCCAACATCACACATTTGGTGGGAGAGGTACGCGTTCCCAAAACAGCATAAAGTTAGGTGCCACATGAAGTTAGGAACACACAGCCAATCAGAACACAACACACACACTACAGGCAGTGATCACGTGGTCTGCATGCTGGACATCTGGACATGTTACCTACTGGCCCACACCATGTCCACTCAAAGCCAGGACCCACCTACACATTTGGCATCCAGTTGCACAAATGTGCAACAGGACGCACCGATCTTGGTACATACCCCATCCTCCATCACGGTCATCAAGTCCAAAACATATTGATGTTGCATCACCATGAGGTGGATGTCTTAGTTCTTCCTTGATACCGTTCAGGCTGAGCTCAGTACTGCTGATAATCTTCAACATTACCCACCTGGTTATCTGCTACCAGCGGGCATTCGCTTATGTTTGTAGTGTGAAGAATTCAGTAAATATTCTGAATTTATCTGGAATATCCTTGTACTGAGCCCAACTAAACAATCAGCAGTTCTTTTCTTTCAAGACTGGTGCAACAGAGTTGTTTTCTTCTGTTGTGGATGTTGGAACAACTCACACAGGTCTTCTTCAGGGATGACCAGGGTCGGGGTTTACACAGTCAAAAAGGAACAGAGACCCTGTCATCTGGGAAGGAGCTGAGCATAAGCAAATTCTACACACTGTCAGTAGTAGTCCACCTGTGCGGAGGTGCCCCAGTGCATGTCTGCAATACGTGCAGTATCGCTCGACAATTTTCTTTTGTGCCGAAAGGGATCATCCCTTTGCCTCTGAAACATAATTAATATAATGTAAGTTTCTGTACAATTAAGGGTTTCCCCTTCCATTCCAAACACGTGTACCTACCTATTTCAATATCCCATATTTCTTGACATGAGGTATATATGCTGGCATTTAACCCTCCCCTATGAGACTCATTTCCTCATGTATCATTGATGTGGATGGCCCTACACAGGTACTTCATGTCTTTGGTCTAACTGTTATTATAGAAGGCTGCCCCAGATATGCTATGGGCCTCTCTTGTACAACAGATGGAGGCAGAAGCAGACATGTTTGTGCACTGGTACGGTGGTCTTGCTTCCCCCAAGAACCTCTTTTCTGCAAAATCTCAGGGCCAAACAGTGTCCTCCTCTACAGTGCCCCGTTTGCACAACCTGTCTGGTTTGGCTTGAACATCACTAGGCTCAGTGTAAAGATATAGTGCAGTGGGATTGGTCTCATATCGAGTGATGTTTACCATGACTCTGTGGGGTTCTACCCTAGTGGGTTGTATCTTGGCTCTGATTCTGCAAAGGTACAAGTGGATGAGACATTTTGCTTTTTTGGGGGCTGCCTCCTGGGGCAAATAAAGCCTATCTGCACCTATGGGATGTGGTATTACCGAACAGACGTAGCAGGGTCTGGCTGATGTCTGGGCACCCACGGCAGTCATGTCCTCATATAAGAGTATCCTGTGTAGTGCATGTGGAATACTAACATTAGGTTCTGTGTATTTGTAAGTGAAGTAGAAAAGCCCCTAGGCAAGCATAGAAACAATGTTGAGGAAAGCTCTGTGTGACTAGAAAGATTTCCGGCTATGGATGGATGTGGCAACACCCACAACAAACAAAGGGTGTGCCATGATATAATAATACATAACTTTTGGAATTTTGCTGGTCTTGGGATGGTTTTCTGAGGGAAACGTTAGCGGTCTTCTGGCAATTGGGGATGTCTTTGGTCTGATTTGAGAGTTCCTAGTGGATTGTCAATGAAAAACAGTCTGTGGTGTAGAGAGGTGGACCCAGGTCCCTCTTTATTCCACTCTAAGGGCAGTAGGTATTTCTAAAGATTACTTTGTAAGGCCCTTCAAACTTGGCCTGCTTCCATTTCCTCATTAAGTTGAGGATGTAGACTTCCTGCCCAGGTTGAGATGTTTGATAGGGAAGCTTGTTGGTGGTGCAGTTAGTTTCAGTGGCTGACCTGTTTGGAAAGGAACTTGGCAGTTTTGGTTAACTCCGAGAGATATACGTGAAACTAGTCCCCTAGTGCCTGAGAGCCTGCCTGGCGCTTAATTTGGTCCATGTCTTTGGGATAGGTGTTTCCCTCAGTCTGCCGGTTGCAGTCCGGTTTGGTGTAAGGTGGTGTTCGATGCTATGTGCGTTTCTTAGCGCAATCAGGGCTAGGGGCAGGCAGTAGAGCCACTTTTTTGTCAAGGTTAGCCAAAATGTTGCTCAGCTTATTTTTCAACAGGCTGTTGAACCTTTCAATGACCCCCCCTTTGCTTTGGGAATGATATTCTGGGGCCAATTTGTGCGGTATACCTAAAAGGGTGCAGATGTGGTCAAACTTGGAGTTGACAAAGTGTCTGCTTTTGGCTGATCGGACAATGTCTGGTACCCCCCACCTTGGTATTTCCTCCCTGACGAGGAATGTGGCCACCACATTGGCATCACAGTGTATGCAGGGGACTGCTTCGATCCACCTAGAGTATGAGCAGACTACTACTATCAGGTATTGATAGTTAGCACACCGCTCAATCACATTGATAAAATCAATGTGTAGTGCTTTGAAAGGTCCTGTAGGTCGGGCGATAGCCGATGAAATGACCTGTAGGTTTGGGCCAGTATAGCTGGCAGATGGAACCCCTATTTAAATACATGGTTACCACCTCAGTAAGGTTGAGGATAAACTAGTCACACTGGAGCTCAGCTATCATGTTATCTTATGCTGTGTGAGCCAGTAAGTGTAATTGTGGTAAGGCTACATTCACTAGGCTCTGACATAACCGTTTTTTTCTGTGGACATGTGTCAGTATATAAGATATGTGCAGTGTCTGTGCAACCCCTGGCTAGCCATGCTCCTTTTCATCAGGAGGTGCTGTTTCCTGCAATTCCCTCAAGCATAATTTTGCTGTCTCAGGATATGGCTTGTAGTGTGATGGTCCTCTTTCTGTAGGCTAATGTGAGGGGAGTATGTATGTGTGTTTGACCATTCTGTAAGCAGCATTTTGTGTGATCTCAGCTAACACATTTCCTCGGGATATGAAAACCTTGCCCCTGGTGTGAGAGGCACATTTCACCATGGCAATAAATTTAGGGAAAGCTAGTGCATCTATTATTAATTCTAGGAGATCCCTTTGTGCGACTGGGTTGCCATCTGGTTTTAGAAACCTTTCTCTTTTCCATCGGCCTATGCTCGAGTTTGCTGTGTTGGTGACATAAGCTGAATCGGAATAGATGGTTACCATAATCCCTGTGCTTTGGGTGAGGGCTTCAATTGGCGCTGTCAGATCCGCCACCTGTGCGCACAAGTGGGGAAGGAGAGTTAGCTGTGCTGTGAAGTACAAGGCCTCAGAGGCAGCATGGCTACGGGCCCTCACTACTTATGCTCTTGTGTGCCTTAAACCCATCCCTTGGTCTATTGTAGAAGATCAGTCAGTGAATAATGCCTTACTGTCTAAGATAGGATCCTCCTCTGCTTGACTGATCCCTTCGGGGGTTTAGGTGGCACAGTCATGGGCCTCCTCTCCCCCCTTGACCTAATGTGCTAGAAAGGTGGCTGGGTTCACCAGATTGCACTGCACCTTTTATAGAGATGGCCTAGAAAGCATCAGTTGATATCCCAAAACTTGTTGTGTGATCGGCGTGATCTTTCACTTCTGTATGACAGCAAACACTGAATGATCTGTATACAATGTTAACAGTGCCCCCATTATGATACAGTTGCTTTTGTCAGCGGCAAAGGCTGCTGCTGCCTGCACCTGCTCGAATGACTGAGACCAAGAGCCCCCTGTAATACACAAGGGGCTTGTGTCCCTGGGGGTATTTTTGGGTTAGGGCGGCTTTCACGACTTGCCCATCACAGTGACTAAATAAGAAGAAGTCTTTCTTGTAGTCGGGCGTCCCTAGTATGGGGGAGTGCAATATCTCTGTTTTCAGTTTTTCATTAGTCTTGTGCATCTCAGGCATCCATGCTAGTTCCTCGTGGCTCGCTTTTGCCTCCTTTATGACCCTGAGTAAGGGGGCGATGAAAGTGCTGTAGTCAAATACCAACTGTCGGACATAGTTTCATAGTCCCAAAAACATTTGCATACCATTTTTTTTCTTCTAGGGGGGAGCCAAAGCTTTGACAGTGTCTATGCATTCCAGCGTAATCTGCCAGCCAGTCGCTGAGACTAGTTTGCCCAGGTAGCTAGCCTCTGGTTGTACATACTGCGCCTTCCCTTTTTCCACTCTGTACCGTCTTGTGGCAATTGCCGTCAGGAGGGCTATTGTATCTTGGTGTCACAGGTTATCTGAAGGGCTGCACACCAGGATACCATCTGTGTACTATATAAGTGTGCTGCTGGATTGGAAGTTAGCGAGGTCTTTTCTCAGTATTTGGTTACATATACTGGGGGACTCACAGTACCCCTAGGGCAATCTCCGGTATAGCAGCTGAACTCCTCGAAAGGTAAACACAGTCAGAAATTGACTGTGTGGGTGCAGTAAAATGCTAAAGAACGCTTTTTTTATGTCTATCGTGGAGAAATAGCAGGCATTTTTGGGTATGCTAGTTAGTATCACAAATGGGTCTGGTACTACGGGGAACTCCGGGACCACAATGTCATTGAGGGGGCGCAGATTCTGCACCAGGTGCCAGGTCCCTCCATTACTTTTTGTGACTGAAAGATCACTGTATTGGAGGAGGAGACCCCCACATGGAGTACCACTTGATCAATTAGTGCTTGGATCGTGGGTGCTATATCTTCATCCGCCTCCTTAGAGAGAAGTTACTGGCGCACTCTGGGTAGGTAGCTCCTTCCCACATTGTTATCATTATGGGTTCAGCAGGGTTAATGAGCCCTACATCGTAGGGTCCCTTGGCCAGAGATGTGGCGGTATTTCGGCCAAATCTTGTTCCTTCCATGTTGCTAATACCACCATGGGTGATTGGGCCTCGTGCTGCGAATCAACCCTAATCTGGATGGGGGCTGTGAAGATGTTTTCAGTGATTCTCAGGGGCTTGCCGAACAACTGAAAATCAGTTATCTCCCGTTAGCTGAGACCGAGTAAGACAAAGTTGACACACACCGACATTCCTTTAACTTGTTCGGTTGCTCACAGGATCCCGTATCTGGGTTGTATTTCAACGGCCTCGAGGAAGAGCAGTGCTTTCTCTTGGAATCCTGTATCATGGTGACCTTCCCGTTGGAACACACATTTATGGGGCAATTGCAGCTCCCAGTCTGCCAGTTCTGGTGCATTAGCAATGAGGGTGAGTCTTGCCGGAGTGACCCCAGGGATCGAGCATGTCATTGTACCATCTTCTGCTAAATGAATGGTCATATTTAGTTTGGCCATCAAGTCTCTTCCTGAAAGGTCAGTCGAGGATGTTGAGTGATATAGTATTTTCCCCTTCACGCATCTGCCTCCCACATCCAAATCTAGGAGACTCATGAAGGGAACCCTCATGACCGTGCCTGAAAACCCTTGTGTGTCCATGGAATATTTGGACAGGGTTGCTATCCCTTCTTTTAGGCAAGACTTTGTTGCCCCTGTGTCAATCAGGAAGGTGAATGGTATGCCATTTGTCAATTTTGTTATGGTTATCTCCGCATTGGATCGTCAGGTCACTGAATGTATGGGACACATGAGGTTTGCAGTCTAGGTGTCACCTATCGGGAAGAGGCTTGACTTGTACCGACCCTCCTGTCTAACCAGTTCGGTGAGCAGAAAACGAAATGTGACTTAGTCTGGCCCTGGGAACACATTATACGACTTCTTCGACTCTCATCTCTACATGCTAAATCATTCCTGAACCTTCTGGGCCATCAAGGCTACAGCTGTTCTGACCAGGGTCACCTACGTCCTACTTAGGGATTTTGCAGCAGCATCCTGGTCCTGTTCTGGCTTCTTCTCACTTCTTCTCACTTCCCTTCTTCCCTCGACTTGTCTTCTCTCCCACCTGATGAGGTATTGCTACAAGTAGGGGAAGTCCCAATCAGGATTTCCTGTCCCATATCTAATTCAATCCTCTGCCACCGCTGTCGTCTGACTCAAAGGACCTCCCCCGGGTCAGGATTGTCTGAACCGGTTCCCCTCTATAATCCAATCTGCTAGTAGGTTGCAGAATGGGTCCAAGCGGAGCCCTATTTAGCTATAAGCCAAATGCTGGGATTAAGGATCAGATGTAGTCTCTTACCCACTGACTGTGGCTTCAAGATGGACCTCCGCCCGTGGATTCAGCAGAACTTTCAATTAATTGTGGGGTCTGCTCACCTCTCTCTGTTGGGCAGATGTAAATCCATACAGGTCCCCTTCTTTCGGTCACAGTCTAGGCTTGGAGGACCAAATATATCCTGGCTTGCTCGCCAAAATATTGCTCAAATGCAGATTTACCTTAAATAAGTGAAAGGCAAGAGGCATCTGGCAAAACAGGAACAGTCTGTTTAATTAAACGCTTTGACCTGGAGAGTGCAGTACAGAGTTGGGGTAGGATGACTGTCTCTCAAAGGTACAGAGTTTTGAGAGTCTGTTTTAAGGTGCATTAAAACAATTAAAGGAATTCTTTGTCCAGATGTCCGACATGGGGAGCACGTGATCACTGCGTGTAGTGTGTTTTGAGTTCTGATTGGCTTTGTGTTCCTGATCTCATGTGGCATCTAACTTTACAGTGCTTTGGGAACGCGTACCCCTCTGGACAAATGTTTTATTGGGGACCAACTTCCTAGAACCTATGTGGTGTTGCTGTCTGTCTGGGGAATTGATCTGGGTCTTTCCTGTTTTATGTATTTGTCTATGGGCTACGTGTCACCCCACCTGTGTACTATCAATCAGTTGCTTCAGACCTGAGTCACAGGGCCTGCTTTTCCACGCACGCTTGAGCTCCCCATCAACTGGCTTGGGGTTGATGGGGAGCTCATGTTGGGTGGAATTGATAATAGCATAGCGAGTTCGTTGTTATGCTGGTACATATCATAGCGTACATTGACATTGTTTTTATGCATATCAACAATTGTTAATTTACGTAAGTTCCAATTTCAGCTTCTAGAACAGTTCAAAGACAAAGTCCAAGGGTGCCGGAATACCCAAAGCACCTTCCCATCTGCAATGTGTGCCCCAGAGAAATGTCGCGAAGATATGTGATGGGCTCCAGGTAGAGGGGATGGCAGGAGCCTTTGGAAGCTTAAAGGCTGTTTATTGACAGCAATGGAATAATATTCTCTGAATACTATCAAAGTTGCCTTCATAGTAGCATCCTTCTTTTTTCAGGTCTAGCTCAATAGCATAGCTGGCTTCAACACCTTTCATTCAATTCTTTACCTTATACATAGAGAAGTATTTAGCTTCTCCTCGAAGGCCTGTTACCCTCTAGCCTCCTACTATTGGCTGTTTGTTCCTCATTCCACCTCCTACGAGTGCTTTTAATGCAATGCTTGAAGGGCTATTTTCCCTCTCAAAACCTTGTTGAATCATTACAAGCTACATTTGTTAGCTCATAGATATCTTTATAGGGAAAGCAATTTGTTTGTTTTGTTTTTTCTGCTTCTTCAGTCTTTTTAAAATATTGTAGTCAGGACTCAAAATTCAAGCAAAACCTGTTAACTTTGGCACTGCTTACCTTCTTTTCTTTCTCTTAATTCTTTGAGATTCTGGATTAATGATTGCCTCCTTCCTCTTCAACTCGTTAGCCAACCAGGAGAATCACAAACTTCAGGGTCTATCAGTAAATCAGGTATATTTTTTTAAATGGAAAGGAAATAAAGAAAATATAGGTCTGGTTCCTGATTAGGATATTGTATTCCTTCTGCTTGAGCGCTTCTTATTAGTTTCCCTCTGGGTCTCTGGTAGACCCTTTTCCCTAGGTTGAGGTAGCCTCATTTAGCTTCTATTGTCTTAAAGTATATTTCCCAGTACCCCTTTTTATCTGAGTATTTGTCTTTATTTAGGCCTGCCTAAGAGACTTGTCTCATGGCCCTCATAGAGTAAGATTTCCCGACACGTTTAGGAATGTATCACAGAGTCTTCTTAGTCATAACCCTTCAGGCCTATCCAGTTAGAATTCTCAGGACCCCAAAAGTGACATATCTCAGGTCTCTCTTAGAGATATGTCTGAGGATCTTCTTAGAGGTATGTCTCAAAATATGGGACACTCTAGGCCCCTATCTGTTTTCCCTTGCAATGTCTTGTGGCATTTAGCATATGCATCATAGTAGTGTACCATGCACCCATAAAAAGGGAAGATAATTCTACTGCCATATTATTGGTTGTGTATTTCTTTGATTGTGCAATCTCTATGTGCTTTCATTTAAATGTGAAGTCAGTTGTTGAGATCTCCTGGGCCCTTATGTACAATGGAAACTAACTGTTTTTCAATAAATACTTCAAGCACATATCGATTGTGGAAAGAACTGTCTGCATTCAGATCGAGCACGTTTATCTGGTACTGCTCTGTGTGTCTCACATCTTGCTTGAGTGCGTACATTTAGCATTTCTACACTTCAACGCTTGTGAACGCTTGCCTTCTAAGTTGTAAGTACCTGGTCTACAGAATATAGCCAGCTCCTTTTCTTCATCTTCTATGTCCTGGATCTCTTGACAGCAACAATAATCCTTATTGTGTGTGCAATCTGATTAATTTTTCAACAGTTTATTTCCTGATAGCTCAATTTGGCACAGAGCCATCTACAGTTTGGAGCTTATTTCTGCCACTTTTATTGGGTAGTGCCGCCTACTGTTGTCTTACAGCTTCATTTCAATACTTCAAACTTTCATCACAATGAATAGCAAACGTTAATTTGCTGCTCTGCTACAGTGACCTTGTCTGCTTGATGACCGAGACCAGGATCTGGGCTGGTTTGGAATTATCTTTGTGGCTGTGTGCATTTAAACCACTAGTCTGATTTTAAGGATTGTCTGGGTCCTCAAGACCAATTCTTTCTGCATTGCATCCCACTCCAGGCTTGGTTCCCTGACTGTGCTTTCCCCTTCTACTGGTGGTTAAGATCTCCTACAGTTCCTGCGTTGTTCTTCCTTGGCTTTGAAGTGTTGTTCTTCTTCTCAGATCATGTTTATTGGCATAGCATCAGCTCCTTAATGGGACTGGTCCATTTCTATAGTGATTGTGGACTCTAGCTCTTCCCCTGTCCCAGGTCGTGATGACTGCCTCTTCCAGGTTGTAGCAACAGCCACAACGGCTCTGGCTGTTCTCTGGGCAATTATCACCATCCTGCACAAACAGCAATAGAAGGTGAGTAACCCTTCCTCTCCCACAAACCTAAAAAATGATGGACCAGAGGGCTAAATCAGACTAAGATATGGATTACTTTTCCTCTGGAGGATGAACCATCCCTTCTTCTTTAGAGACTAAGGAGATGGACATTTCATATCCTTGATCATATGAAAAGGGAAACATTTTTTGACAATAGGCAAAGTGCTTTAAAAACTTCATTTCCTAATCTGTGGTCCCATGTATCAGCAGCTGCTGGTTTTTGTACTTTGATAAAATTGGATCTGTTGTGTAGAAAGGGTACCATGAGCCCCAATGCAAGCAAAGAATCTGACCACTCTGCTCCCTAGCTGGATTATAAAATACAGCTATAATTATTATGCAGTGGATGTCCCCATCCTGCACATCAGTGCCACTTACTTCACCTGCTGCACTAATGCTAGGTATACAGCAGGACATGAATGTAAAAAATCTTTACCACACCTCAGATGCTACAGCACTTCACTTTGTGGAGTGAAAGAAATGTTTGTAGACTATTGGGCTTAGGGTAGTAAAGAGCGGGCGCACCAATGCCAAATATTTTACAATACCAGGGAGTAGATTTACCAAAAACATTCAGTATATTGCAACAACCAAAATGGCTGCTCTGCATTGGATGAGAGGGACAGAACAGGATAGCACTATATCTACGAATATTTAAAGATGTATTGATCTGCCACTAGTGCTGGAATACTAACAGGCTGCCTAGCACCATACGCAAACCTTAGCACCATATTGCAAAGGTGTCTGTATCATGTCTAGCATAAGTACTGCACTGGAAGGGTACCCTTATAATACAAAAAATTTGCCTAGACAAACTTTCAAACATTTCCCACATTGGATGTGTGCTGTGAGGTCCAGAACACATGCAAAATCGGATAGTTTGGAGAAATAAAAATATTTTGCTACGCCTGCCACTAAGAGGCTTTGGTTTTTGGTGCAAAGCTCTGTCTACCATTGTTAATAGATAGGGGTTTGTCTCAAAACCCATGAGTGGTACCATGGTAACACCCATGAACCAGTCATTGAGTGGACTTTTGATACAAAACAATACAAAGCAGAACAAAATTCTGATTTGCATTACTTTCAGATAGCTTTCCAGAGCAAAACAATTTGAAAAATAAATCCAAAATAATCATTTTGCAGCTGTTGTCATCACTTTTACAATGCAAACGAGGTGCAAAATGTTAGCAAATCTGACCCCAGATATGCTGCTCTAGGCTCAGTCCCACTTAATCTTGCTCATAGTCTTATGGTAATAGCCAAGGTCAAACTTTACCACCAATATGGATCACAAGCATTGGAGACCAACCAGGTTGGACAGGTGGCAAATGCTAGGAGAAAACAGACTACTGGAAGAGCAGAATGCATGGTTGAGGGGCTGGAGTAAAGAGGTTGCAAGAACTGGGAAGACAGTCTGCAAAACCAGAGGGCTGTATGCTGTAGGAGCTGGAGGAGGAAACCTTCTGAAGGAAGCAGACAACAAAGTAGCGTAAAGGGGCAAGTGGTGAAACAGTTGCAGGAACTTTGGCCGAGATTACAAAAGTGGAATGAGGTAGGCTACGGGAGGTAGAAGAGTCATATTGTAGAAAGTCTGGAGGAAGAATTCAGGTCATGGAAAAGGTGGACTGTAGAAGCTGGCAGACTACTGCAGCAAAAGGACACAGAATGCAGGAGTTACAGTGAGCAAACCACCATGGATGAAGTGTCCTAGTTACGACATTCCAGTGAATAGCAGCTGAGGACAGACTGCGGAAGCCAGGCTGTATGACTGGTACCAGGACTGAAGAGAAGAAGGTCCAGGATCTGGGGGAGTGTTTGTCTCACTGAGGTGTGAGAAGCACACAACTGACGTTTGTGGAAAAAGGCTGCCAGAAGCTAAGGAGGGCAGGCTGCAGAAAGTGTATAAAACAGGGTAGCGATCTAAGGTGAGCAGACTGCAGGAGGTTGTTGGTACAGACTGCAGCAGGTGCTGCTACTGGAGGAAAACTCTTTCACTCGAGGAAGGAAGCACCAGAAGAAGCTGCTCAGTGCAGGCAGGTCAATTGCATAGACTAGGCTGCTGGAGTTATGGTTAACAAACTCCGAAATGTGTTCAAGAAGGTCTGAAGACGCTGGAAGCCTATCTTCTAAATACGGGCTTTATAAGCTGTGCATAGGATGACAGATATTAGCCCAGTAACCCTAAACTTAGCACCCATTTTAACCTTCACCCTATCCATGTCACTGTCTCTGACCTTAATAAAACCCCAGTCACATTCTTGGCCATAACCGTTGCCATAACCCTTACCCTAGAGAAACCCAAACAAGATCTCCAGCCCCTCCAGGTTAACGTCTCCCACTCTTGCAAGCCTTGCCTGCACGTTGGAACCCCAGGACCTAACCTTTTGTTAAAGGTCAACTAGCCTACAACTGACATAATGACCATGTCTTCATTAGGTCCACTTTGAACACTGAATAGCAACCTGCAATTAGCCTAATATGTTTTGATATCTTATGACAATGACTCTAAAAACAAGCTCTGGTACAAAGGGTTATATTAAGAGACAGTTTCATTTCTACTTTTTTGGGTTACGGTCGTATTATATACCTAACATCAGATGTGCTTTCCTTAGACCTGTAGTTTTCAATGGGATCCATCTGTCTGGTGAATGATCTAATAAAGAAGTGGTCTAATAAATTTTCATCCTTGGATTCAACACATCGCTTGTCACTGGAGAACACAGCTTGTTTTGACAGCTTTGTTTGTTTTCCCCAAGCAGTGACCCTAGAAAAGAGTCCAGAATTAGAGGAACTGTCCTGCGCTTGACTGCCTACATCCATGACCTGTTTCCAATGTAGAAGACTATGGCCCTCATTATGACCTTGGCGGGCGGCTTCATTTTGAGATCCCTGCTGGGCCGGCGGGCCCACCGGCCCAGCGGGGATCACGGGCGCATCACAGGAGCCGGCTCCTAATGGAGCCAGCGGTGTTGCGGCTGTGCGACTGGTGCAGTTGCACCCGTAGAGCTTTTCACTGTCTACATAGCAGACAGTGAAAAGCTGCACAGGGCCGTGTCAGGGGGCCCCTGCACTGCCCATGCCAGTTGCATAGGCAGTGCAGGGGCCCTGCGACTCCCCGTACCGCCAGCCTTTTCCTGGCGGTTCCAACCGCCAGGAAAAGGCTGGCGGTAGAGGGACTCGTAATCCCCTGGGCAGTGCTGCAAGCATCGCTGCCCTGGCGGATTAAAACCGCCGGGACTGAAGTGGCAGTAATACTGTGGATTTCATCGCCAGCTTTCTGGTGGTGAAATCCGCCACAACAACCCTGGCGGTCCAAGACCGCCAGGGTTGTATTGAGGGCCTATGTCAGTGTGTGGTAGCATCTATTGCTTATTAGAGGTGTTTTCTAACACTTAGAATAAGTTATGTGCTTGCAATGTAAAGCAACTTGGTGATTTAGTGAGCCATAAAAACGCCCAAATCATATGTACTTTCTAGGCATCTAGGAACATTACTGCTTTGATTCTAGCCTATTATGACACTTTGGGATATATTAACTAAGATTTTGCACAAAAGTGAGGCAAATTGTTGCAAAATCTTTTTTTACTCTTCAGTGAAAAACTTGTTTTACATTGGAAATGTACTTGAAAGTAGCACAAATTTAGCACCAAGGAAGTCTTCAAGTACTACTTGGCGCCAAGTTGGCGTTCCATGGGTGGTGTATGGGCGTTACTACATCGACTGAAAAAAGTAGACAGGTTTTTGCATTAAAAAAATAACGCCCTTTTGAAATAGGTGCTATCAAGGAGAAATGCTTTTTTTTCTCCTCTCTTTTCAACTTAGCATGTGTGCTGCACAGTACAGCACACATACAAAGCGGTAAAAGTTTTAATGTTACTGTAACCATAATATTTTGTACTAGAAGGGATCACCCTTCCAGTACAAACCTATACTAGACTAGACTGATGCACACACTACATTGCAAAGGTGCATGAATGGTGCTCAGCAGCCTGAATGTGCATCTGTGCTAGAGAGAGTGGAGGAGAGTGCCATATCTCTGTAGTTATGATGTTGTCCTGCTCTCTCTTCCTCACGCACAGCAGCACTGCATTTTTTCTCTGCTCCCCTGCATTGCGTGAGGCAAGAGTAAATAGACCCATAGTCTCTGGTTACCCCTTTCTGGAGCTGATGGAGTAGAGAATCTAAATGGTCAGCTATGGAACTGTGGATTGACATTTCTAGCTTTGTATTAGTAATATAAAGTCAGAATATTAGACCAAATTATATAAATCCCTTTAGCTAAAAAAATATACATGTTAAGAGACAGATTAATGCTTAGAATTAACGCTGTGGTGCATCCAAATACTAGACCAGTCTTTCAACTTTTTGTCCCTAGTGGCAGAATAAATCTGAATGGTGCCTATATGCTTGAATGCTGTGCAGATGGACTTTCATTTGTATTGGCCACACGGCCTACCACTATTTTTCCCATGGGTTGCATATTGAAGTTCTACACATTGGGAACACTTAGGCTTGATTTAACAGTCTAGCTATCCTCTATCGAACATGGGGATTCTGTAAGTTGCAAAATACAGAACACGTCACTAGTGATTTTCGCGCCCATTTCAGAAAAGATGTGCAATATGAAGCACATGTTTTCGGAGCACACAAAGGGCTCCGACGCACAATAAACTGGGTACATCGGTCTTGTGGGCAGGTGTTTACTTACTTGGCCAACACTGGGCTTTTTTTTTTGTTATCACTTTTCAAGCAGAGCAATGTTCCCTGTCTCGCCGCTGATGGCTCTGCTGTTTTTGTGCATGTTGTACAGAGCTCGGTTCTGCTCAGGCCTCAGAGATGCAGGCTGTCCTGTTAAAGTGAAGCAGGGAGATCATTCTGACAGGCAGATAACACCGAAATAATCTTCAGCGACAGCCTTGCCTTTTTCCTCATTTCATTTTTCATTTTATTTTGTTCCTCGACGAGACAGACTCGATGTTACATGAAATAAGAAGAGCGGCGAGAATTGAACTACCAATCACAATGATCAAAACATTGAATTAATTCCAGGTAACAGGAAGTGATGAATGAAGAAGTGACATAGGAAAGCGTAAACAATATATTGGGCAAGAAAAATACTGTTCTCCTGAAGGAGTGACGGAACTCTTTACAATGTACTAATGTGAGGAGCAGAAAGACATCGACCAATAATTTAAAAAATATTAATACAATGCAGTGTCTGATATGATAGGGAGTTTTAATGGAGCCCTACTAAAGTCTAAAAATCCAAATGCTGCAGATTTCAAACCTCATATTAAAACATGCATTGGCAATGCCAGTAGGTCTGCCTTATGAATGATAATGCCTTTGGTGTTGTGAATGGGTTTAGGCACTCAATAGATCCTCGTACATGCATCCTGTCAGTCGTATTTTTACTCATTCATCCAGTTGTTATTTCACTGACTCATTCTTGTGATCACCCTCCGACTCAAACACGATAAAACACACACATATGCAAGATAAATTAAAAGTACACAAGTAGAAAACATAAAACATGCTTCCATCTAAACACAGCAGGCATTTGCTTGCAGTACTAAAACTAAACATAGCAGTAGGTGTCTGTTTTCCAAAGATATTGTAAATAGTTTTTTTTTTTTTTTTTAAGTTCAAGCATGGCCATCACATTTAAAACCAATATGTTTAGCATCTTGAAATGGTAAACGATGATACCCTGTGGAAAACAGCATTCCATAATAAACTTCTGGTTTTAAGGTAGTGGCCACGTGGAATGGAGGAAATGAGCATCAAGCAAGCGACCAGTTAGCATTGACTGCAGAGCTGTATTAACCTTTGAAGAAGGGTTGTATGTCGGAACGCCGCCTGCCGAAACAACGAGTGCCTGAACAACGAGGTCGGAACACCGACCTCGTTGTTACCACTAATGCCTTTACCAGGAATGCCTTAACAACGATATTTCGTTGTAAAGGCATTCCTGGTAAAGGCATTAGTAATAGGCACCCATTGATCCTGCATGCGTCACCCCGACCCCCCCAACCCCACCCCAAAACCTAAAATGACCCACCCCCCAACCCCATCCCAAAACCTAAAACCCCCGACCCCCCACCCCCAAAACCTAAAACGCCGGACCCCCCCAACGCCGCCCTAAAACCTAAACCCCCTGACCCCCCACCCCGCCCCAAAACCTAAAACGCCCCACCTCCCCAACCCCACCCCAAAACCTGAAACCCCCCGACCCCCCGCCCCAAAACCTAAAACGCCCCGCCCCGCCCCCCCAACCCCACCCCACAACCTAAAACCCCCTGACCCCCCACCCCAAAACCTAAAACGCCCCGCCCGCCCCCCCAACCCCACCCCAAAACCTAAAACCCCCCGATCCCCCACCCCGCCCCAAAACCCAAAACGCCTGCCCCCCACCCCGCCCCAAAACCTAAAACGCCCGCCCCAAAACATAAAACTCCCCAACCCCCCCACCCCGCCCCAAAACCTAAAACGCCTCGTCCCCCCAACCCCACCCCAAAACCTAAAACGCCCCACCCCCAACCCAAACCCCCCCGAAACCACCATTCCCGCTCCAAAACCTAAAATGCCCCGCCCCCAACCCCACCCCAAAACCTAAAACGCCTGCCCCCCAACCCCACCCCAAAACCTAAAACCCCCTGATCCCCGCCCCAAAACCTAAAACGCCCCGCCCCGCCCCCCCAACCCTACCCCAAAACCTAACCCCCCCCCCCCCCCCACTTACCTGAGTCGTCGCCTCGTCATCCGCGTCATCCTCCTCAGCCGACTCCCTGGTTTGTGCCTTAACCACGAATGTTCGATGTTCAGGACATGCGTGGTTTAGGCACAAAATAACAAAGTCGTGGTTAAAGAAAGCGTTGTTCCGCTTTCGTTAACCAGGACTTCGTTATTAAAGAGTCGGCGTAGAGGACGTTTCCCTTGAAGAAGCATACAGATACAAAGAAGAGAAGCAAAGAAATGAAAGCAGAACTATAAAAAGAGGACATTCAAAACTAAAGGACTGACACTGAAGTGCACTCATTTTCATGTGGATGTACTCATGTAATCAGAAAATGCTGTCCTTCACAGGGCAAGAGAGGCTATGAGTGATTGGGACTAAACTATTACCCTCTGCAGTTCACTGTCATGGATTGACCCAGAGTGTAAGTAATAATTGCACAGACCAGTGGAAGAAGGCTGATGCAAAGGCCCTTTATGTACCTATTTCTTTTGACATTTATTTGCGTGTGCAATGTGTTGAATTTATTATGAATGCCTCTAAAATTGCTATTTTGTTTTTGATGCTGTGTGCCACGATATTTCGGGAGCACAGTTTTGTAATACAAGATTGGTTATGTAGAACGGGTGCATATATATTACAAGATGGCCTCCACAGTCTTTGTTATTGGTAACCTGAGGCTATTATGGCGAGTACATCCTCACTGTTGATGAAATGATCTTGCTGCCCAGGAAATTGAATTTGATTTGCTGATTTGTGTGTTTAATGGTAGGCAGGACGCTGGCGGCTTTGAAACTAACAAAGGGGTAATGCCCAAACGTGTCTGTCGAAGGCTTTTTATGTTTGATGGTAAATAAAATTGGCTGAAGATTTTTTTTCTCCGTGAGTGTGTGAATATCTTGGTGAGTAACGCACATATTGTGAGGCTGAAACATTGGAAACATATATATATATTTTATTTTTTTCCACTGAAAAAAACAAAGGTCAGTGGGACGTTAGAGTTAGAGTTAGGTTGTGAATTTAGGTTGTGAATTTACACGCACAAAACCGGAGAAATTCAACTGTTATAGTTAGGTATTTCAAGTAACTATAACTTGTACCCTAAGGTAACAATAACTTGCGCCCCCGCCATGCAGTTTTCTCCTCAATAATTTAATTGCAAATTTTGCAGTGATAATATCAACGATGCCACAGAAGATGTCATAAATGATGTACTATGTTGAGCAATTAGCTGTGCATGGCAAGGACGCTCGTTCTAGTAATCTGAAGGCATAATATATAGTTACTTGAGATTACCATAACTATAACTGTTGAATTTCTATGGTTTTGTGCATGTAAATTCCGAACCTAACTACAATATCCCTCGAGCCTTTGTTTTTTTTCAGTGATTTTCTAAGGGGTTTTAAAATGCTAATTCTTAACTATAACATCCCAGTAACCTTTTTTTTTCCCCCAGGGAATTTTTATTTGTTTTGTAATGAGCCGGGGGTTGGTTGCAGGACCTGGTCTGTGGCCAGGACCTGCGGACAACCCACCCCACATGCATCCAACCCCACACAGTGCGTGGCCTTCAGCTGTGTGCATCAGGGGTTGGCAGCAGGGCCTGACCTGTGGCCAGGCCCTGTGGCCAACCCCCCGTAGGCATCCAATCCCCACACCTTGCATGACATTCTGACCTACTTATTTACCCATGAAGAGGCCACAGTTTTGTGCAAAATGACTAATCAACTAGAGAACTTTTTACTGCCTAATTAGTAAGTGCTACCTCGTTGGAAAATTGTACAGTGTATATTCTGCACTACAGCTGTGTAAAGGAGCACAAGGTAATGTCTCCAATGATCCTGTGTGTCTGTAATTTTGGCAGTGTGATTGTTCCTCAACACGTCTTCATAAGAAATGTGCAATAACATGAATCCTCGTGTAGAAAAGACAACAAGACTAAACAAAGTTGAATCTTCACCAAACAAGGGTACTTCCTTTTAATTATATGTAGCAAGTGCTTCTTTGTTTGGTGGAGATGTTCTCATATTCCTCTGCATCAAGAATGCATCTCCAAAATTGGCGGTAAATGTGTTCCGGGGGCTTTTTAGTAAGCTGACCATCATTCTGGAAAAAAGTGGTAAGACGTTTCATACCACTAAGGTATATGTGGCAGGGCCAATAGAGTGGGGCTTCTGGGTCATTTTACATACTTGTAGTGCTAAAAAGCAAGAACGACAATTTCTTTTTTTAACAGCAGATTACAAGAAAGAGCCCACTTAGTCATTACATAAAATATTGTGCTCAAAAGAGCAACAATGAGAACACCTCCATCATGGATTTTAGATAGGGACTGCTAGGGGAGACTCAAGGCCCTAGCGGTCCCAGCTAGCTCCACGCCTCTAAGGGGAACTGGCAATGCTCCAGCATGCATGGAGCAGCCAAAAATGCTGCTTCCTGCATGCTTGAGCAATCCTTTCATCTGTTTTCCTGCCTACTGTCAAGATGAAAAGTCTGCTTCCAGCGATCATGAGCAGTTTTCCTGTTGACCCCAATTGGGAGCAGTCATACAGTTTGCTCTTGTTTGGCAGGAGCTTTAAAGCTCCTGCCAAACTAAAGCAAACTGCTATCTCCTGATGGTGGCCAGCTAGGGAGATAGTGAGCCAGTGCTAGGGGGTTGCAGTCCCCATGCCCATTAATGGCTCCAAGAGCCCCCTTTCCTTAGTTATTTCGGGCCAGCCACAAGGAGGTGGTGGTCCTATGGGCTGAAGATGGCCCGGGAGGGGAGCTATAGGGCCCCACATTCCCTTTAGTTTCTATTTCTGGCCCCAGGGAGGTGGTGGTTCCCTGGGCCTTTTAGAGCCACAGAGGGGGTCTGAGCGGCCCCTCCAATTCACTTTTTAAGTCCCAGGGAGGTGGTGGTCCCTGGGGCTCTTTGGAGCCTTTGGAGGAACAACAATGTAGCCTTTTCCTATTAAGTATTAAAGCCCCAGGGAGGTGGTGGTCCCTGGGGCCTCAGGAGGGGAGTCCACACTGCCCGCCTCCAACATATGAATTAAGCCCCAGGGAGGTCATGGTCCCAGGGGCTCTAGGAGCTATCGGGCGGGGGGACCACACAGTCCCTCTTCATATAGTTATAAGATCCATGCCCCTTGGACCTGGCCCCCCTGGGGGCTTACCTTTAAACGAGTGCAGTAAACCATGCTTTTTTTTTTAATTTTAGCTGAGATATGCAGATCCTCCATGAATTTCACTATGAAAGTTTAAAAAAAAAAAAAGTTATTTTTTCCTGGTGTGGTCCCTGAGAGACACCAGGGCTACAGGGTCAAGGTATTCCTACCCTGCCCTCTTCTTTATTTTTACTTTTTTTGGGACTTGGCTGAGTCTTAGTCCCAATATGACTGCTAACACTTCCTGGTTGAAGTGTTGGCAGCCAATTGGATCTCAGCATGAGATCTCTGGGATCTGCGGAGACTCCATGTCCCTATATATACAACTTTGTTTTTCTTTAAAAACTCAAAATTTACTGAACAGATTTGCACCAAATCACAAAATAGGCTCTTTCTGGATCAACAGCCAATTTTTCTGCCAAATTTGGTGTAATTCCATCAAGTTGTTTGGGCTGTAGTCTTGTTCAAAATCACAACGAGAAACTGCATGGGGAAAAACATTTTGGGACCCCCTCCTCCCCTTTTTCACAGTCACTGTTTGACAAATCCCCCAAAACTTTGTCTGCAGCTAAACTGAGTGTTGTACTGATTTTGAAACTTTTGTGAAGATTTTTCAAACGGTGCCAAAGTAATTGGTAAAAGAAAAAAAGCATTACCTATGGAAACAAGGTCCTCACTATAATTACCTACTGGTGTCCGCCAGTGCATGTCGAGGGTGCAAGTTATTAGTTACCTTAGGGCACGAGTTATAGGTACTTGAGATAACTATAACGGGTGAATTTCTATGGTTTGGTATATTTAAAATGTGAGCCTAACCATACAGTCCCTGTAACCTTTGTTTTTTAAGTGAATTTCTATGTTGTTTTTAATTCTATTACCTAACTGTAGAGTCCATGTAATCTTGGGTTTTGTCAGTGAATTTCTACAGTTTTTTTAATGTAAAGTAATTTTCATTACTATACGTTCATCCAACCACTCCCGTACCCTGTGGCCAACTGTTATAATTACCCAGCTTCTGCACTGTGCGTGACCTTTGGCCATGCACAGCAGTAATTGGCAGCAGGTCTGCATGGTCCCCTCTCCCGACTGATCTCGGCCCCAGGGACCTCACCACTAGGGCCGTCCATAAATGTTATTTTTTGAGGGGGGCCATGAACCCCCCTCCTTAGGGCTGATCCCCTCCTTGGGGACCACATCTCCCAGGGCCTGCCCCTTCCCCAAAACAAAAATATTTTATAAGGCTTGGCCCTGGAGTATGGGGTCCTGGGGCTGAAATTGTCTGGATCCATTGCCTCATCCATTGAATGAAGGTCTGGGGATGGGGTCCCCGGGACCTAGATCAGCCTTATTTAATAGTGGTATATCCTGGGAGATGCGGCTTGAATCGGCTGCAGGAGGGGGTCCCCCTCCCCCACACTGGCCATTCACCCAAAAGGTAACACTTGCTAACTAACCAGTAGAAAGTATTCCAGATGAATAGACATTTTGTGCAAAACTGTAGACACTTCTTAGATAAACAAGCAGGTGAGCTTCCATTCTGGCCATGATGCTTATTTCACAGAAATTAAAACTCAACAGAGGAAGAACTTACAAATATAAGGGCTTGGCAAAGGCAAAGCAAGTGTGTTTACAATGCGATTCTGTATTGAAAAATGATCTGAAATGCTTTGTGGACGCGAATGCGTCTTTCAGCTATCGTAGTACAATCAGAAACTCTCACATCCCCTCTCACACCCAGGCAAACACTCTCACACGAAATACACCCTCTCACACCTATTCTCACACACAGAGATACAGGCCTGGTGGCCAACTCATGCCGCACACAGACAAAGCCAGTGCACAGCACTGGGTTGGGTGGTTAGGGCAGTTGGCTACGAGGCCTGGCCACAGGCCAGGCCCTGCCCTGCAGCCAACCCCCATGGCGAAAGGCCAAAGGTCGTAAGCTGCAGTGGTTGGATCAACATACAGTAATTACAATTAATTTATGATTTAAAAAAACATTGACATTCACTGAAAAAAACAAAGGTTATGGGAAAGATATAGTTAGGAAATAAAATGTTTCAAAAACATAGAAATTCACTTAAAAAAAACAAAGTTTACAGGAATGTTGTGAATTTACTTGCACAAGACCAGAGAAATTCAGCAGTTATAGTTTTAGTTATTTCAAGTAACTATAACTCACGACCCAAGGTAACTATAACTCATGCCCTCGCCATGCACTGCTAATTACCCCAGATATTACAGCACTCATGACATCTTTTATAACATCAATACAAATATCAACAAACCATTAGAAGTCAAGTTATTGAAGAAAAAACTGTGCATGGTGGGAGCACAAGTTAAAGTGGGTGTGTTTTTTTTTTTTTTTTCCTTTGGATTTTGCATCCACTGATACCTCCTGGATTTACCCTGTGGCCAACCCCCCCCCCCCGCTTGCACCCAACCCCACGCTGCACACTGTATTTGGCTATACGTATCGGGTTTATGGTTTAAGTGGGTGTATTTTTATTTTCCATTGGATTTTAGATCTGCGGGTTCCTCATGTATTTACAGTGGGGGGGTCACGCTGACTGCTGCAGTGAATCCGCATATCCATGAAGCCACCCCCCCCCCCAAAACAATTGGGGCAATTTTTTCCCAAAGATGGTCCCTCAAAAAAAAAAAACTCTTCATCTGTCTTATGGGGTCAGGACACCTGTATTCTGATCCTTTGTCATTTTTTTCAGTGTTCCGCTCCAGCCCGATGTGAGAAAGAAAATGGTGGCCTCAAATTTCCTCTCAGTTTGCAGTCAGTCAATCAATGCCTTGCTTTTCCCACCGGATCTGCGGATCCGCTGTGAGTGGATTGGCAAAGGATCCACGTCCCTAGATAACTATTTTTCTTTTTCCTTCGATAACTCCAAAACAGATTTACCCCAAATCACAAAAATCACTTAGTGTGCATCGCGATGTAGTTTCTGTCAAACTTGGTGTAATTCTGTTCAGCGGTTCGTGCTGTAGTTATGTCTGAAATCTCTATAGTAATACAGAGACTTATAAAGCACACTGCTACTTTGGAAGACGTTTCCCAGCGCTGAAATCCAACGTCCGGAGGTCCAGAGCTCATCTAGTGTAACATAAAATAGGCCTGAGCTGAAAGGCCAGGTTTTTAATGTTTTTTGGAAGAGGGATTCTGATGGTTCCTGTCAATGTGGAGGGCAAGGGAGTTCCACAGTTTTGGTGATATGTAACTAAACAGGGACCCCCAAAACACACACTATTTACTGTAGGAATGCTGGCTAGCAGAGCCCCAGCAGATCTAAAATTTCTGGTAGGAAGGTAAGGCTTGATGAACAAATGCAGATAGCAAGGATCCTTGTTAGCAGAAGCCCTGTAACAGAGTCGCAGAGGTTTGAAGGAGATTCTCTGTTCCAGAGTCAACCAGTTTAGCATGGAAAGTGCAGTCTCCATATGAGCCTGTCTAGGAAGATCCAACAGAAGGCAGGCCACTGCATTCTGCATTTGCTGAAGTCTCTTCAGCTGGGTTTTAGATACCCCTAGTTAAAGGACATTCCAGTTGTCAAGCCTGAATAAAATAAGTACCTGAACAACTGTTTTGTTTTTTTTGTAAGATCCTGGCAGGAAGCAAAACATTTTTTAACAGTCTTTAAGACCCAGATGCATTCCCCTGCCATAGCCGTGATTTGAAAGTCAAAGTGAGCTTCTAGTGAAACCAAACCCCTAAGGGTTTAACTCAGGGCTTGACTGTAGGTAAAGGACCAAGACATTTCAGCCACCATGTGGTGGACCAGATGGATAGTCGTTTGCCCAGGATGAGAACCTCCATTTTTCCTGTGTTCAACTTGAGACAGTTGACATCCATCCACTGGGCAATGTCCGTGAGGCAAGATCTCAATGAGTTGGCCTTGTTGACTGAGTTCTGTGACAGGGTGATAATGAGCTATGTATCATCTGCGTATGACCTCTGCTGGGATGCTAATGTATAAATTGAATAACGTTGGACTCGGAAGAGCCCTTGAGCATGCCCTCCTGCAACGGAAAAACCTGCATTTGGAAGGGTTTTTGAAACACTTAGAAGGTGCATTCCTTCAAAAAGGAGGCAACCATTTGCAGGGCTTTATAACCGACAGCGCGACTTCACAAATGGCGAGGGGAAATTGCAAGGAGAAAATGCATTTTGGGATCCCCCTTTTTCTCTGCCCCCTGCTTAACAAATCACCCCAGCACTTTCCAAACAGCAGCAGAAGTGAGTGGCAAAATAGTTCTGAAACGTTTCTGAACATTCATCAAAACAGCGCAAAAGAAATTTTTTTTGTCCTATTGCAACTACGTCCTAACCATAAATATCTACTGGCTATTGCCAGTAGGTAAGACAGAGACAGAATGAATATTTTTTGACTTGTTTATATCTTTGGCTACGTTGTTGGATGAAATTACACCAAATTTTGCAGAAAGGTAGCTCTTGGCCCAGAGAAACTGCTATATGATTTTGGCCAATCTCCAGTCCCCGGCATGTTGTTCATTAAAATGTTTCTCTGTGCTGTATGTATTTATTATCGCCCGCCAGTGCTCAAGAATATGCTTTTTTACCTGGAAAGTTGGTAGATCCGATATACCAGTAGCAATGAATGGCTAAATTCATTGACTTAGACACCGTACTCAAGCATCCGAGGGGTGGCAATAGGTTAGCTACTCTGCGAAGGTTAGAATGTTGTTTCATCTTAGAGGCAAGCAGTTTCATTTCTTCAGGAATGAACATGGAGGAGGAGTTATCAGGAAATTACTGACGAGGTATTCAAATGATGAAGTTTAGTTTCCCTCCTTGATCTGTAAAGAAGATTTTAAGAGTAATTTGTAGCTGTATTTTAACATGCATTGGATATTGGGTTATGTTGTTTTGCTTGATCAATTGTACAAGATTTCAATCATTGGATTTGTTTCTTTTTCCTTTTTTTGTTTTTTTCTTTTTTTCCCCCATAGATTATTTGGGTATTCAAACATAAGGCTCTTGATCAACTGACAATTGGATGTGTTATATGAAGGACAGTTGAATACTAGATGATGAAGTAAGAATAAGTACCAATGGTCTCTTTTGGGGTATCAAAGGCAAACATTATAACCAGCCTATCCTAGGAGTTTTATATTGACTATACAGATGTGCATATTCTTTTCAGCATTGTTTGAGGAATGATAACTAGGTTGGTGAACGATGTGATGACCTTTGGCTACTATAGCTGCACGTGTGGAGATAGATTTGTCTTTCAATAACCTGCCCTTATAATTATTTTCAGAAGCTCAAAAGACATTTTAGGCTACTGTAGCCATGATAATTTATCTGAGGTTTGTCAATATTGCATACAAAATAATTATATTGAGCGTATATGATGTATTTTGGCTTTCATTGTTGATAGTCGCATGGTTATAATTGTTTTGGATCAGCATCATGTTGAATTTCTAACAAAAGTGCATGATACAATTTTTCTATGAAAATGAGTTTCATGATCTATGGGTAAGCATTGAATTGTAGTATGACGTGTATAATCAGCAAATTGGGGTCAAGCAAAGTCTATCTTCTGTGTCAATAATGAAAGTAGTTCTCAAAAAATTTGGCTCAGATGACTGTGGGCCTGATTACAAGTACGAAGGTTTATAGGACTGCCATACTGGAAGTGGCGGCCTGACTGCCGCATCCCTGGAGGTCCAACTGCCAGATTATGATCCTGGCATTTGAACCGCCAGGAAACCACCACCACTGCCAGGATCAGAGATCCTAATAGGTGAAAGTTGTGGTCAGCCATGGCAGTGCCGAGCTCGGCACCAACATGCTGATCATGACTTTTCTTTCTGCTAGC
The DNA here is from genome assembly GCF_031143425.1 of Pleurodeles waltl. Taxonomy (NCBI): domain Eukaryota; kingdom Metazoa; phylum Chordata; class Amphibia; order Caudata; family Salamandridae; genus Pleurodeles; species Pleurodeles waltl. The sequence goes on along the minus strand of NC_090440.1, from coordinate 854,232,171 downwards.
CTTTCTGTGGTGGGCTCCCTGCCATGAAAAGGCTGACAAAGAGGCAGAGTTGGAGCCACAGGGGGGGCCCTGCACTTCCCACAACCATTTCCTGGGCAATGCAGTGTCCCCCTGTCAGCACCTTTGGAATGCACACTGTCTGCTCTGGCAGACAGTGCACATTCCGAGGGTGCTGGTGGCACTGTCTGTGGACACCATTGACCTCAGCTCCCTGAAGGAGCCGAGGCCAATGCTGCTGCACTGTTTCCGGTGGTCAGCCCGGCGTAAACATCGTAATACTGCGGTGGGGAGGCCACAGGCTTGACGGCCACCTGCCCACCACTGTATTGGCATTCGTCGGTCAGTGACTAGTTGAAACGCATTGTGTTTCTCTGTATCTGTGGATCAAAACTACCTTTAAAGCAACTTGCTGATGTTGGCTCATTCTTTCCAGTTGATGCGAAGGAGCATTAGTTTCGGTGGTGGCGCTCGCCGGACAAGCCCTGATCTCAAGCTAGGCATGTTTACACCGCTGCTTCTTTGGATATATATATATATATATATATGTATATATATATATTTATATAAAAGGTACAGTGAAATAGCATACATCAGAGTAGATAACGTGCACTGCTGTACAGTGGAGTAGCATACCGTTGAGTGGTGTACAGTGGAGTAGAGTAAAGGTAAATATTGAAGAGTGGAGCAGCATAGAGTAGAGTTGCATACAGTGGATTAGCATAGAGTATCTTGGCATAGAGTGCAGTAGTGTATGGAGGAGTGTCGTAGACTGGATTGTCACACAGTGGATTAGTGTACAGTGGAGTGTCGTAGCATGTGATGGTGTACAGTGGAATAGCATAAAATGGAGTTTGATACAGTGGAGTGTCATAGAGTGGAGTGGCACAGAGTGAAGTGGGACAGAGTGGAGTGATGCAGAGTGGAATACCATACACTGGAGTTGCCTGAAGGGGAGTGGTGTAGTGTTGTGGCATACAGTGGAATAGCACACAGTAGAGTAACATACAGTGAAACAGCATACAGTGGAGTAGCCTACAGTGGAGTGACATACACTACAGTGCGCTAGGTATGGAATAGAGTGCAGTGGAGTGGTATAGAGTGGCATAGAATTCAGTGAGTATAGGTGCATATCGGGCAGTGGAATGGTGTAAGGTGGAGTGGCGTACAGTGGTGCGGAAAAGAGTGTAGTGGCACAGAGTTGAATAGTATAGAGTTGAATGACATAGAGGGCAGTTTCATACAGTGGAATACTGTATTGTGGAGTGTTGCAGATTGGAGTGGGGTACAGTGGAGTGGCATAGAATACATTTTTGTACAGTGTTGTGGCGCATAGTGGAATAGTGTACAGTGGAAGGCTGTAGAGTGAAGTGGTGCAGAGTGGAGTGTCATACAGTACAGTAACATACACAGGAGTGGGAAGAATGGAGTGGCATAGAATAGAGTGTGTTAACGAGGTTAACAGAGTACAATGCAGCAGAGTAGTATCCACTGAAATATTGTACAGTGGAGTAGTGTAGAATGAAGTCTCATAGAGTGGAGTGGCATACACCGAACCGGAGTGGCATGGATTGGAATAGCATGCAGTGGTTTGGTGTAGAGTGCAGTGGTGTGCAGTAGAGTGGTGTATAGTGGAGTGGCGTACTTTTGATTACAGAATAGCATACAGTGGAGTTGTGTACAGTGTAGTAAGTTAGATTGAAGTGTTTAGAAGTCGCATAGCATAGAGCTGAGTGATGTAGAGTGTAGTTGCATACAGTAGAGTACTGTATAAGGAGCGGTGCAGTGTGGAGTGGGACACAGTGCAGGTTCATAGAGTGCAGTGACATACAGTGAAGTGGAAAAGAGTGAAATAGCATACATTAGAGTTTTGTAGTTCTGTAGAGTAGACTGGCATACAATAAAGTAGCATAAAGTGGAGTGGCATAGAGTGGGCTAGCATACAGTAGAATAGCGTACAGTGGAGTGGCAAAGAGTGGATTGTCTTGGAACGGAGTGCAGTTAGAGTGCAGTGAGAGAGTAGAACAGTGTAGTGAGGTACATTATTGTGGCATAAAAAAGGATAGCATAGAGTGGACTGTGGTAGAGTGGAGTGGTGTAGAGTGCAATAGCGTATAGTGATTTGGCACACAGTGGAGTGACATAGCATGGAGTGATGTAGAGTGGGAGAGCGTACAGTGGAGTGGCATAAAGTGGAGGTGCGTAAAGCTGAATAGTGTATGGTGGAGTGACATATACTTGAGTGAAGTGCAGTGGCATAGAGTGGAATAGCATAGAGTGGGGTGGAGAGAGTTGAGTTGCATGCAAAGGAATAGCATAAAGTGGAGTAACATAGAAGGGTGTAGAGTACAGTGGAGAGGCATAAACTAGAGTGCCAAAGACTGGAATGTTGTAGAGTGCATTGAGGTAGAGCAGAGTGGAGTAGCTTACAGTAGAGTGGCGTAGAACGGAACAGCATATAGTAGAGTGACATACAGTGGAGTGGCCTACATTGGAGTGACAGTGGGATAACAGAGTGGAGTGTCGTTTAGTGGAGTTCTGTACAGTGGAATAGTATAGAGTGGACTTGCATACATTCTAGTGGCATGCAGTATAGTGGCGTAGACTGGCGAGTCATGCAGGGAAGCCGCATAGAATGGAACAGTGTACAGTTGAGGGTTGTATAGTGCAGTGGCATAGAGGGGAATGTGGTAAACTAGACTGGAATGCAGTGGACAGCACTTAACAGAGCGGCATAAAGTGGAGTGACATGGAATGGAGTGGCGTACAGTGTAGTGGCAAAAAGGGAACTGGTGTAAAGTGGAATCAGGTACAGTATAGTGGCGTACAGTGAAATAGCATAGACAGAAGCAGTGTAAAGTTGAGTAGCATGCAATGGAGGGGCGTACAGTGTAATAGCATACACTGGAGTGGAGTTGAGTGGAGGGGTGTCCAGTGGAGTGGGGTAGAGTGAAATAGCATAGAGTTGTGAGGCATACAGTGGAGTAGCCTAAAGTGGGGATGGTGTAGAGTAGAGAGAGATACAGTGGAATAGCGTAGAGTGGAGCAATATATATTGCAGTGGCGTACAATGGAGTGGTGAATAGTGGAATGTAGTAGAGTGGACTACTGCAAAGTCGAGTGTTATAGTGTTGTGGGTCGAGTGTAATAACATAGGGCATGATTACAACTTTGGAGGAGGTGTTAATCCGTCCCAAAAGTGACGGTAAAGTGACGGATATACCACCAGCCGTATTACGAGTTCCATAGGATTTAATGGACTCGTAATACGGCTGGTGGTATATCCGTCACTTTACCGTCACTTTTGGGACGGATTAACACCTCCTCCAAAGTTGTAATCAGGCCCATAGTATTGTTGGGTGTAGTGGTGAAGAGAGGAGTGACATAGAGTGAAGTGGCATACAGTCGATTACTGTTGAGTTTTCTGGTGTACAGTGTAGTGACAGGGAGTGGAGTGGCATATACTGGAGTAGCATATAGAGTAGAGTGGTGTGGAGTTGAGTGTCGTAAAGTGGAATAGCATAACGTGTAAAGTGCAGTGACATAGACTTGAGTGGTATAGAGTGGAGTGGTTTACAATGGAGTAGTTCACAGTGTATTAGCATACAGTGGAGCATTGTAGAGTAGAGTGACATGAAGTGGAGTGCATATGAAATAGTTATAAGTATAGTGGTGTGCAGTGAAGTGGCATACAGTGGAGTGGTGCAGAGTTCAATTTTGTAGAGTGCAGTGTTTCATTGGAATAACACTGACTGTAGGGGCGTTGACTGGAGTGTCCTTGAATAGAGTGGTGTAGAGTCTAATTGCGTAGGGTGAGTATTGTAGAGGAGTGTAGAGTAGAGTGGAGTGGCATACAATGGATTAGAGTACAGAGACTGGCATACACCAGTGCAACGTAGGGTGAAATGGCATACAGTGCAATAGTGTAGAGTAATGGCATGCAGTGGAGTCAGATACAGTGGAGTGTAGTTATTGAAACAGACATGACGTGAAAATGTGTAGAGGGATGTAAATGTAAGGAGTCTGGAATATACATTATATTGTGTAAATGGTACTTTTTGGTAGTATGTGTGACTAGTGTAAGTTGTATTAAAGTTACAAGTTTTAAAACAAATGTAGTTTTATATTGTCCCACAGTACACTGCATTAATTTAGCAGTACACCGTGATACATGCAGATGAGAAGTCAGTTTATGATTGGCTAATGGCGGTATATGAAAGGTAAAAGGCAGCCATATAATATTAGCATAGTTTGGCTCTGTTCTACTTTTCACTTCATTGTGGGTGGGGGAGGTGAAGGCATCTGGTAACACTCTCCTTTGGATTGGACAGACAGAGCAGCACATCTTCTGCATACAACGCTATACGGTCTTCCTCCCCCTGGGGCCAGCACCAGCCAGTCACCAGAGGGTCCCCCTGGAGCATATGGGCTAATGGTTCATTAGCCAAGGCAAAGAGGAGGGGGGACAGCGGCATCCTTGCTGTGCCCCTCTACAGATAGAAAACCTCTCTGACACCGTCCCGTTGACCAGCACCCTGGCTGTGGGGGAGCAATATAGTAAATCTACCATACACCAGAGCCTGTCACAAAGCCGACCTTAACCAGACACTGCTGGAGGTACCCTCAGTCAACAGTGTCAAACCCCTTCTCGAAGACTGTTAGCATCAGTGCCAGGGGTCCCCTGAGGGCATGTCTGTGTGCCAACGCAACATTCAGTCATCTTATACAATGCCTAGTACTACGGGCTGGCATGAAGCCACACTGGTCCGGGTGGATCAGAGTCCCTAGAACCCTCCGCAGGAGGTTTGTCAATATTGTTGCATTAATTTACAGCTCTCCATTGATCAGTGATATTGTTCTGTAATTCACACATGACAGGGATGACAACTTAGTTTTAGGGAGGACCACTACTGTGGCGTGGTCTAGCGCATCAGGGAAGATGCCCAACTCAAATGACTCCTCATATAGGGCAAGCAGACAGGGCCCCAAGAGGTCCGTGAACCTGGAATAGAATTCTGTGGGATAGCCATCTAGGCCTGACGTTTTTCCAGCCTTCAGTGCCGGGATTGCCGTTTCTATTTCTTCCAGTGTGATAGGTTGATCTAATGCCCCCCTTTCTTGCTTCGGGATACTCGTCAGGGACAGGCCCTGTAACAGTGGCTCCTCTAGCTCCACCCACGTCCTGCGCGCCGCCGCATACAGTGCAGCATAGTACTGCGCGAAGGCTGCCTCAATCCCTGTAGGAGTGGTGTGGGACTGTCCTGCTTTATCAATCACATCAGGTATCACTCAACCCTCCATGGGCTTTGTGGCCAGCCAATATAGTAGTTTACTGTTTTTGACACCCCCACCTATAGACCCTCGCCTTCGATGCGTGTCATAGCTTCTTAGTTACATCCAAAGATTGCTCCCTCATTTCCTCCTGCACCAGAGTCAGGGTATGCTCACTGGCTTCCTGTCCCCCTTGGACTGCAAATCTCTATAATCTAAGCACCTCAGCCTCTAATCGGGCAATATTTGCTTGTCCATCCCTTTCTTGCATCCGGAGAAGAGCTTTGGCTCAACCCCTTATCGTGGCTTTCCCAGCTTCTCATATCAGCGTGTTCAAGCTCACCATCCCTTCATTTAGTTAGAAATAAGTGACAATTTCTACTCTCAGCTTCCCAACATATTCCTTGTCATGAAGAAGCTAGGCATCGAGGCGCCACACAGGATGTTGCATCTGGACAGTTGACCCAATGCTCAAGCGAACTGAAACATGATCTGAGATCCCCCCAGCCAGTAGCTGGAGCTGTCTGACTCCAGGCAGATCCACCGCTGGCATAAGGACTATGTCAGTGCTCGCCTGTGTATGGTGTGCTGCAGACATATGGGTGTATTGCTTAGATCGTGGGTTTCCAAGTCCTCGATACCTCCATAAGCTCAAGTTGGACACCCAATGCCTCAGGGAGGCTGCGCTCCTACATCTAGCCTCCAAAGCCATACCGGTAGTGTCCAGCTCTGGGTCCAGAACCACATTCATGTCACCCCCCCACCCACAACTGTACATCCAGGAGGCATCTGTGCCACCACTGCTGTTTTTTCCTCTTAAAAGCAGCCATGAGCCATGGGAGGCGCATAGACACACATCAGATTCAAGGGGCAACCCCCCTCTACTCCCACCATCTCTACATATCTACCCTGCGGGTCATGCCATGTTTGATGAGCCACCATCGGAAACCCCTATGCAGCAATATTGCCACACCCCGGGAGCTGCATGTGACCCCCGCATGGTATATTCGGTCAAATCCATAAAGGGACAGAAAGGGACATGATGCTCCCAACAGGTGTGTCTCCTGTAAGAAGAGAATGGCTGGGTGGAGCCTTTGCATATAGCGGAGTACCACCGTCTGCTTAATTTGATCTAATAACCCGTTAACATTCCAGGAGACTATTTTAACCATAGCCATGTGTGGAGTCTGCCTGATTTACCAACTGGGCCCAAGTCCCAGCGGTCCCTGAGTGAGGCATCCTTCCATATCTCTCATCACCAACTGGTTTGCTTCGGACTCTTTGGAGTATCTACATATAATCGCGTCTATTTGATATCGCAAACAGCAAAACATTGTCCATATTGTAGCATACATGTAACTAAACACTCCCCAACTTCCCCTACCCTACTCTCCCACCCCAACTAGAAGATGCATCTGTCGCCCCATCTGACTCCCCAACAGCAGTTAAGCTAACTCAGCGTGGAGTGGTGGACTCCTCCATATATTAGGATGAAAATATCTCCTGTTTAATCAGTGCAGAGTCTACTATCTTAGGAAAGATCATTTACACTAGTGGTGTTTGGCTCAGTCTCTCAGGTTGTAGGTCCATTGCAAAGCCATCTTATTCTTTCAGGGTTGGAGACGTGTTCCAGTTCTGCGCTGACTGATGCCAAATCCTTCATGCTCGGTGAGCGGGAAGCTGAACCCACCTCTATCCTCCTCCTGTGAGACCATGTACGAGAGCCCTTCAATCAACTGGGTTTTGTGACCTGGGATCTGTCCTAGCCTACTGCAAGCCACTCCTGTAGGGAAGCGGGTCGTTCATTCCGCTGCAGGCGCCTTTCCTCCATCATCCAGTCCCACGCAGCTTCGGGAGTCTCAAAGAAGTGTGTTTTGCCACCATATATCACCTTGAGGCGAGGGGGAAAAAGGAGCATGTAGGAAATTTGAAGTACCCTTAATCTTTGCTTTACTAGTTCGTACGAGCGTCGATGTGACTGCTACTCTCTAGTGTAGTCTCGGAAGATCATTATCTTTGCGTTTTGGTGACATATATCAGCATGATTGAGGGCTTCTTGCAGGGCACTATCTCTGTCGAGGAAATTGAAGAAACAGGCTCCACCGCAAACCATGGAGTAAATTTATCCATTGGCACCCACGTCTTCAGCTAGGCCTCAAGGAAGTCCGCTGTCTGCTCCTCTTCTACTCCTTTTGGGGAAGCCCACAAATCTTAAATTATTGTGCCCTGGCCACTTTTCTGCATCCTCCGCACACTGTTGAAGTTCACGTGTCCTGGTGAAGAGGCGGTTAACTTTAGTTTTCAGTTCCCCCACTTCATCCTCCACTGCAGACACTCGATTCTCCGTTTCCACAACCCGCGCAATGGCACCTTTCAACTCCTGATGAAGCAGAATCACGTCAACCTGTATTTCACCTATCTGACTTTCAACTGCTGCCTGGGAGTTGTGAATGGCCTGCAGGATTTTGTCCATATCTCCAACGCTGGCCTTTGAGAGCTCCCCATTGGTGTCTTCATGAGCCCCTTCCCCCCAGAAGTGATGTATTTGTCGATACGTGACTGGGATGCCAATAGCTATGGATGCTTATCTTTTCCCATTGCAAGCCTATTTCTTGCTCCTGTCCTGGTGATCTGCCTGATCTTTGACCCTCAAGAGGCCTCCAGTCCCCGTGCTCCCAGGGCTTGGTGTGTTACTGCTCCATCTTTGCAGCTGGACATCAGTCTGGGGCTGGTGCCTCTACTGCAGGGGAGCCCCTTTATCGCCTGCACGTTGAGCCTTCCCTAGCACAGATGATCTCATTCCTAATGGCACTTGTACTCAAGGAGCCCCTCCAGGCAGTATCTCATTCCCTCTGGTGTGTCTTTCTCGGCCCATCCTTCACACATCCCCACCTCTGGGACTGGGGGCCACACGGGCCTGGAAGCCCATATGGAGCCTTCTCTGTTACGGGATCAATTTCCATCTCTCCTCAACACATCTTTCTTTTCCCCTTTTCAGCAGGCCTTCCGTTCGTCCTCCCCTCAGCTGACTTCTGGAACGGCTCACAGTTTCCCCTAGGCATCCTCTCTGTTCTTCATCTCACTGCTCCTCCCCTACCGTTGACACCAGCCACTCCACCTCACGTCTCCGCCCTGCCGCACCTTATCTGGCCAGCGGGAACCCCTCACCCAAGGGCACCCCCTAAGGGGAGCCACGCGGACTCAGGGCCTGTGTGGCGCTGCCAAAGCCTCTTCCACTTGTCTCCTGTGAGAAACCGCTTCCAGGACCCCCGCATGGCCTCTCGGCGTCAGGGCTCACCCGCAGGTCCAGATTCCATTTTGTGAAGTGCCATTCCTGGCCTACAGTCTCAGCCTCCAGCCGGTCACCCTGACCAGATCGCTTCTTTCCCGACTCGGTGCTGCTGTCAAGAAATGAATCGGCGCTCAGATGATGTGGTTAAGACGCTAACCAGGACTGCGGATTGCGGCGGATGATGGAGGGGTCCAGAGCACTCTTAGAGTGTGACTGGCATCGTGATGCCCTAAGCCACGCCCCAACCTTTTGAATTTTTAACATATTTGTTGTTTTTTTGGGTACAGTACTCTTGAGGCAGTGCAGCGGTTCTCCATACATTTTTGTTATACATAAAAAGTTGTGAGTATTTTTCTCTACCTATTACCACTTTAACAAATTGGTAATGAGTAGGGAACATATTAAATTTCTGGGCAGATTTAAAAGCCCCTAACACCACCGGAGCTCCAATCTTTGTGGCTTAACGCCGCATTGTGAACATGGCCTGATGCAGTTTTCTGTGGCAGAGGAGCATAAAATGGGTGTTGCTATGGGTATACCTACGCAGCACTCATTGCTTTTTGCCACCCTCCTCCCCCCCCCAAGATTTACAAGGAAACGTAAATCTGAGGCAGCACCAAGAACAAATACTTTAATTTCCCCTCTTTTACTTTATCAATGTGTGCTGCAGAAGGCCATTAACGATTGTCTGTGTGCAGGAAGGTGTCCCTTCCTGCACATAGACCATCATTAAATAATGACGATTTGCTGCTCCTATGTCTGCTGCATTCAGCAGCACACATTGAAGTAAAAAATCGCCATTGTTATTTGTTTATGTGCAGGAAGGGAAGCCTACCTGCACATAAACAGTCACTGCCTGCAAAGCAGGCGCCCTTGCACTATAGTGCAAGGGTCCCTCCATTGGTGCTAGGCAGCTACATTTAGCACCAGCGCTAGGGGAAAGACAGGGGTACGCCATATTTTTGTAAATGCGGTGCATCCCTGCATTTCTGAAGTGATGCAGTGTGGTGCTGCTAATTTTGGCACTGCGACACTTTTTTCTAAGTATGCCCCTTAATACTTACCTACATCTAAGGGTGAAACTCAGAACACCATATGATTGGCTAACAAGTGCCTTTACAAAAGTTAAAGGCAGCTATGTTGTTTTTAGGTTAAATTTGTGTTCCCCATTTCAACCTTGGATATAGCAACATTATAGGTTTTATATTTTTCCTCTACCTATTATCACTTTGTTAAAATGGTAAAAGGTAGGGGAAAATAAAGTTTCTACATATTTAAAACAACATTAACAGAGGAAGTACCACTGCAATTTAAAAAACAAAATAATATGTTAAATTACAAATACAGTGTACTACACCAACAGAACTTTACTGCTGATCAATGTATATATTCACCCAAATAAAACTCAAAACAGTGAAAATACAGAAACATTGATCAGTATTTAAAAAATACTGCAGAAGCAAAATAAGGAAGCTATCCTCATTGTGTCCAGCAATTTTAACCTAGATTTGAAAAAAAGCAGCACAAAACCCTTTAACGGAACACATCTGAATATAAGGCTTGGAAATCTGGGTTTGCGCTGCTTGATGCCTCTCCCTGAGGATGCGTCTTCCGCACAAGTAACCTTCTCAAGTGGTACCAAAAAATTCCAGTATTGACTTCATCTTAATAAGCAAAACCGCTCTGCCATTGATCTTAGCATATAGGATCCAACAACGCACAGAGAGGGATCATTTCCCACAACTCATTAAGGTGCGGAACGTATGGAACCGGCTTCCTTTCGCTAATATCCTAATTTCTGCCCCAGTGACTTATGATATAAAAAAAAAACTGAAATGGAAGGGGCTGGGCCTTGAGAAAGTGATGGAAGAAGTGTATCGCTGTGCAGGTACAACTGAAGAGCTCAAAGAAACATTAAGAATACAGGAACAAGAAGAATACCTTCTAGGAGAACGGGTGATGGCTTGGAAGCACTTGTGACTTTAATGAACAAATTCACTATCAAAAAGCGTCTGCCAGTTTCGGTAATGGAGGCAAATATCAAAGTTAAGAATGGCAGAGCGGAAAAGCCATGGTATAACAAAACACTGCGTAATCAGAAAAATCAGGTCTCTGGAGAAACAAAAAAAGTCCTAAAGGAAGGTAACCTGATAATACAAGGCTTTCTGAATTAAGAGGCAAATACAAGAAAAATAGCTCTGTTTTGCCATCCAGCTATCATTAGAATTTGTGGACCAAGCTTCTCATGTCCAACAAACAGAAAAATAAAAGTTCTGGCAATTGATAAACGGGATAAATCAGGGAAAAAAACAACAAATAAATGCAGGTATAGACGCAGCCACCTGGGAAGCCCATGTACTAACAGTGTATTCATTCCCAGAGCACCACGTGAAGGAGGAGGCCACTCAGTTAGTAAATGACTTAAGTAAGAAAAACTTTGGCTTTAGAATGAAAATGGAAACAGACTTATCTCTGACAATGAACAAAAACACACTAATGAAAATAGACTTCGAAAAGCTAACAGGCCTTGTTAAGACTGGAAGGGGCAGCTGGCCAGAACGGAATCTCGAACGCCCTTTTCAGAGGAGACCTACATTCTGGGCTCATTATCTGGTGCTGCTGTTTAATGACCTCCAGGGCACTATGAGGCTACCAGATGCATGGAAAGGCAGTATTTTTCACCCAGTGTACAAAACAGGAAATCTTTCAGCCCCCTCAAACTACAGGCTAATATCCTTGATTGACGTGGAAGCAAAACTCTGTGCAGCCTGTCTATTGCAACAATTAGCGGAATGGATATATGATAGACATCTAATTCCACAATGCCAGACCTTCTTCAGAGCTGGTATGAGAGCCTCGACCAACCTGGCAGTCCTGGCTCTATTGGGAAATAAAGCCAGGCTTAAGAACAAAAGGTTATTTGTGTGTTTTTTTGACCTGACGACTGCTTTTGATTGTGTACCAAGAACCCGCTTATGGGAGAAACTGAAAGGTTGGGGCTTACCCTGCAGCCTTCTGAACGCAATGATGGACTTGTATACAGGCACTTGGGCTCAGGTAAAAATCGGGGAGGATGGCTACCTCACCAATAGAATACGAACAGAAAAAAGATTAAAACAAGGATGTGTACTAGCTCCCATGCTGTTCAATCTGTACCTTGCAGTCCTAGCCGAGGCACTCGCACCCGTAAATAGTCATCCGCTAGTATTGGCCAAGAAAGGAATAGCATGGCTACAGTATGCAGATGACATAGATTTACTCAGTCAAATACCAGTCTGACTACAGCATAGCGTTGACGCACTTTATACATTCATAACAATGCAAGGTCTGGTACTGAACTTGAGCAAAACTAAGGTTGTCCGCCTGGTTGATAAGCCCACTCATTGACATATGGTTTTAAAGTATTACAACAAAAATATGCCCGTCATACACTCACTTGCTTTCTGTCATGGCGGCACAGCTAATGCTGTCACTTATGGAGCCGAAATCATGCTTGGGAAGGAAGCAGCTCTTTATAACCAAGTCCAGACGAAGTCCTATAAATCAGTTTTTTGGATTCCACGATCAGCATCTCCAGCCCAGGTCCGCTTAGAATTGGGTCTGAAAAATTATGAACATCAGAGTAAATGTGCCTTTACCAAATTATGCTGGAGAATGCGAGCAGCGGAGATCAGTACCATCAACAATCTATGCTGGATCGAAATCGAGGAGTAACAGCAACGATAAAGGCACTTGAGGTAATCACTTGAACAACTGTGTTAAAGAGCTAGGTTTGCGAGAAGCCTAGAAGCAGAACCTGGGCAAAGTGGAGTTTTATCGGAAGCCAAATGCTATCACTAGGTCCCTAATTAGTTTTTTACAGAAAATATATTTTATTCTTTTATATTAACAGAAAAAGAAAACAAACCGAGAAGGTAATTTGTAGGTAATATTACCGAATTACAGACATAATTTGCTTGTCTTAACCCATGGTAGCATAATGAATAGGTGAGAACAAGGCACTGTAAACATACATGCACAATACTTATAAGTTGGATAATTAAGTGCAAGGAAAAAGTAGTTTAGAAAAGAGTAAAAGAATAAGGTAGAAAGTGAGAAATAGAGTAAAAGGTAGTCCTTGTCGCTGTGGGGAATAGCTAATTTAGTGTGTTGGAAGGGTTGAGGTTTGAGCTCTTGGTACTAGGAATAAAGCATCAAGAAGAAGTTGTTTATGGAGGTTTACTGGAAGCAAATAAATGATCCAAGGTGTCCCATATATTATGTGAGTGAGATTTCCATGGAGAGTGTTGGAGAGCAGTGTTGTCAGCGCCGCATATTTGAGTTAACTAGTTCAGCCAAGATTTAAAATTGGTTTTGTGTGTGGCTTTCCAGTTTGCAGTAACAGACCTGATAGTTGCAGTGAGCATAAGGTCAAGAAGGAGGGGATCCGATTCTGACTTGATATTTGTATCTAGGAAGCCCGTAATTAAGTATGATTTTTTTGGGGGGGGTTAATATGGAACAGTTTGGAGATAAAAAAGGAAGACTTCAGACCAAAGTGTTTAAATCTGTGTACAAAAAAAGAGCAGATGAAGAAGGACTCCAATCTCTTTCTGGGGATCCCAACAAGTAGGAGTATCTGCTATGTGTACTGTGTGTAGACGAGAAGGTGTCCAAGAAATGTTATGTAGTGTCCAGAATTTGGTTTGCAAGGGAATAGGTGTGACCTTGTGTAAAGTCAATGATCTCCAAACTTTTGTCCACTCTGAGTCTGCAATCATCAAACTAGATTGGTTATTCCAGAAGTGTAGGGTCTTCTTCAGAGAATTGGTAGTTGATGGTTGAAGGAAATTGTATGATTTAGAAACCTGGTGGACATATTTGGATAATTTTAGGAGTAAGGAGAGGATTGAGGGTCCTCGTGGAGAGGGTGAGTTTTTGAGTAAAGTGCCACAGGAAGTTATAGAATTCCTTGTCTTCAGTATGATATATATTGTGTAGTTTCGCAAAGGTGAGAGGGTTGGAGGATGCACCTAGTTGTTTGGGTTAGTAAATGTCCTTGTTTATCCCCGATTGCCAATGGTGAGTCTGGCCTTTGTACTTGATATTTGGATTGTGCCAAAGGGAAGCAGTATTAGAGGATTTCAATTTAATTTGTAATTTACTATTAATGGAGAGTATTGCACGTTTAATGTTTCTGAATTTATACTTGGAGTATGGTATATGTTTGTCAGTTGCTGTGAGATGAGTTGCCGGGTCTAGGTTTCCCAGCATTGCATTTTCTTCTTCAAGCCATAGAGGAGTATAGTTTGAGAGTGGTGAGAGCCAGTAAGATCCTTGTTTGGCAAAAAATGCTGACTGGTAGGATCTAAAGTTAGGTAGGTTAAGGCCTCCCAGAGGTTTGGGGAGTTTTACTTTGTGTAAGGCTATTCTAGGTTTCTTACCTTGGCATAAAAGTTGTTGATTATTTTATCTATTTTATGATGGAAGTCATCAGTGAGATACAAGCAGAGCATACTTAGTAAGTAGTTCACTATGGGGGATATCATCATTTTTATTGTTTCAATGCTACTCCATCAGGTGATGAATTTTGGAGACCAACCCTCTAACAGCTGTTTAACTTTTGAAGAGTTAGGTGTTCATTATGGAGTAGGGTGGCAATTAGATCCGAGTCAAACTCTAAACCTAAGTACTTCATATAATTTGGTTGCCAGATTAGTCCTGAATCCCCTAACAGAGTTTGGGGGCCTAATGGGTTTAGTGATTTAACTTCTGATTTAGCTCTGTTTCATTTATAACCAGATACATGGGAGTATTGTTCAATTGTGTCCATTAGAGCCTGAATGGAGGGTTGAGGGTCATCGGATAAGATAAAAATGTCGTCAGCGTAGGCTATCAGTTTGATTTTTTAATTTTTTTATTATGGAAGTCTATTCCTGATATGTGTGGGTTATTATTATTATGTGAGATTAGTGGTTCGAGGGCTAACAGGAAGAGGGAGGGTGAGAGTGGGCACCTTTTGTCTTGTGCCTTTTTTGAGGTTAAAGGGCATAGAAACCATGCCGTTTATAGAGATAGCAGCACTAGGGTTACTATATAGTGCCATGATCATTTTTATAAAAACATCTCCAAGGTTAAAGTATTTGAGGCTAGGAATATCCAAGAGACCTTGTCAAAAGGCTTCTTTGTGTCCAAGGCTATAGCCAGTAATGGCGTGGATAAGGTCTTGGCTCTCTCTATAGCATGACATAGAAGGCGTGTATTATCGTTGGCCATCCTGTTTTTCAAGAACCCTACTTGTGAGTTGCTAATTAGCTGAGGTAGGAGGGGATTAAGCTAGAATTTTTGCATACATTTTACAGTCAAGATTTATTAGTGAGATTGGTCTATAATTCTTTGGTAGTAAGAAGTCTTTACCCTCCTTGACGATGATATTTGCATCAGCGGATGTGCCGGAAATTTTCCCAGAGGAAGCGTATGTGTTGAATAGTTTTAAGAGAGAGGGGTGAAGGTTTTTGTGAATGTTTTATAGAATTTGGTGTTGAAGCCATCTGGTCCCAGAGCCTTATTGCCCTTTAGTGTGCTAATTGCTTCAGTGATTTCCTTTGTAGAGAATGGTTTGGCTAGTGTCTTCTTATCCTCATCAGATAGTTTAGGTAGGTTTAGTTTATGTAAGTATTCCATACAGTGTTCGGGTGTAGTCTGGTTATCGTCGGAGTATAACTCTGTGTAGAATTTTCTCAAAGTGTCTGATTTTTTGCAGGTTGGTGTGGACTGAGTTTTGCTTATCTATGATTGCAGATATATTCTTTTGGTTTTGTTTATGTTTTAAATATGAAGCTAACATTTTTCCTACTTTGTTGGGTTCACATAGTTTAAGTTCTTTAAATTTATTAATCCACACGCCTGCATGTTTGCTGAGTATTCTGTTATATTCATATTTCTTAGCGGTGAGGTTATTGAGGATCTGTTTATCTAGTCTTTTGATACGCGAGGCTTCTAAGGGGCCAATTTCACGTTCTATCTCCAAAAGGGCTTCGCTCTTTGCTTTATTGATTCTAGTTTTCAATTCTATCAAAGTGCCCCTTAGAGCAGCTTTAGGAGCATCCCAGAAGGTTTGAATATGGAAATCCGAAGCAGAATAATTTGTACAAAAGTCAGCAATGGCCCACTCAATTCATGTTATATTCTCTTGGTCTTTTAAAATCTCGTCATTGAAATGCCATCTTTTAGTCCGGTTTCTGGGATTGGATCCAGCTATTAGAGTGTTAATGCATGCTTGGTCAGAAATCAATATTGGTGAAATATTTGTTTGGTCTATGAGGTGAGTATGGGAGCCTGAGATGAGGATATAATCTATTCTAGTGTACGAATCGTGTGGGTGAAAATAGAAGGTGTTGTCCCACATGTCAGGGTGCTGGAGTCTCCATGTGTCTTTAAGATCGTGTTTCAAACAAATGTCCTTTAGGATTTTATGTGCTTTTGGTGGGCGGCAAATTCAGCTGGATTGTCTCTCTATTGTGATATCAAGTGAAAGGTTAAAATCACCCGCAATTATTATGAGATCATTATTTGGCAATTGATCTAATTTTCCTCAGATCATGTTCCAGAAGTCACAGTTGTCATTATTTGGGCCATGTTAGAAATGGGGTCTTTGGTTGACAGTCAGGTTACCCCCTATTCAAGCAAGGACCCTCACTCTAGTCAGGGTAAAAGAGAATCCCCATCAGCTAACCTCTGCTTACACCCTTGGTAGCTTGGCAGAGCAGTAGGCTTAACTTCAGAGTGCTAGGTGTAAAGTCTTTGTACCAACACACACAGTAACTTAATGAAAAGCACTACAAAATGACACAGCACCAGTTTAGAAAAATAGGAAATATTTATCTAAACAAAACAAGACCAAAACGACACAAATCCGACATACACAAGTTATGAATTTTTAAAGATTAAACTCAAAAATAGCGCTTAGAAACAAAAATGCTTCGCTGAGGTGTTAACACGGCGTCATGACGGAGTCATTCCCAAGAAGCCGACACCAGCGGCGCTGGCCACGGAGTAGCATAGACCCCCAAGTACAGTACCTTTGGTGAAGAGAGAAAATAAGCCGATGCGCGAAGTCTGGGATCGCGGCATCTGTGCGAAACGTTGAATCCGCGCACTTCGAGCGGCGTCGGTCACAACGTGGTGCAGCAACTTCCACGGAGTCGTGGAGTTCAGCGGGGCTGCAGCGGCGCCAGGCCTGTGAAGAGCGTTGCGTTCCAGTGAAGGTCACGGCGTCGGGTGCAGGTGGCGTCCCTGGATTCAGCAGCGGCGGCGGTCCGGAGTCGTCCGAAGTCGATTTCCACCAGATTTCCTTTCAAGGGCCCAGGGACAGGATAGGGCACCACTTGCCAGAGCAGGAGTCTCTCCAGAGACTCCAGGTGCTGGCAGAGAGAAGTCTTTGCTGTCCCTGAGACTTTAAACAACAGGAGGCAAGCTCTAAATCAAGCCCTTGGAGATTTCCTCACAAGATGGAAGGCACACAAAGTCCAGTCTTTGCCCTCTTACTCTGGCAGAAGCAGCAACTGCAGGATAGCTCCACAAAGCACAGTCACAGGCAGGGCAGCGCTTCTTCCTCAGCTATTCAGCTCTTCTCCAGGCAGAGGTTCCTCTTGGTTCCAGAAGTGTTTCTAAAGTCTGTGGTTGTGGGTGCCCTTCTTATACCCAGTTTTTCCTTTGAAGTAGGCCTACTTCAAAGTAAAGTCTCTTTGGAATGTGAAATCCTGCCTTGCCCAGGCCAGGCCCCAGACACTCACCAGGGGGTTGGAGACTGCATTGTGTGAGGGCAGGCACAGCCCTTTCAGGTGCGAGTGACCACTCCTCCCCTCCCTCCTAGCACAGATGGCTCATCAGGATATGCGGGCTACACCCCAGCTCCCTTTGTGTCACTGTCTAGTGTGAGGTGCAACCAGCCCAACTGTCAAACTGACCCAGACAGGGAATCCACAAACAGGCAGAGTCACAGAAATGGTATAAGCAAGAAAATGCTCACTTTCTAAAAGTGACATTTTCAAACGCACAATCTTAATATCAACTTTACTAAAAGATGTATTTTTAAATTCTGAGCTCAGAGACCTCAAACTCCACAGGTCCATCCGCTCCCAAAGGGAATCTACACTTTAATCAGATTTAAAGGTAGCACCATGTTAACCTATGAGAGGGACAGGCCTTGCAACAGTGAAACACGAATTTATCAATATTTCACTGTTAGGACATATAAAACACATTACTAAATGCCCTGCCTTAACCATACATTGCACCCTCCCCTTGGGGCTACTTAGGGCCTACCTTAGGGGTGTCTGACATATAAGGAAAGGGAAGGTTTAGGCCTGGCAAGTGGTTACACTTGCCAAGTCGAATTTACAGGTAAAACTGCACACACAGACACTGCAATGGCAGGTCTGAGTCATGATTACAGAGCTAATTATGTGGGTGGCACAACCAGTGCTACAGGCCCACTAGTAGCATTTGATTTACAGGCCCTGGCACCCCTAGTGCACTTTACTAGGGACTTACTAGTAAATCAAAAATGCCAATCATGGATAAACCAATCACATTAACATTTTGTAAAGGAGCACTTGCACTTTAGCACTTGTTACTCTGGGCACTGGTAAAGTGCCCAGAGTAACAAAAACAGCCAAATCAGAGTCCAGCACACATCAACAACCTGGGGAACAGAGGCAAAAAGTTAAGGGAGACCACGCCAAGGATGAAAAGTCTAACAGGCCATATATATTAACAACATGAATTTTAGTTTCATCACTCCTCAGAGTTGATATGACCCATCTACCTTCTGTATCTGCGATGTAGGACTCAGTACTTAGATTGGCATTTCTGGAGATCAGTGTGATCACACCTTTTTTCTTGTGAGTTGCCTCAGAACAGTGAATATCAACAACCCTATTGGTTTTGAGTTTGAGTGCCTCTGATTCAGTGATTCTTGTTTCTTGAAGGAGGATGATATCGCCGTTGGATTTGTATAGATGGTTCATTATTTTCTTGCATTTTATTGGATGATTCATGCCCTTCACATTCCAGGATGTGATGTTGATACTTTTCTTGTTAGGGGAACTAGCCATCGTATCCTAGGAGGAGGTAGGGTTGTGTAGTAGTGTGTTATGAAAAACCTCATCTGAAGGGAAAACAGCTTTGTGGGCGTGGAGTCACCTTGATATGCAGGTGCAGTCTATATGCGTGTACAATGTTCATATACCTGAGTTGAGTGTTCCAATATTTGTTGTGTGAAAAGTGAACTGAGCTCTTGCTAAATGTGATCGTACGAAATGGATTCTTGGATGCCTTTTATATCAACCCTATACTGTTCGGTATTTAAATTTATAAGAGAAGTAGAAGAGGAAGGAGAGAAAAAAGGGAGAAGGAAGAGAAAAGGCGAAAAAGATTTAAAAAAGGAAAAATAGAACCAACCCCCTACCCACCCATGAAGCCCGCCCCCCAACTCCTGCCATGAAACAGTGCCACGGAGATGGCGGCAGAAGAAGAGCAGACATCTATTGTGGCAAGGTGGAGCATTCATCATACTATGTCATACAAGTACCATGCTGCAGCTGTTTTCTCATAAGAGATCGATAAAGACTAACTAAAACTGTAACTTGGGTTGTGATATAACTATTGCCGAAAACTGGTAGGATTTAAGTTACAGCACAAGAGTAGTATTATAGCATCACATACTCTTTAGGTAAAACTGCTATAAGATGTGCTAACATAATTGTCAAACATCAAAACCAAGGAAGAACCTTGTGGACTATGGTCTGACTTTGGGCGGCAGTGTGGTATGCGAATCAGTAAATGTTGGGGTGACACTAAAGGTTATCATTATTTTAAACATAGTCAAAACCTAATAGTGAGGACAGATCTCTCTCCCACGATTCAGAAGCATACAGAAACTTCAGTAGCTAAATTAATGATAAGATTCAATGTAACAGAAGCTACATTTTCCTTTTGTTCGACAAGGACCTATTAACGTCCATATCTTGTTCAGTCAGGTTACTCAAATAAAATTTTTGATCGTTATGGTCATCGAAGAATTGATGTTTCCCGTCTACTGTGCTCCTGAATTTTGCTGGCCCTACAAAGGAAATTTAGATTTTCATGTCTCTGAGTCTATTGCGGAACGCCGAGAATCCTTTCCTTGTGTCAACCGTTGTTTTGGCGTAATCTTGCGAAATATAGATTTTAGATCCATTCAAGTTGATGTGTTTATTTTTGCGCATGTAGAGCAGGATTGATTGGTCTGGGTTTAGTCAGAGATCCATATTGCTGTTTGAAAGATGTGTGCCCTTTCCCATTCGAATTTATGATCAAATTGAAGACCAGTAACCTTAGGTAGCCATGACTCAAGAAAGGAGATGCACTGATTGAGCGAGTCTTCTTTTGTTTCAGAATCTTCCGGGAGACCAAAAATTCGCAGATTACCTCGCCTATTATGGTCTCAAGTCAGCAATGTTTTTTCTCATGGACGTCGTAGAGGTATGAAAGAAGAGAAGTTCCTTGTCTGATTTAATTCTAACATCTTCCAGGTCACTGATTCTTTTTTCGTCTCAGATACTTTATTGTTGATGGTGTTAATATCCGCCCTGATGGCAGTTAGTTCAAGGTGCATTGAGTCAGTGTTTATTTTGGTAGATTTGGCTAGGTCATGCACATCCAATAGTTTTTTCAGGATCATATCCATCGTACTGTTAATGTCCGTCTTACTTTTGATCTGTGAGTCCGGAAAAGTAGGTTCTGCCTTGGAACGTTTAACATGCGGTTTGTTGCCCTTCTCAGCCATTTTGAGTAATGAAAAGTTCAGTTGTTTACCGTATATGACGTGAATGTCCTTTTAGGAACAGTTGTAGGCCACTAGAACGTTATCTGTGCACAACAGTGATATTATATATGTCTAATCCGACAAACAGGACACATGTGCGTCTCGTAGTGCGGTGTTTTTTTAAGATCTGTCAGCGTTAGCTTAGTGCCATGGAGAGCATGAACAACGATTGAGCTGTGCATAAGGATATCCTTTAATTGACTCCATTCGCTCTAGTTGGGGTAGCAGTGTGTAAAAAAACAGTAACCGGCACTTGTTCGTAACATGGGCGCCATTTTAAAGTCAGGCAGAGTGAGAGCGCGCAATTCAATCAAATAATTTGTATGTTTCCTTGTCCCAGACAGAGTATAACTTAACCAACATGCATTCTGATATAGTTAGTGTAAAGTTTGTGGTCCCATAGTAGCATTCTGTATGTTTCAGCTCGCACCTCGCATTGTTTAGGGTCAGGACGCCGCCATTTTGTGGTGCGTGTTATTGCAGCGGTGCAGAGTAACAAAATTGGAATTATATCATTTTGGATGGTTCTGACCTTGTCCCAGTCGTGGATTATGAGGCCGGAAGCTTCCCAGGACGGAATCCTCTGGTATGTAGTAGAATGATGACCTTGAAGTGGCTGAAATGTTCGATTTTTCTCACTGCATCGCCAGGAGAGACGGAGTTACACACCCATGCGTCTCCTCGTCCAAGCCACACCCCCCCAAAGTCCTTAATTTTTGATAAACATACATTTGCAAGAAGATAACATGCCTGGACTGTATTAACATCATACAAATCTTTATGGGCTCAGCAATATTTAGCAGCATCCTTCACCCAGTCGTTAAAACATCAGTTTATGCTTTTTTGATTTGGGTTGATGGAAACGAAAGATATGGTCCCTCTATGGAGACAGCAAGCACCGACACATTTCTGCCGACTATGTGGGTACAGACAAGAGTCATTAGAACATATCTTTTGTGTGTGCCAGGCTTTGCTAGGCATCCGACCGTCCACTGAATTATGACTGTAGGTGGAATTCCGCCAGAAGGCTGGCGGAATTCCGGCTACAGTCATGGTGGCAGAAGCCATGATACGGCTTGGTGGTGTTTTGCTGGCGGACACTGCTGCTGACAGCAGCGCCGTGTCCTGTCTCCTTCCAGAGGACCCCCTGCAAGCAGATAAGTCGGGTTCTCCGACAGGAGAGGGGAGTGGGGGGTGTTGTGTGTGTGTGTGTGACTGTGTTTGAATGCATGCCTGCGGGTGTAACGCATGTGTACATGAATGTCTGTGTGTGTACGTGCATGTTGTGTTGTGTGATTGCGTGTGTGCCTGGACGTATGTTAGTGAGTGTTGCTGTGTGTGTGTATAAATGTATGCATGCGTGTGTGAATGTGGGACTGCATGTGTGTATGGGTGTGTATATGTGCATGTATGTGTGTATATGTTAGGGAGGTTGGGAGGGGGAGGGGAAGATGTGGCAGGACCCTGGGGAGGGGGGTGGGGGAGACCCCTATCATTGCCAGGGAAGGAATTCCCTGGCACTGATAGTGCTTACCGCCATGGTTTTCGTGGCAGTACAGAAACAATGGTGGTGGGTGGGGTCAAAAATGCCATGAGCGGCCTAGTGACGGCCCACGGGCTGGAGACTGTGGTCTCCAGTCCAGAGGTCGTTACCGCCATGGTGGTTGGTCTGTTAACTTGGCGGTTTGGCTTCGGCCAAACTGCCAATGTCATAATAGTGGAGGTATGTACTGCCAGCCTGTTGGCGCTACTACCGCCACTATGACACCGACCGCCGGGGTCATAATGACCCCCATAGTGTACTACAGTGCATTTTCAATTGTTAACAATTTTAACATATTTAAATCTTCACAAAAACAGTCTATGGACTGTGGCAATGACATATACATATTATATTACTACTAACGAAATACTTAAAAAAAAAAAAAAACACAGCTCTTCCTAAACTGATGTAAAATATATAGACAATTATCAATATATTTCTCTAACTATTATCACTTTCATAAAATGATAATAGGGAACAACAATACAACTGAATACTTACCTAGGAATAATGCATTAACCCAGAAAGCAGCAAAAGTGTGCTGCAGACAAATTGGCTACCTTTTATGTTTTATCAAGAAATCTATTAGCCAATCAAGTTCTGCTTTCTTATTGGCATGTACTCCAGTACATCACAAAGTTACTGCAGTATACTGTGGCACAATATTATCACCAAGTATTTTAATAGTTATAACTGTAACACTACTTACAATATATACACCCACTGCAAAGAATTAGCATTTACACCTCATCTCCTATATTCCTGACACATTACATGCAGATCCGTTCACCCACTTTCATGAAACTTCTGTTTCAAGTGCCACACTCAACTCTATGCACTCAACCCCACACTATTACACTCTACACCTTTCAATGGTATATCACTCCACTATTCGCTACTCCACTCAGTCCCACTACACTCTGTCACTCCACTGTATGCTGTTACGCTCTGTCACTCCATTGCACTGCAGTGTATGACAGTACATTGTTTGATCCTCCACTGTACGCTCCTCCACTCTACACTTTCCCTCTATGCAACTCCTCTCTGACACTCCACTCCACGCTGTTCCACTATGCCACTGAACTCTATTCCACTCCAGTGTACACCTCTCCCCTGTACTCTATTCCACTGTCCCTAACTCCACTCAACACTGTTCTACTGAATGCAACTCTAGTATATGCTACTCCACTCTATGCCACTCCACTCTAGGGTATTACACTGACCAACACTCCCCTCAGTGCCACTCCACTGTGCACTACTACACTTTATGCTATTCCACTGCACAACAGTCCATTCTTTGCCACTCTACTCTTTGCTATTCAGCCATATGGCACTCCACTCTACGCCACTCCACAGTACACAACTTCACTGTTTATTCCACTCTATACCACTGCACTTTATACTACTCCTTTATATGCTACTCCAATCTACGCAGTCCCCTCTACCCCACTATAGTCTCCTCTTTTCTACTATACACCACTCCGTTTTATGACATTCCACTGTGTACAACCCAACACTGAATGCAACTCCACTCTACCACAGTACACTCTGGCCCTTTTTGCAAGACTGCCGAGGTACCGCCGTGCTGAAAACCGCCAGTGCAAGCGGTTTTCTGCACAGCGTATTATGACTGCTGGCAGCCCTCCATCCTTTTTCCAGCAGCCATAGTGGCGGTCGGCGGGGAAGTGGAGGCTGCTTCACCGCCACGTCATCAGAACAACGCCCACCGAATCGCGTCCCTGATTCGGTGTGGCGGTGTTCTGGTGATGGGGAGCTGGCGGCGGAGAAGCCCCCATGGATCCCGTTCCCTCCTGGAGGATCACTGGACCAGGTAAGATGATCGTCCGTTAGGGGAGGGGGTGGAGGGGTGTTGTGTGCGTGCATGGGGGTGTGAGTGTGTAGACGGGGTGTGTGAGTGTGTGTATGCATGCGGGGGGTGTTTTGAAAATTTGTGCGTGTCTGTCTGTTTGTATGTCTGTGAGTGTGTGCTTGTATGTCTGTATGTATGTGTGCGTATATGTCTGTGTGTGTGTCTGTTGGAATGTCTATGTGTGCGGGTATGTGTAGTTGTAGTGTATGTGTGCGTGTAGGGGGTGGTGTGTGTTGATGTTGGGGGGAGGGGGTTCTGCCACCTTTCGGGGGTTGTAGGGGGGTCAGGGGTGTGGGGGGAGGACTCTGGGAGTGGGGTGGGGGAGACCCCTATCAGTGCCAGGGAAGGAATTCCCTGGCACTGATAGTGCCTACTGCCATGGATTTCGTGGCGGTACAGAACCCCACGTAATCCATGGCTGTATGCGGGTCATGATACCGCCGGCAGTGTAGGGACAGCCGCTGGTCTGCAGACCGAAGTCTCCAGCCCAGCGGTCGTTACCACCCTGGCGGTCGGAGTGGAGAAGTGGTGGTTTAGCATGGCAGTCACCGCCATGCTTGTAATGCCATTTTTTCCCGCCGGCCTGTTGGCGGTATTACTGCCATTTCTTCACCGACCGCCAGGGTTGTAATGAGGGCCTCTATGCTGTTCCATTCTATACCACTCCATTCTACGACATGTCACTCCATGGTATGCAGTTCAACTCTACACCACTACATTGTACCTCACTCCACTATACCCCGTACTACTGTACTACATATGATTCACCACCACTCTTCTGTTCTCTATTACACACTATGCTATTCGAAGCTCCACCGCTCTACTCTGCCTCACCCAAAAGTACACTTCTCCACACCATTCTCCTCTCTGCTACTCCACAGTAAGCAACTTCATTCTACGACACTCCACTGTATGCCACTTCAGTCTACTCCACTCTACTGTACCCAACTTTATTCTATGCTAAACTACTGTACGCTATTCCACTGTACTTAGTATATTATATACTACACTTTACACTATTCTACTGTATGCCACTCCACTCTATCCAGCTCCACTCTATGACACTCCACTGTATGGTAATTCACTGTACACTAGTGCACTGTATGCCACTACACTGTATGCTATCACACACTCTGCTATTTGACTCTACATCATTCCACCCTACACCACTCCACTGTATGCTATTCCACTGTATGCCACTCTACTCTTCAACACTTCACTATACACTACTAAATGTCATTCCACTCTACGACAATCCATTGTATGCTGTTTCACTGTATGCCACTCCACTGTACACTACTACACTTTATGCCACCCCAGTTTACACCCCTGATATTCCACTCTACTACCCTCGACTCTACACCACTCCACTCCATTCCACTGAACGCCTCTCCTCTCTATGCCACTACACCGTACACCACTACACTCTACGCTAGTCCACTGTTTGCCATTCCAGTCTATGCCAATCCACTGTATGTTATTTCACTGTATGGCACTCCACTGCACAGAACTACACTGCATGCCATTCTAGTTCACAACACTCCATCCACCCCACACCACTCTACTCTGTTGTATTGTACGGCACTGCACTCTGACAAAAGACTCTACGCTTTGCTTGGAGCAGAGAGTTTGTCAAAAAACTTTGCAACTGCTGCATGGCAGAGTTTACCGGTCCCCACCACGTCAGAATCATGATTGCTGACGTTCAGGTAGATACAGTGGCAATTACCCACAGAAATACCAGTTACCAAATAACAGTCTGTGTCGTTGTCCCAAACAACCCAAAAGAGACTGGAAAAGGAAACAGCCATAGTCTTTGTTGAGGAGGTGAAAACCACTGTGAATCAGGGGCATCTGAGGAAACAAAAGCACAAGCAGGAAAGTACACTAGGAGATTACCAGCGGGCAGTTTCAGGTCAGCTCCAAACTGTACTTCCTGCCCGAGGACACGCCAACGAGACGGAGCAGTGAGCACAGCCAGGTAAAGGGTTTTACTAAAGGGTAGAGCCCGCTGGCAACATGGGTGAAATGACGGCAAGGATTCCAGTGCAAGAGTTGTGGAGTTGTGGACTATGACCATGTCACTTTATCTCCCTTTTATTTTTCAGTGGGGTCTTTGAGACTTGCTTGTATTGTACCCAATTCTGTCATGTTATCGTCATCTCCAGCATTTTATTATTTCATTCTACTCTCTCTTTTGCGTTATTTTTCACATAGTTGTAGATTTAGAGGTTCTTCTGGCATAAGTTATACTAAAGCGCTTTCGCTAACAACTTATATGAGCATCATGAAAAATAAAAAAGAACACCAGGAGTAGTTTATTATTGTTTCACATATACTTAACCCCAAAACACAGCCTTAACTTTGCAGAAAATGCACTCAATGGACAGTCTGTTTCTCTCTCATACACATACCCACACCCCCCCCCTTGTCCCCCATGACATACCTATAATTATGAGGAACTGCCATTGACCGTAACTCCAAGCGGTCTTTAATAGCAGGGAAGGTTATAAAGCGGACCCAGTCAAATAAAACTGCACTTTTAGTTTTTTGGTGCATTCTCTCAAAACTACCTAAACACACTACTGGGACCGGTCCTCCTAGTGCTCCGATTCCTCACAAGGATAGTGTTTGTCTGGAACTAACAGTGTTTACCCACTCTATGAGGACCACACTGGTCCTCACAGTGTGGGCTATACATGCCCAAACACACACACCTATACACACACAGGTGCACACACACTCACATGCAGCTAATGCTTCCATCTCTAAATCGAAAGGAGTCAAGTACGAGCAAGGTGCACAAGTAAGTCCTTCATACACACAACGGGTTCAGTACACAAAGTAGCAGTACAAGCTCCCCTACTAAGCAAAGCCCTGCTATTGCACTGGCAATGCCATTAGAAAAAGTGTCTCAGATGCAGGATGATCAATGACAAATATTGTGAATGAGACAGGTGATGAGCAGTGCACACCCCACATCGGCCTGCTCGTAGTGCTGTCAGAAAAGAGAAAACTTTCCCTTTTTATTGTTGCGGTGGGCCTACATGCTTCTGTGTGCAGCAAAGGGTCATGCCATTCAGTGCCCTGGTGCGGGACACCAGACTGTGCCTCCATTCACTCAGCCAGGGGTAGGCAGGCAGGGGAAGGGATACCATGATTGATGACCATATACCACCAGCAATCTAAGTATAACCCAGAATAGTGCATGCAGTGCCTGGTGGGTGTGTGAGGAGGTGGAGCGGAAGGGTTCTGGTGGTAGCGAGACACGTACTGTTGCAGCCTTTGATTTACTGTGTAATCTGAAAATCTGGACACATATTAAAAAGGAGTGGAGTGCTTCAGACATGTATGGGGTTATATGTTTGTCACTCACAGATGCATGGATGTTCATGTTTGGTGTGAGTGGAGTGGCATGCATACCCCATAGTCTGGGCTGACTGGAGATTAGGGCCCTCATTATGACATTGGCGGTAAACCCGCTTACCGCCACGGTGACGGCCGCTAACATACTGCCGCGGTGGCGAATATCTGTTTTCCATATTATGACATACACACACCAATCCAACAGAATACTGCCACATACACAAATCCGCCAGTCCAAAGGTCAGTGCTAAAGTGGCGGTACCAGTACCCATACCGTTACGCCAACAAAACGCCCACTACATCATGACCCACGAATCACCACTGTTGACATTCAATGGCGGTAACCATTGGCGGTACACACCGGTGCGCTTAGAATGGACACCCAAATACAAAACAACACAGCATTGGCCAATACCAAAAACTCACACCTGACACTCATGCACACACCGCACCCACCCACCCACAGCACTATAAAACACACACCCACATTACACACAACCCTTTACGAATACAAATCATTGCCCCCAGACTGACACCAAGACCACTGTGAGAACTAGACACACACACCACATACACCCATACATCTCTCACGCACACCACTACGCACACCCAACAACAGTACCCCACACACTTAACCCACCACACAACACCCGTGTGCCCTACAAAGGCACCCCCGTTTCACAGAGGAGGAGTTGAGGGTCATGGTGGAGGAAA
This sequence comes from Pleurodeles waltl, assembly GCF_031143425.1. NCBI lineage: Eukaryota > Metazoa > Chordata > Amphibia > Caudata > Salamandridae > Pleurodeles > Pleurodeles waltl. The sequence continues at coordinate 854,204,270 of NC_090440.1, read as the reverse complement.
TAGTCAGGGTAGAGCCACAGCTGTTTGGAGCACAGGTATAGCAGATATCCATTACCAGGAAGATGAAGCTAGGGTGGAGATTTGTAGACAGGGTGTGGGCCAGCATCCAAGAACAAGGGACGACATCAGGAAGAGATGGAACTACCTACGGGGAAGGTATGTTCCATACAGCAAGGCACCAGCTCGCCATATAGAGGACTGGCTGTGGACCCCCACAGCTTACAGAATGGGAGGAGCAAGTCTTGGCATTACTGCATCCTGAGGGACTCACTGGAGTTGCCGGAGGACTGGACACTGGTGAGTCAACATTTACTACTTATCAGCCCCCATACCTGCATGTCATCACACCCCCTCATCCTCACTCCCATCATTCCACTCCATCCCACACACTGCATCTACACATATGACTAATCACAATGCCCAGCCCTGCATGCAATACCAATGCATGGACAGCCCTACCAGCCCTGCATGAACACCCATCACTAAAGCATGCACAGCATAGGGGAACTAACAATCTCACAATACATCAGTATACACAAACCAAGGTGGCATGGAACAGCAATGATAGAGGGGGAGCTAGGAGTGTACAATATGCCACATGCATGAAGCATAATACATCACCTACATCCCCGCAGGTGACCCAGCCAATGTCAGCGGAGCGGAGGTGCCACTACAAACGAGTCCCCCAACAGAAGATGCCCCCAATGATGACAGTAACTCTGAACTTCAGGATCTGGATCATCAACCTGGCCCAATAGGTTCCACTGGACAGTCGGTCACCCTATCCCACTCACAGTCCACCACTGAGCTTCCCCCATCAGTATCCAACACTACAGCACCCACCCAGCGTGCCCACACCTTTTTCCCCAGGACACGTCAATTAGCAGTGTGCCCACCTGTACAGGGACCCTAGTCCTCACCTCACACCAAAGACAATCAGGGACTGGGGTCAGTGGCACTGGGCACATCGTTAAGGGGAAGGAGGCACAGGGGTACAGGGACACTGGGAGGACCGCTGTGCACCAGGGGGAGGCCAGGCCCAGGGAACCGATTCTCCAGAAGGCACTCACCAAGATCCTGGGTGCCTACCAACAAGTCCCAAGACACGATGGGCCAGATCTTTGGCAACATGCAGGAGACCAAGCGGCTGCAGGAGGAACACCATCAGGAGATCAGGGAGGACTTGCACGCTCTCAACACCACCATGATGTCCATAGCAGGGATGCTGGCAGACATGGCCAACATCATGAGGCAATCAACAGCATACCAGCGGGCCCCTACCACTAGCCAGTCTTTTGACTAGCCCACCACCTCCACTGCAACTAGTGGCAGGAGGCCCCACCACAGGACCAACAGGCCACCAGCACCCCTCCCCTGCAGAAGGTGAACCACCCTGCAAACATTCTCTGCAACCCAGTCAGAAGCCAGAGACACTTGCCAATGCCAGGAAATGAGAGACTCCTGATTGTCCCGCTTGTGTCCCACCCTGTCACCTTGTCCACTTTTAAATGCCTTTGCTCCCCTTCCAGTGGTCCCTTGGATACTGGACTTGTGCTACAAACAGACTGGAACAATACCATGGACTCTCCTCTACCATCACTCCATTCCATTGCACTTTACCCTCAATTTTATAGCACCACAATAAACACACCTGAACACAACTTGACTGAAAATATTTTATGTGTTGAATCTGTGCATTTAGGGGAACAGTCACATCTGGTGCAAATTATATGGACACTGTGATAGCATACAATTAATAACCCGTATCTGTCTGTAGTAATCACATCAGGACACTGTTGTCATATCACCAACATCTGTAAAATGACAAGCCATAGGTGACAGTAAGTTTAGATGCAAAGGAAGCGAATGCCGTCATGCCACAGTCACACAGTTGAAATCAATATTTAGAGTAGTGATCAGTTCCACTGTCTCACCTGTGTGTCATTGGAAGTATTGACGTATAACTGATGTTCTGTTATCCACATCCTCATCCTCACTGTCCTCAGGGTATACTGCTGCCACAGGGGCATCTCCTGTCTCCCCCTCCTGCAGAAAAGGCACATGCCATCTGAGGGCCAGGTTGTGCAACATGCAGCATGCCACTACTATCTTGAAGACTTTCCCAGGTGGGTAGCACAGGGATCCACCTTTCAGATGGAAGCACCTGAACCTGGCCTTCAGGAGGCCGAATGTCCTTCCAATTATTCTTCTGGTTCGCCCTTGTGCCTCATTATAACGGTTCTCAGCCCCTGTCCTGGCATTCCTCACAGGGGTCAGGAGCCACGAACGTTTTGAGTAGCCAGAGTCACCTGCAAATAGTGAGGGACAAACCTTAGCCTTACGCAATCTTACGGGGATAACACCTCAGGGCATACACTGACATACAGTGGGTGGGGACTCTTGCTCACCTATTAGTCACACCCTGTGTCTCTGTAGTTGGTCCATCACATTTGGGATGCTGCTATTCCGCAGGACAAAGGTGTCATGCACCGACCCAGGATACTTGGCAGTGACATGGGATATGTACATGTCAGCCAGGCACACCATTTGCTCACTCAATTAGTGGAAACTCTTCTGATACCTGGACACCTGTTCATTCTGGCGGGGGGAACGAACGCAATATGTGTACCGTCAATCGCCCAATAATATTGGGGATATGGCCCATTGCATAGAATCCTGCCTTAACAGTGGTCAAATCTTCCACGTGGGGGGAAAACAATGTAGCTGCACATGTGCTTTACCAGAACCCTTGCCAGCATGATTAAGAACATTGGCTGTGACATTGCTGCTGCCAAGCCCACTGTTACTTGGAAGGAACTAGTTGCCATGAAATGGAGCACTGATAGCCCTAGCACAAGAGATCCCAGTGGGATGACGGATGGCTAATATAAGGTCAGGTTCCAATTGGGCACACAGCTCTGTGATTATGGCCCTGTCCAGTCTATAGGTGAGTATAATGTGCCTTTCCTCCAGCGTAGCCAAGTCCACAAGGGCTCTGCACACGGGGGTTTGTCTCCTCCTCCTATTCATCCACAACGGTAGGTACCAAAGGGACACAAGAGTGAGTAGACTGTCACAATTTGCACAATGGAACCACCACCTCAGTGTACATATATCATCAATGTGATGGGACAGTGTGAATGGCAATGTATGTACTATTTTAAGCAATGATGCAGTTATGGTTTATCCTATCGTTGTCCACCACCATGAAAAGGCGACTGCCTTTCCTGTTTCTTGAGACAGGTGGAAGTGAGGTAAGTCCGCTGACATTAGATGTCATGGTGGAAGGCGGTCTTGTACCACCGTGCAATTCCTCATTGATTAATATGGGGCTCTATGGAGTCCATGGCCAATGGGGATCCGCGCTGGCGTTGACGGTATACACCGCCGCGTACGTGACCGTCATTTTATATCCAAATCCTCACTTGTTTCCTGACTTTCCACAGGACGACACCTACACTGCCTGTGCTGCTGTGACCTGTGTCTGGAACCTACCATGGCCCGTGTGACCGGGGAAAGACCCTCTCTCTTCACTTCGGAGGAGTTGGAGCGACTGGAGGATGGGGTCCTACCCCAGTATGGACTGCTGGATGGGCATCCAGACCAACAGGTGAGTACACCATGGGCTTGATGCATGTGGGAAGGATGTGTGTGCAAGCATCGTGTCATCGGGGGGATGTCTGGTGGTAGTGTACATGGTCGGTGCTGGACAATGTGTGTGCACCAATGGTGATGGAAATGGGATTGGTGGGCCATATGTGTGACAGGCTGGATTGTATGGTTAATGGTGTCCTCCTTTCTGTGTTTCCTCTGCAGGTCAGCGACTATCAGAAGAAGGGATTGTGGCGTGCCATGGCCAAGGAGGTGCGGACCCTGGGGGTTTACAGCAGACGGAGCACCCATTGCAGGAATCGGTTTCAGGACCTGAGATACTGGGTACGAAAGACCACGGAGGCCCAGCTGGGGATGGCCTCCCCACGAGGAAGGGGTGTCTGTCGGAACCTAACCCCCCTGATGTGATGCATACTGGCCGGTGGCCTACCCAGAGCTGGATGGGCACTTGAGGGCATCACAGCATCCACACGGGGTGAGTACAGTGGGCATTACTACAATAATTGGTAGGTGGGATGGGATCCGGGTGCTGCTTGTGAGTTAGTGGGGGCCCCTTAATGCCAGAACAGACATTGCAGCATGATCCTGCTCAAGGTAAATGCAGGTAACCTAGCTGGTTTGCATTCCATGTCAGTCAGGGCTTTGTGGGTCCCAGGAGGGGTGCCTTTAGTGGTGTTTGGCCCTCATCTTGCCGTGACATGTACCCAAATCAATGGCAGTGCAATGCATAGTGCTCAATCCTGTTCCCTGTGTGTGACGGTGCTGTCTATGCCAATCGTGGTGTTGGTGCTGTAATTGACCCTGTGTTCCCTTTCTCTTTCTCCCCCCCCTTTTATCTTCTGTAATCCTGTCAATGTGTGCATTAGCATCATCTGGCGGAGGAGCAGGGGCACCGGCGACAGAGGGAGCTGCATCCCACAGGACCCAGGAGGCAGAGGGAACCAGTGGGACGGAGTGCGAGGGGAGCACCACAGCAGAGACAGGAGGTGACAACACTAACTCAGATACCTCCTCCGAAGGAAGCTCCCTGGAGGTGGCGGACACCTCTGTGAACACCCCAGCTACAGGTACAGCCACCACCCTGTACCAGCACCACCCTCCAAGTAGCCCCTCAGCGAGTTGCCCGTGCCTGCTCACCCAGTAGGGTGGGCATCTCCTTCACCTCAGGCCCTTCCCCAGTGAGCCCTGCTGCCCTGAGTGATGAGGCTATTGACCTCCTGAGATCCATCTCTGTAGGACAGTCCACCATTGTGAATGCCATCCAGGGGCTGGCATCCCAGATGCAGCAATTCAGTGCATTCCTGAAGGGCATCCACTGTGGTTTGGCAGCCCAACAGAGATCGATTTAGGCTCTGGCCTCCTCCCTGATGGCAGCCATTGTCCCTGTTTCTACCGTCCCCACTCCAGTTATCACTTCCCAGTCTCCTGAACCCCAGCCCATCCCATGCACCCATACTGACGAGCATTCACACAAGACAACACACAAGAGTGGCACAGTCAAACACAGGCACCACTCTTCAGCCCACAAGCACTCACACAAACACAAGACAGCTGCAGTCACAACCACAACCACTGCCTCTACTGTCTCCCCTTCTTCCTCCTCCTACACCTCCCTCAGTCACATCCACATTCACACCAGCATGCACTGCTTCATCATCCACCACCATCATCACAACACCAATCAGCACACATACCTCACTTGCAGACACCTCTACAACATCATCCACGCGTCCCCTGTGTCCTCTCCCACTCTGTCTGTCCTCCCAAAAGACACAAACGCAGGCACTCAGACAACCAACAGCCATCCACCTCACATCAGCACATTCCTTATGTACCTCCACCCATGTCCAGCAGATGTACTCCTCCAACAACCACTCCCTCAACCTCCACTCCCATCCCTCCTCCCTCATCCCGCCCTACCGTCCCTAAAAAACTTTACCTTGCCCCACTTGACCTCTTCCCTACTCCCCCATCCTGCCCGTAAGAGCAGGGTCCCAGTGACCCAGACCAGCACCACAGCCAAACAGTCCACGGGGACAGTGGAGGCACCTGCTAGTCGTGGAGGCAAGACAGTGAAGGATCCCACTCCACCAGCCAGGAAGGGAAAGGATCCCTTTCCAACAGCCAGGACAGGGAAAAAGCCCTCATCTCCTGCCATGAAAGTGTAGAAGCCCTCAACTCCAGCTGCTACACGGCAGCCCTTGCCTCCAACACAGGCTGCCCAGGAGGCACCTTCCACAGGTGACACAGCAACCCTCGCCTCCAATGGAGGGTGCCCAGGAGGCACCTTCCAAGGCTAAGACACAGCAGCCCTCGCCTCCAGCGGAGGCTGCCCAAGAGGCACCTTCCACAACTCCAGCTGCTACACGGCAGCCCTTGCCTCCAACGCAGGCTGCCTAGGAGGCACCTTCCACAGTTGAGACACAGCAGCCCTTGCCTCCAACTGAGGCTGCCCAGGAGGCACCTTCCACGCTGAGAAACAGCAACCCTCACCTCCAGCAGAGGCTGGCAGGGTACCACCACCACCAGTGGTTACGGAGCCCTAACCTCCAGCTGAGACAGTGCAGCCCTCCCCTCCAGCAGCAGACATGTAGGCCACCCTCCAGGGACTGCTGTGCAAGGAGCCCCCTCCAGAAGCAGTGGGCGAGTTCCCCACCTCAGACAGTGACCTTGCACTCCCCAGCATTGGAAAATGGGCATGGAGCCCCCTCCAGAACCAGTGGGCAAGTTCTCCACCTCAGAGGCAGCGGCCTTGCACTCCCCAGCATTGGGAAATGGGCATGGAGCTCCCTCCAGAACCAGTGGGCGAGTTCCCCACATCAGACAGTGACCTTGCACTCCCCAGCATTTGGAAATGGGCATGGAGCCCCCTGCTGAACCAGTGGGCAACTTCCTGACTTCGGCTGAGGTGCCTGCCCATTTCAATAATGATGCCCCTGCACAGTTCTGTGAGGATGTCATCAGGAAACGAGTTGGGCCTTTGACTGTGCCCTGTGGCCATGTGAGCCCTTAGTACTTTGGACTGGGCATTGGCCCTTTGTGGACAATTGTACATATCTTGTTCATGTAGTGGCTTTTGCCTTGCTAATACATTTTCAGTACTTCCAAACTCTAGTCCTTGTTTTATTATGCCGTGTGTCGTGTGCCATTGGTTTATGTCTGCAGCTGGTTGTGTGTGTGTCTGGTGTGTGTTGTGTGTGTGTGTGTGTGTCACTCTTCTTTTCCTCCCTTCCTCGTGTGCTAGGTGTTCCAGGTGGGGCCTCACGAGAAGAGCATATGGAAGACTTGCAGTTCCGATTCTATGGCGGCGTTGTTCTTCCCTGTGCCTCTGAGGGTGAGTCTTTGGTCTTCTGTGCAGTGTTTCTGCCAGGCTTTTGATGCGTTGGGTCCTCTCCGGAAATCGTGGCGGATTGCAGGGTCATGATATGGTGGGCGGTACCTTGTCTTCTGCCTGGCTGTTGATGGCTACCGCCATGGTGAGTGGTGTTAACGCCCTGGCGGATGGTGTGGTACAGTGGCTGTCTATGGGAGTTATCACCGCCATGGTCATAATTTGGCAGTAATTACCGCCAGCCTGTTGGCGGTATTTCCGCCACTTTATCACTCACTGCCAATGTCATAATGACCGCCTATGTGTATGGATGTATGCTTATTTAATGGCCCATGTATTTTTATGTGCATGTGTGTGTTTTCTGCATGTGTGATGGAAAAATGCATTGGCTGTGCTCTGGGGACCTTTCTTTTGCTGTTTGTGCATTCACATATAGATGTCCTCTATGTGTGAGTGTGCCCATGAGTGTACATATGTGTTGTGAGGGGAGCTGAGCTTGTACACCCAACAATCTGGGGCTCAGATCGACAGTTGTGTGAGTAGGTGTCTGCTTATGCACCTATGGTTGTGTGTATGTCTGTGTGTGTATGTATATGTGAGGGGACTGTCTATGGCCCATACTCTGGGTACCTGTTTGGAAGTCCTCTATTTTGGTGTGTGGTTGTGCACTTATGCTTGTGTGTGTGTGGTGGTGTACATGTGTGTGTGAGTGTGCATGTGTGTGAGTGTGCATGTGTGTGAGTTTGAGTGTGCGTGTGTGTGTGTGTGTGTGTATGGCCAGTATTGTGGCTAGTATTGAGTGCAGCCTGGCTTCTACATGAAAAGCAGCACCCGTGGTCTCAGATCCCCCTGCCCCTATCCCAGGCACCTGTGGCTGGGGACTGCTTTTCATGACACAGACTCTGATGCAATGAGTAATCCTAGCTACTGCTCCCAGTTCTCTGTGCTCCCTTTGTCTGGCCGCTCTGCAGTGAGAAACTAATCTGACATGTCTTTGGCTGCAGGATGCTGCAGGCCACGATTTATGAACACTCCTGTCAGAAGTTGTACTTTCCACTCAAGTAATGGTGTGCGTAACTCTGCGGAATATTGTGGAGTTGTTAAGCAACTCCATGGAATTTTGCAGTGTAGAACTCTGCAAGTTCTACTTACTCCTAATTCCACTCTGCCATTCCACTGCCAGCTATTTCACTGTCCGCTACTCTGCTCTACACCATTGCATTTTACCCTATTCCAGGGAATGCCACTCCACTGTAAGGCATTACAGTCAACACTATTCCACGCTACACCACTCCGATCTACTGTACTGCAATGTATGACATTTCTCCCTATGTCACTCCACTCAATGCAACTAAACGCTATGCTATTCTTGTTGTGGCGAGGCCACTCACCTGACAACAAGGCTGTCTGCAGGGGCGATGACTGTTCTCCCAACCTCCTGAGACACCTCACGGTGCTGCTGATTGCACCAGGAGCCCCAGCAGGTGCCCCAAAAGGGAAGGGGATTTGGAAAAAGAAAAAAAGAAACACTGCACTCCTTTTCACCAGGTGCAGCCGGGTGTGGTTATTCGGGTTAAGGAGGACTGTTAGTGGAGCTCATGGAAGCTGCTTTTCTGTGATGAATTGTGGTATTGGTGAAGCTATGTGCTATTAAGAGACTATTTCACAACATTCAATAAAGCATGCACTGGTCTCATTAAACAGCATTCAAAAAGGCATGCACTGATCCCTTTAATTCCATCTAATTTGGTTATCACAGCACATTCACCTGGTAATATCAGCAACTTGGCCCTCTCTTCTCACGGATTAATGTATACAAAAGGTGACAAAATCTGAATGTTTCTAAACTAATTAGGAAGTTCTGCAAGTCTCTTTCATGGATCTGCACTTTCACATTAGGTTTTCTATGGTAAAAATACAACGTAAAACAGGTTCCAATACCAAAAGCAAATAAACACACACATAAAGTAATCCTAGCACTGAATTGTGTAATCACTATTAGTACAAAAAATAAACAAGTGGAGGATAGTGAAGTTCTATCACAGTTGTCAGTTACAAAACGAAAGTTGTCAAGGCCCCCGTGCTAAATCTGTTATTAAACCCTCACTGAGGCCCCCACTCATAAATCATGCCTGTGTCCTCAGAAGAGGCCTTTCAAAGTCTCAAGAAGGCTAGAGTGCAATCAGTCTCCGTTTTCAGCTTTCATAAAAAAAAAAAAAAAACAACCATAATAACATTCTACACAAACAGATTCCAGACTGCATGCTCCATTTAGCTGATAGTAGTGTGTTCTTTCCAGAAGATCTCTGCTGAGGCTCTTTGCTGCCAGCTGAGTCAAGAGGGCAGCTGGTGGGGCCTGGAGGGGCCTGGAGGGAATTCCGGAGTGCAAAGGGCTTTCCTTGCCAGACAGGAAGAAAGCCAAGTAGCGTCATGTGCACAGCAAGAGTACAGATATATATATATATATATATATATATATATATATAGCCAGCATGACTCATGCTTTTGAAAACAGGAGACAGCTGCTCACTGGAGACCTTGGGGGTGTGGTGGTTGCCTGGCAACCAATAAAAAAAGTCAACCTGACACATTTAGAAGCAGGAGGACTTGACACAGTCACATGTGCTCAACAAGCATTGGTGAAAACAACTATATAGTGCAACAAACATTGGTAACATCAAGTACATATCAAACATTGGCAATATCTATCCTGAAATGCAGACAGTACAATGACGTTACAAGCAACCAGTGGTGCTACACGTACAAGATTAAAACAATGCCCCTGAGGATGTTGACAAATTAGGCAGAGTTGTTGGGTCCTGACAATTCCACTCTACGCTCCTCCACTATGCCACTCCACTCTACATTTTTACACTGAATGCCACTATACACTATCCCACTGCAGTCTACCACACTCCACTCTACATTACTCCACAGTATGCCATTCCACTCTATGCCACTTCACTGTATGCTATTCCATTGTATGTCACTACACTATTTGCCACTCCACTCTAAGCCACTCCACTATACACCATCCCACTCTACAGCATTACACTCTATGCCACTTCATTCTATACCACTCCACTGTGAGTCACTCCATTGCACTCTATTTTGCTTTACAGAACTTTTGTATACCATTTCACTGAAAGCTAGTGCACTGTATGCCACTCCACTCCACTTTATGCCACTCCACTATGTCCTATTGCAATGTACACCACTCTGCGGTATGCCACTGCACTATACACCTCTCCAGTCTACGCTATTTCATTGTACACCACTACACTTCACATCACTCCACTCTATGCTAATCCACTCTACACCACGCTACTCTACATTATTCTACTCTATGCCACTCCAATCTAGGCCACTCCACGGTAATCCAATGTGCGCCACTACACTATACCATACTAAGCCGTACACCACTTCACTCTACATCACTCCACTGTTCGCTATCCAACTACATGCCACTCCCCTGTACCAGACTCCACACTACTCCACTCCACTCAACACCACTCCAGTGTATGCTATTCCACTGTATGCTACTCCACTTTACCACACATCACTCTACTGCATGCCAGACTACCACATACCACTCTACTCCACCACAAAACACTACACTCTATGACACTACATTGTACAACACTGTCCTCCACTCTACTGTACAACACTCCACTTACCAGCACTAAACTCGATGACACAAAACTGTGCACTTTAAAATACATTTTTATTACAATAAAAACATTAAAATTCTATGAAAAAACAAATGGTACACCTTTGTTATAGTTAAGAAAACTTTGTTTATTCTTTCTATGCAACCCAAAACTACACAAAGATTACAAATTCTAAAGTTATAGTTATAGCTTACATTTATAACATAAGCACCACCTTTTAATCACTATAACTGTATTTATTCTTTAGACACAAACCAAACTACCAAAAATCTATAAATTCTAAACATAAAACTTTAATGTATAATTTAATAACACCTTCAAACTACTTTAAGCTACACACACCCAGACACAGTGTATTGAACTCAGTAGCCACACTACATTAACTGTAACTCACTATTCTAACATGCACAGCGTTCTACCAAAGTGATGTGATTTGGGATGTTATAAATGTTATTGGAATGGCTTGAGTTGTAGATAATGGTGAGTGGGATAGAGTGGAATAAATTTCCCTACCTATTACCACTTATGTAAAGTGGTAATAGATAGGGATCTACTACTTATCTATATCTAAGGCCCTAACACTGAACACAACCAAAGTGTAGTAAAACCAATAGGACTGCCTTTACATTCCTACATAACAGCCATTACCCAATTATATACTGTCTTGTTATCACCAGGTACCATGCTATACTGCAAAGTTATTATGGTAAACCATGGCACAAAATATAACTAAGGCTCAGCTGTATTATTGGATTGTGGTACCATTGCATCACTCATAGTGTTGCATGGGCAATGCAATACTTAAGTTAGATTTACAAGAAAATGCAAGGCCACCATGCATGGCCCTGCATTGATTGGTAAATCTGGAGAAACGCAAGGCAGCACAATTCGACGTTTTGCATTATTCTGCACAGCATAATCTATATTGCTGCTAAATTTCACATACACCCATATGCCATGCCACTGTAGCCACTCCACTACATGCTGTTCCTCTCTATGCCACCCCACTCTACACATCTACCCTGTATGAGATGACACTCTACCCTATGCTATTCCACTGTACGCAGCTCCACTGTACATCACTCTATTCTACATCACTCCACTGTATGCCACTCCACTGGATGCAGCTCTAGTATACGCTATTGCACTCAATGCCATTATACTTTCTACTCTCATTCCACTCTACTCTTTTCCACTGTATGACACTCCACTCTGCAACATTCCACTCTGTTACTTCACTGCATGCTACTCCACTGTATGCCAATCCAGTGACTAGCACTTCGCTCTTCTACACATCATTCTATGCTATTCAATTGGACCCCACTCCAAAAATGACACTTCAGTGTATATTACTCGATTATATTCCACTCCACGGTACACTACTCCACTATACACTATTACACTCCAGTATACAGCACCCTGCTCCATGCCACTCCACTCTACGCTTTTACAGTATACACAACTCCACTTTATGCCAGTCCACTCTATGCAATTACATTGTATGCAACTCCACTCTACGTCTCTTTAGTGTACACCACTTCACTCTATGCCATTCCAATGTACGCACTTTCCACTCTATGCTATTCAAATGTATGCCACTCCACTGTATGTGACTCCACTCTGCACCACTCATGTTTATGCCACCCCATAGATATTTTAGCCCACCCCTCAATACACCACTCCAGCTAAATTACTTCACTGTATGCCACTCCATTGTACACTGCTACACTATATGCTAATACACTTTATGCCACTCCACTGTACGCTACTACACTATACTGTGTTACAATCTACCACTCCACTGCATGCACTCCATTCTATGCTACTCCACTTTATTCCACTATATGCCACTCTAGTATATGCTGCTCCACTAATGCCACTTCAGTGTACTCTTCTCCACTCTGTATAACTCCTCTACTACAGCCTATGCCACTCAACTAGACTTTTGCTCCACTCAGTCCCCTTACATGTCACTGTCCAAACTTGCACTCAACTCTATGCCCATACACTCAATTGTACAACACTCTACTCCTCTCTACCACAGTTTCCAGCACTGTGCAACACAGCACTCCACTGTACTGTATAAGACATCACTCCAATCTATACCACTTTATGACACTCTACTCCACTCTATGCTCATCCATTCTACACCATTGTACCACACTGTATGACACTTGACAACATGCCGCTTAACTTCTCTGTGCAAATGCTACTCCCCTTCATGACACTGCACTCCACTATATACCACTCTTTCACTGTACTCTATGGCACTCCACTTGATGATACTCCACTCTATGGCACTTTGTTTCAGTCTACTCCACTCTAAAACACTGTACTCCAATCTATGACACCCCACTCTAATGTTCGACACGCCATTACACTGTACAACTCGCTCCTCTAGTCAGTTATTTAACTCCACTGATATAGACACAACACTACTACACTATATAACACTTTTATACACTGTACAATACACTACTATGCTCTACTCCACCCAATTCCAATCTACAACAGTCTATGTCAGTATGCTTTGCAACCCTCTCCTCGCCGTACTGTACAATACTCTACATAACAACTCTCCACTTGTGACACTGGACTCCACGATTTGAAATACAATTGTTAAAAAAATTAAAACAAAATTGAACGTGTAAAAAAAGCTATATCTTAGTCATAATTAGGAAAGCATATTTTCCCTTTTAAGCCAGGTTTAAACCACACAAACCTTAAACACGTTAGTTATATTTACAGCTTTCATTTACAATTTATCCAGCACCTTCAAATTATTATAAGTATTGGACCTCATTACATGCCCTTTTCAGCTTGCTAACCAGACAACACTTTTTCCACAAGGCAACCATGAATACAGACAGTAATAAAATTGGAAAGGTTTACAGCATTACAGTTGGCTAAACAAAACAAGTCCCTATGATTACCTAATAAGGATTCTCAGAGAACAAACCTTCTATCACTGTGGTTTGATATACTGGCCTGACACCAAAACCATTGCCTACTTTAGTAATCTGTTTGATTCTATGTAGCAAAAAACTAGTCTGTAGGTTTAATAACAATCAACTCTTAAATACCTAGTGACTTTATCATTGCTTTTCACAGTATATAAGTCAGGCCTCATGCCTTACCATAACATTTCTTAATAAACAAATCAGGCTTACAGCCATGATCATTGGTTTGTCACCATAATCAACTCAGTCATGCTGTTTTGAGTGGAAACTTTGCAACAAACTAAAAGGTCCAGTATAAGCACTTTTTAATGGAACCAAACAAATTTCACTCAACAACATCTTACACTCAGGGGAGCCGGCATGTGGGTGTAGCCTAAGCCCCACTCTCAGTAGGACAATGACGGTTCTTTTTTTGTTGATCCCATATTGTCATGTGACATTTGCATTTGCAAGCCAGACCCACAATTTTATGTAGGTTAGTGTAGTCCTGAGCAAAACTAAGCTCTGAAATATAAAGTTAATGACTGTTCTCCTCTTGTGCTGCTGACAGAGAAAAACAAACACTGTTCATTATCTACTTAGCTAAGACATTCTAACAGCATTACATTGCCATGTGTGGGCCCCAGAAAAGATCTTGCTTAGGCAGCCATAATGCTTCTGCCTTAAATTAAAAAAAAACTGATCATAGATCTGTGGAGAGCAAGCACTTTTTTGTGGAAGTACAGAATGTCTTTTCAATCAAACCCTGTACTACTGGATGCCAACATGTGGGTGGAGCCAAAGCCCTTCTCTTGATAGTTCTTCTTAAAGACCTTGTGTAGGTTAATCATATAATTACGAGGACCTGTTGTGCTGTCCAGCTAGATAAAAAAAACAGGCATTTCAAAAACTGTTGCTCATACGCTTGCATAATCTTGCTCTTCTGAAGTTGCTTTTAAAACATGGGGTTTCATTAATCTTCTGGCTGACCAGCTGCAGGGGCACTAGGGCAGCAAAGGTCTCAACCCTGCTGAACAGCGCCCTGTCCATGCATTTATAGAGGTCTTCCTTGTCACCAGCTGGCGTGGGAGACCTGTCGCAGAAAATGTAATATCTACAAGGACTCCATGTTATGGTGGCCCATCTGTTTTTGTTTTGTGTGTGTTTTCCAGAAACAAACCACAAAACGAAGGTTCCTCTCTGACAACAGTCACTGACTGTGGAGTGTTTTATCTTTGTGTGTCAGGGACATTTCTGCCTTTTTCATTTTTGCAATGACAATGCCTTCCCTGTGGTAGATGGACTGGTAGCGGAGGTTTTCTGACAGGAAAGCCATCTGAGTTTCCACCCTCCGAAACCTAGCAGTTTGCCCAACTCTAAATGACTTCGGGTAGACTCAAGTTGGGCAAAAGGGGGGAATTTCTTGTGGCTGTCCCGTTATCACCTACCTCTAGATGAGACCGTTGTTGCTTATAAGAAATTAAAGGCATCAAGAATACAGGTATTGTACAAATGAGGGTATGTCATTCCTTTCACTGCATTTAAGCAATTTTAGGCTTTTCTTCTAATTGTGAGGTTTTTTTTTCCTGTGGCTTGGTAATTTGACATCTTCTTAGTCTAAATATTGGCACCCGAGAAAGAAATTGCTTTCATTTAAAATGTTTGTACATCCTTCCCTGGTAGTATACAATCTTGCTTAGTTCAGCATAGATATCAAAATGTAGGGCTTCATTAGGAATTTGGCAGTCCCGGGGCCGCCAAGTTGGCGGTCCAACCCTCATTTGTCAGACGGATGTGACTGCCGTAATATAAGTTTGGCGGCTGTACCAACAGAAGACCGCCAGTGGTCTGCCGGCACTGCCAGGCAGCACAGACTGCCACGGTGCAGAGGTAGCATAAACAGGCTGGCGGAGACAGCGTTTCCACTGAACTCATTACAAGGTTGCATACCGCCAATGTGAAACGTGGCAGTCCAACTACCACAAATAAGAAGGTGGAAACGGACAGTATAAAGGGAGACAGTTACCTGCAGGCAGCCTTAAATACCCAGAGCAGCCATGGAGCCAGTGACAAACGTGACGCCGCTGATGATGATAATCAGAAGACGTCATTGTTGCCGTGGACACTAGCAATTGTAAATACAAACACTTATCTGCATCACCAACTGTAAAAACAGCTTGTAGCACCGGTGAACACATCATGGGGGGTGGGCACGCCGAGGGTAGCAGGTGCACATTGCAAACAACACACACTCACATACATCAACACGGACACAAACACAGTCATAATATGCACACTTTGACCAGAACACTCACACAGCACTGCAACACTACACAAATACACACGGCCACACAGCTCAGCAACACACCTACAGCACATATACAAATACAACTCACACACTCAAATTCACCACTGGCCAGAAACTGCCCTCACACACAACACACAAATGTAACGATGTGGAACACAAACAACATCATGAGTAAACAACCCTGCAATTGACACACATATCACAGCACAATGGAAGCAATGGCATGGTCAAAACAAAAAGACACAAATAGACCAAGAACAACATGACAACTATACCTAAGTAATTGGGCCATCGGGATCACCCAGGGAAGGAGACTGCACTGGGACATATAACACTTTGAACAGGCCCCCATACAACAAGTGCACAGGAAATGGTCCTACATGGGTCTCAGGGACAAACAAAACTAAAACCTTTAGTCATGCGTATTGCACAGTGGGGAAGGGCAAGTCAAAAAAACACATCCAACTCCTACTGCATGGGACATACCTTTACAGGAACTGGCTGCAAGGGACACACACCGAAATGGACACATGCACAAGCAAATACAAACGTAGCTAGCACAATTTAACACAATCCATGTCTCTACAAACAAAGCTCAACATGACACACATCACATGTATACATAAGCCATATCAAGGGGACAAGTCTAACACCATACCTGCACACATTGGACAACACAAAAAGAAATACTTACCATACTAAACAGCACACAATGTCATGACACCACCATTGCATTTACACACACACACACACATACCTATACACACAACATATACCCTTATCTTGGGGGACAACAGCACTGCACACAAACTCACATACTGCTAACAACAACACATGGAGCAGCAAGCAGGCCCAAACACATACAACTGAAGGCACACAACCAAAGTCACTCAGGAACAACATAAAGCTAGAAAAGGAATTGAACAATAAAGGTTTACTCAAAAAACAACAACAGTTTGCGTTTATTATGAACAAATACATTTGAATAAACGCCACTGGCCAGTCCATATCATGGTCCATAATAGCACATTACTGTGTCAACAATACTTGACTTCTAACAACCAGGGAGCCTCTACAGAAAGAGGCATCAAGGGGGCAGGCAGGCGCCTCCGTGATTATCCAGGGGTGGATGGTGGGTAATCGGATTGGGGGGGGATGGGCTTGAGAGTGGTGGTCTTCTTGGGAGGGGTGGGCTTCTTCAGGGGGGGCATGGGTACTTGTAGGGGCAGGGGAGGCCTTGGAGGTGGAAGGGATGGTCTAAGAGCTGGGTGGGGTACTTCTCGGTCTCAGAAGAGGTGGAACAGGGCAAAGGTTAAGGTCAAACAAAAGTTTTTTAGACACACGGGGAAGGTCATCAAAAGGGGGTCAGAATTTGGAGGTTGAGGGAGTGGTTGTCTGATGTGTAGGTGTGGATGTCGTGGGTGCGTGCTTATGGGAGGTATGCTTGTGTGTGGTGGGTGTCGGGTGGGTGAGTGAGGGCGTTTATGTATCTTGGGCTTGGGGGTGGAGGTGCTGGGTGATGCTGTTGTGGGTGAGTGGGTATCTGTTGGGGTGGTGACTGCAGGTATGGTAGATGTGATAGAAGTATGTTTGTCTGTAGTTGTGGTGTTTGCTGGTGTGGTGGTTGTGGTGGATGTCTATGGGTCTGCTGTGGGGGTGTCTGCAGGTAGGATGGATGTACTGGCTGTGTCAGTGACTGTTGTGGTGGTGTCTGTAGGTATGCTTGATGTCATGTGTGTGATGCTGCGGATGGTGGGGTGTCAGGGGAAGTTGATACCTTTGCTGTGTCTGTGGGTGGATATTGTTTGTGTGCGTGCCGGTGTGTCTTGTGGTTCTTGTGTTTCTGTGCGCTCAATTTGTACAGTGACATGGATGGGTGCGGGTCTATTTATGTGCTCTGGATAGGTAGGGAAAGGGGGATTTGGACTAGAAAGAGGGAGGTGGAAGGTGGGGCAGAAGGTGGGGAGTGACTGGCAGCCATCAGTGTGGAGGCAAGAGTCTGAAAAGATCTCTGTAGGCTAGCCTTTGCACCATAAATGCCTTCCAGGAATGCTTTAGACTGTTGTAGCTTACTTGTCAATCCCTGGATGGCATTTACGATGGCTAACTGACCCACAGAGATACTTCTCAGGAGGTCAAAAGCCTCTTCACTGAGGGCAGCAGGGGTAACAGGGCTGGGGCGGAGGTGTCTTTGGCAAAGGAGACGCCCATCCTCTTGGGTGAGCAGGCACGGCCAGCTGGGTCGGGAGCAACAGGGAGGGCGGTGATAGAACTGGGGTGGCAGACTAGGATGGTACTAGGGGATTTCCCGAGTGGCCACTGGAGAAGGAATCCAAGGATGATTATGATCTCCCAGTGTCACCCGTGGCACTCCCCTTGCCCTCAAGGCGACTGGGTCCCTCTGTGTTGGTGGTGTCTTGACCTGAGGTCCCATGGCCAGATGCTTCCTCACTTGGCTCGGTCCCATCTTCTTTGCTTGCCTGTGTTGATGCAGCAAATAGAATGAGAAATAGGGTCATAACATGCCCATTATAACACATCAATCACAACTCTGACTGACATACAAGACCAACATGTCAAGTAGACCAAAGCAAAAATGTACACCTAAGTGGCACATACATGTGTTAAAACATATGCATGCATGCCATCTGGGCTTACTAAAGTTGCTCACAGGAAAATCAGGATCTCAGACAACTACAACTACATGGCTGAAGTATTGAAACTATAGTAACCATACAACAAAAAGGAGACCTCTCCATCTTCAAAGCTGTGCCACATGCAGCAGACCTAAGTTAACTTTTGGCAAATAATCTTGCACGCATCTATGTGGCACTTAGATAATGTACCAACAATTAGAAATGATGCCATGTAAACCTGCTATGTTGATAAGTATAACACAATATCCTGGAGTAGGTGACCTGGAAATACCCAATGTTACACTCTAAACATTTTAAACAATCTACACTTCAACAAATGACACCTGTCCCAATAAAGTCAAGGAGGTAGTATCCATGTTACTCACATAGGCCTCACGTGTGCCATTGAAAGAAACACTGTTGACATCGGGTTCAATATGTCAGGGAGAGATGTCTCCAGAATACACAAAACTATGGCCCTCATTAAGACATTGGCGGTAAATGCCGCCAAACGGCGCGGCGATGGCAGCCAAAAGACCGTGGCCACGACTAACATCTGTCTGCCAAATTATGACCACAGCCGGATTTCTGCCACAAGAAGGGCAGATGTCCGGCTGTGGCTATACTGCCGGATGGTGGTAAGGTGGTGCTGCTACCACCAGCAGAGCCATGCCATTAGACCACCGCCAGCCGTATTATGACTTATAATACAGCCTGGCGGCGTTCGGTTGGCGGGCACTGCTGGTGGCAGCAGCACCCTGTCCCGTCCCTTGGCAGAACACCTGGATGCAGGTAAGTTGGGTTTCCGACAGAGGAGGAGGTTGGGGGTTGTTGTGTGATTGTGTGGGGTTGTATGCATGAATGTGTGAGTGTGCATGAATGCGAATGTATGTGTACTGTTGTTTGCATATGTGTATGCATGTGTGAGTGCGTGTATGAATGGAAATGTGAATGTGTGTCTGCGTGTCAGTGTGAATGTGTTTACGGATGTGTGAAGGGATGCATGTGTGAATGAATGCGTGTATGCCTGTGTGAGTGTGTGTATGCGTGGTGCGTGTCTGTGAGTGTGCATGAATGGGGGGTGGGGGATTGTAAGGGGGCGTGGATAGAGGGAGGGCATCTGGGGAGTGTGTGGAGGGGTGGGTGAGCCTCCTACCAGTGACAGGGAAGGAATTCCCTGTCACTGGTAGGGCCTACTGCCATGGTTTTTGTGGCATTGTGAACGCCACGAAAACCATGGCGGTAGGCAGGGTCATGATGCCACCAGCGGTACAATAGCGGTCGCCGGGCTGGCGATTCTTCTATCTCGGCCCGGCAGCTGCTACCGCCGTGGCGGTCGGTATGGTAAATTGGCGGGTTGGCTGCAGCCAACCCACCAATGCCACATTGTGGCGGTATGTACCACTAGCCTGTAGGCGGTACTATGGCCACATTATTACCGACCGCTGGGGCCATGATGACCCCCTATGTATCAGTAAGCCCCAGGATAGTTAGCACTAATCTCTGACCCCATTTCAATGACATTATCTTAGTGTATCTGTAGTAACCATCTGTCCTTTGCATGTTGGAGAGACAAAAATCTTCCAATGACTTATAGAAGGACCGCAACTTGTTGTCCAATGAGAAGCAAAATCACTCTACATATGCCAACCCTAGTGTCTTTCTGTGGATGAATGCCTATACCCAAACATATGAGATGTCAACATCACTTCAAGTCACTCCATCGTGCATGCAAACAAGCCACAATCCTCAACCATTACACATGTGCAGTGCACTTATACACATGAATCCACATCAAGGGCATATACACACACACACAAACACACAGTGGTTAAACAATATGGGCCTAACTTTCATGTCCATATACCAAGTGACATACTATGACACATGAAGGTATCTGTCGGACAATAAACAATAGTGACACACTCCTGTCTGTGGCTCAACATGAAATATACCACCATTGTATCTGTACTAGTCCACAAATACTTTCCCCATGCACATATATGTGAGGGAATATAGATATCATCCCATCAAAATGGGTAGGATATGCATGAAATAGCAGAATAAAAATGTTTCCTAAAGAGAAAAGGACACATGCTGACATGTAGTTACAAGGAATGTTGGCAACAGTTATGTGACATAATTCATGTCAATGGACATTCCCCGCTTACAAAGGTAAAGTAGATTGCTACATCTGCAAACAGTTAGCCATGAACGCCATGTCACATGTATGATGGACACCTACACATCACAGACTGCATTGAGGAACCAGCACCCATCATATACTGAAGATAACTAGCTCATGAGGAGGAGCCAAGATGGCGGCCGGGACGGTCGCTTGATTCGAGCGCTCCGTCCCCGGCCACTTCGAGACATCCTGGAAGGCGCCCCCCCAGCGGCCTGGCAGTGACGGCCGGGACGGCGGTTCGGCTGGGGGAGACCGGGGCACCCAACTTCTGCTGCGAACGCTCCTCGGACCGCGGGTGAGGCGGGATTGGGACTCGTCGGTCCGCGTCGGGTGCAGCGCGGGACGGGGGGAGCTGCGGCTGCAGCCCCGGTCGCGCTCTCGCCGGGCGCGGCCGCCCCCTGCCTCCCCGCCTGCCCGCGACTGGGAGAGCAGAAGAGACGCGTCCAAAAGTGGACCGTGCAGCTTATCCTGCTAGGCGCCTCGGGACACCGGCTTGAGGAGCTGGGGCGCCATTTTAGATCTCGGCGGCTGGCACGGGTGAAAGCAGCAGAGGGTCGGAGAAGAGACCCGGTAAAGCAGACGCGAAGCGGCAGCGGCCCAGCAGGCTGCGGGGGTTCCAGGCGCAGAAATATTTTAATTTAAAAAAAAAAAGAAGGAAAAAAAGAAAGAAAAAAAAGGACAATTAAAGAATAAGGTGAGGAGGGCACCTGCGAAGCGGGGATCACCAAAATTAAACGGAGGAGGTAAACCTTTGGAAAGGCAAGCCCCCCCCCCTTTCACCCCACCTCTCCATCTTCGCAAGAGGGCAAGATGGATGTGGATTGCGCGCTCCTGGGAGCACAGATTATTCAACAAACGCAGAAAGGTTGGCTGGGCTGGACTGTGGATGTGTGGCCTGCCCTGGACTCCCTAGCGATGGGTCCCTGCCGCAAATGTTCCTAGCTGCGCAAGGCTTATTCGCAGCGTCTTGCGATCGCCCCAACCCGTGATTTCTCCCACGTCCCGGCGCCTCTCCCGACCGTCCAGCACTTCTCCCCTCTATCTGAGGGAAACCTCTGGCACAAAGCCCTTCCGCCACACAAGAAGAAACGAGTGTTCCCCCCTAACGATTGCATCCTCTGCACATTCCAGTGGGCCCGGTGGACAGTCCCACAAGAACTTATAGTTGGAACATTGAATTCATCAATGACTGCAGTATTTGTTGCGGAACACACAGGCCATAATAAGTCAAACTAGGACTAAATGTTCCTTTGCTTTGCTGCCTAATCGCAAGTCCGCCAGTGAGTAGTCTCTGCAGATTGGGAGGCAATCTCACAACAACCAAAATGGCCAGTAGAGCCAAGTCAACCAAGAACCCGGATCGAACTACCCAAGCGATAACGCCTACAGATCAACAATTTGGCCCATCCCTACAATCTCTGGAAAGCACACTTGTAGCGCATTCTGCTCAGTTCGAGAAAGTATTGCAGGCAATACTGGACACTAAGTCATCCCTGGAGGGCAGAATTGATGCAGTCGCGCAAGACTTGAATCTCCTACGAGTGGATCATCGAATCCTAGCCGAAAAAGTAAAAACAACTGAAGCTGAAATAGCGGAACTAACTCCAATAGCGCAAGGGAACCAAAAACAAATTCAGCGCATGGATGAAGAGCTGAAGATACTCTGGAGAAGATCGGAGGAAATGGAGAGCAGGGCGCGCCGAAAAACGTGAGATTTCTGGGCTTTCCAGAAAGTATGCGTCAGCCGGAATCAGAAATTTCCCTAGAGCAGTGGCTAATTAAGGAGGTGTTAAATGGGGCTCCATCCAAGTTTTTCTCAATTGAAAGGGCCTACAGAGTCCCGGGCAGGCCTCCTGCCCCCGGCCAGTCCCCCAGACCATTGATTGCCAGGTTCTTGAATTATAGAGACCGAGACGCAATATTGCAGCAATTCCGCAATAAGGGCCCGTTCAAGTATGAAGACTCGAACATCAACGCTTACCCAGACTTCACGCAAGAGGTGCAGAATCAGCGTAACTCTTTTGTTAAAATCAAGCAACGCTTACGAGAACAGAACATAAAATATGCCCTGCTCTTCCCAGCCAAGTTAAGGGTAGTGATGGAGGACCGTACCCATATATTCACCAGCCCCGAGGATGCCTGGACATGGCTCCACGCCAAGGGCCTTGCATACCCCCGGGAAGATGCAGAAGAGGACGAGAAACGGCGGAGACCCACTGCAGGGAAGCGATCCAAACGTCGCACCAGAGGCCAGCCCAATGACTGGCAAGCAGCAGAGGAAAGAGCAAAAGTGCTTAAAGAGACGCCGCTACACATGCAAAGCCGCAGTATAACTCCCAGCGGACTTGAGGAGCTGGAACCGGACTCAGACACAGCCAGCTCCGCATCCACGGTAACAGGAGAACTAGGTGGGCCGAAGGTCACCCCGAGATCTGCCGATGAACTATAAACTATTTGCTCAGGCCCAGAGAGATCACTAGGGACGGCGCTTGCAACTGGAAAACTTACAGAGACTCCACGAAACTGCTGAGATGTGGGGATAAAGTGCTTCCAGCAATATACATCTTTGATATAAATACTAAGCTAAGTGATTTGGGGCACAAGTAGGTGGCATGTGGCAGGTGCGTGGGGTCAGAGGAAACGGAATTATGCCAAGGGGGGGCGCCTGAAGATATTGGCAGACTTAGTCTGCGGCACGATGTGAGCCCCTTATAAGAGCCACATCTGTAAGATATGAGAATCCCACTATGCAAATCCAACTGGATAAGAGTTATGTTACACATTTTTAAGTTTTGTAGTTTCACTGTAGTTGTAAGTAGTATAGGGGGTTTAATTAGGGGGGTGGGGATTAGTAGTTTAGTAGAAATGCAGCGATCGGAATTACTTAATGCACAAAAGATGGACCTGCACCGCTATATCTAAATATAAGCAGCAGAAAGGCAGAGACCAGGTGGGCCAATATTAAAACCCAGACCCACAATACAGCAATATACCTCCTGCACCCTACAAGATGTCTTCTAGAAACAACATGGGAAACCAGTATATTATATTAACATGGAATGTCAGGGGCTTTGGGATGCCGAGCAAACGGGCTTGAGTGCATGCTCGACTTAAAAGACTAGGAGTGCATATCGCTATTTTGCAAGAGACACCTATGCTAGAGGGGGATTTACGAGACCTGCGCGCGAAGTGGGGGGGCCAGTTGATAGGCACAACATATTCGACCTTTGCGAGAGGGGTGTTGATCTGTATAGCAGCGGGAGTTCCATTCCACATGTCAACACACAAGATAGACCAGGGCGGGAGGTACGTAGTAATGGAGGGCAGATTAGATGGTAGACAAATGGCTGTGATCGGGGTATACGCCCCCAACAGTGGCATCACAGGCTTTCTTACCACTCTCACCCCAACGCTGCTGTCCCATCCCATGCCCCTAGCCATCTGGGGAGGTGATTTTAACAGCACCCCAATAGCAGCATTAGATAGGACCAGCGCCCACCAGAGCGCATCAACTAATAGGAAGATTGCAAGCCCCCTGCAAGAATGGGCAAATGTTATGGGCCTATATGATGTATGGCGGTTAGGCCATCCAGAGCAAAAAGAATATTCATTTTATTCGGTCCCACACAACACCCACACTAGAATAGACATAGTATGGGGCACCTGCGAAATAGGGGCGCTGATCACTGAATCCGAATACTTGACAAAGACAGTTTCGGACCATGCGCCTCTGTGAGTAACACTGAACTGGGGCAGGGCACGTCAGGTAATTCCCACTTGGAGATTCCAGGCTAAGGCTCTACAAGATCAAGCATTCGCTGCAACATTGGGGAAATCTATAGGCCAATATTGGGAAATAAACGCTATGGGGGTCATTCTGACCCTGGCGGTAATTACCGCCATGGCGGAGGTCGGCGGTAGCACCGCCAACAGGCTGGCGGTGCACCGCTGGGCATTCTGACCGCGGCGGTTCAGCCGCGGCCAGAAACGGAAAGTCGGCGGTGTACCGCCGACTTCCCACTGCCCTTGAGAATCCTCCATGGCGGCGGAGCGCGCTCCGCCGCCATGGGGATTCTGACACCCCCTACCACCATCCTGTTCCTGGCGGGTCTCCCGCCAGGAACAGGATGGCGGTAGGGGGTGCCGCGGGGCCTCTGGGGGCCCCTGCAGTGCCCATGCCAATGGCATGGGCACTGCAGGGGCCCCCATAAGAGGGCCCCACGAAGAATTTCAGTGTCTGCTTTGCAGACACTGAAATTTGCGACGGGTGCAACTGCACCCGTCTCACCTTCCCACTCCGCCGGCTCCATTCTGAGCCGGCGTCCTCGTGGGAAGGGTGTTTCCCGCTGGGCTGGCGGGCGGACTTTCGGCGGTCGCCCGCCAGCCCAGTGGGAACGCCAGAATGACCGCCGCGGTCTTTCGGCGGGAACCGCTTGGCGGGCGGCGACCGCCGTCCGCCGCGGTCAGAATCACCCCCTATGTCTGCAACAACCCGGGCGATAGAATGGGATGCCCACACGGTAGTGGCCCGCGGAGTATGCATGTCCACTACGTGGGGAGTGAGACGCTCCTTACAGACGGAAATTAGCAAACTTGAGAAGGAGCTAAGGATTGCGGAAAAAGCGGTAGCACGGGGGGAAATTACTAGCACTGTCCTTAAAGAAAAGCGCTTAAAATACAATGAGGCAGATAGCAGGCTCCGCTGCCACGACTATAACTATTACTTAACCAGGTTGCAAACGGAAGGAGATAGATCAAGCAGAATGCTAGCGTGGCTACTCCGCGAGGATAGACAGCAGGCCCGATAGGGGCCATCCGGGTGGGCGCGCATGAGATAGCTACTACACAAGTAGAAATAAACGAGACGTTTAGGAATTACTACTCTAACTTATACACTAAACGTACTTAGTGCACAGCTACACAACTAGAGGCCTTTCTGGCGGACTCCTTCCTACCCCAACTACCACAAACAGATAGAGATGGAATCGAAACCCCCATAACAACAGCAGAAATAGAATTAGCCCTTGCACAGCTGCCCAGGAACAAAGCGCCTGGCGCGGATGGCCTCCCTTCGGAGTATTATAAAGCCTATTTACCCAGCCTGAAATCCCATCTGCTAGGAGTGTTACAAGAGGCGTGGACTAAAGAAAGCTTACCCGTATCTCAAAGGGAAGCTATGATAGTGGTACTCCCTAAACAGGGTCGAGACCCCACGGATGTGAAATCTTATAGACCACTATCGCTGTTAAATACAGACTGCAAAATATTAGGCAAACTATTGGCCAATAGGCTAGCCCCCCTCATGCAATTATTGATTCATGCAGATCAAAGTGGCTTCATCCCAAAGCGTAACACCTTCCTAAATATTTGTAGATTGCTGAGCATAATAGGAGATACTCCCAAGAATGCACAGGAGGAAATGGTGCTCTCATTAGACATAGAAAACGCCTTTGACACGCTCGAATGGGACTTCCTGTTGGCCACGATGGCCCGTATGGGAATAGGCCCTAATTACATCCGCTGGGTCCGGACATTGTATTCTAACCCGAGCGCGAGGGTGAAGTCAGGCGGCGTGATTTCTGATAGTTTCTTGATTTCCAGGGGGACACGGCAGGGATGTCCCTTATCCCCGCTACTGTTTGCCATAGCAATGGAACCGTTAGCGGCAAAAGTCCGCCTAATGGAGCACGAATGGGGAATTATTAGGAATGGGTTACATCACACGATTTCACTATATGCAGATGATGCTTTGATATATATAAGGAACGGTTGTGCAGCTATCCCACCTGTAATATCTTTATTGGCTGAATTCGGAGGCCTGTCTGGCCTTGTGGT
This sequence comes from Pleurodeles waltl, assembly GCF_031143425.1. Lineage (NCBI taxonomy): Eukaryota > Metazoa > Chordata > Amphibia > Caudata > Salamandridae > Pleurodeles > Pleurodeles waltl. The sequence continues at coordinate 854,177,750 of NC_090440.1, read as the reverse complement.
AAACTGGGAGAAGTCGTGTGTGTTTCCCCTGGTAAAAAGGGCTCCCAACAACCATGATCCCCCAGAGGTAGGACACCTTAAGTGGTGCCCTACAACATTTAAATACCTTGGGATAAACATATATCATTCCACGGAAGACTTAAGAGATGGGAACCTGGGGAAGGCGCTAACTTCTATAAAAGGCTCCCTACAATTCTGGAACAAGCTCCCTCTCTCACCACCCGGCAAGGTGGCGATTGCTAGTATGTTGATTCTACCTAGGCTTCTATATTACTTTGCGGCCCTGCCGATAATCATTCCCAAAAGCTTCTTTAGCAATTTAAACACAGCACTATTGCAGCTCATTTGGGGAGGTGGCAGAGCGCGAGTGGCGCTATCCACATTACAATGCCCGTTGGATAACGGTGGCCTAGGAACTCCGAATTTTGAAAAATACTACGCAGCCGCACAACTTCAATGGGTCCAATATTGGATCCACAGACCAGAGCAAGCGGAACCTACGAGCCTAGAGCCTCGGCGGAACAGGACCCCCCTTTTAAATTGGCTGTCGTCAAAGCCCCCCAAAGAGTCACTGGTCAATCCTTTGCTTGCAGCCACGTATGCGTGTTGGGCCAGATATGTGCAAAAAAGAGCGGATAAGCTCCCATACTCTCCACACGTACCGCTAAATTATCTATTGGCGGGAAATGCAGCTAGAATGAAAGCTGTAAAGCTGTGGAATGAAGCAGGAATACTGACAGTAGGGGATTGCTATGAAGACGGTAAATTAATGACGTTTGAGGCTATCCAGGCCCTCACGGAGATAAATCCGGGACAGTTCCTGACATATCATACCGTATGTCACGAAATCAGAAAAATATGGGGAATGGGCGCCTTGGAACCAGAGATCTCCCCTGTGCTCCATCAGCTTCTACAATATAGTGATCAAACAAAAGTAATATCCAATCTATATAGAATCCTCAACGAGACCCCTGATACACAGACAGGGAAAGCATGGGGCAGATGGAATGCAGTACTCCCCACTCCGATCCCACTGGAAGACTGGTCCAAGGTTCTGTCTCACATCAGAGGTGTGTCAAGGAATCCCAGATTCAGATATACCCAATTCAATTACACGCACCAAACATATCTTTCCCCAGCCAGAATAAAGCGCATGTTCCCTGATGCAGTATCAATATGCCCCAGATGCAGAATACCGTCAGCACCCTTCTACCACATGGTATGGGATTGCCCAAATATACAAACGGCCTGGGCAGAGGTGGTAGAGGAGGTATCTGGGCTAACGGGACTTGCACTGATAGCAGACCCTGGGTCCTGCCTGCTGGGACTTAGGAAGAGACCAAAAAAACAAAGACATTTACACAAATTTATAGACCTGGCCTTTTTAATGTACAAAAGGTTAATAGCGATGCATTGGAAAGCCCCTAAGGCTCCCGATCTGAAATCCTGGCACTCTAATAATACGCTGGGCTCGCACTGAATATCAGGTACTAAAAAGAATGGTGCACGAAGGGCGACAACACACAGGATGCTCTACCTGGGAGGATATGGTAACAAAATTGGAGGCCAAAAATGATGAGAAGCCTCCTTGAATCGGGGCACGCGTAATTTCGACAACCACAGCATAAATTCCCCTGCATCCCCCATCACGGAAACAAAATTCATAGGACACCCAGGCACCACAGTGTACACACATCATCTCCTCCCATCTCTCTAGTAATAATCGCCCACTAAATCTATGTCACCACAGGTCTAGCGATACGTGTGGAGCAGAAAACCAGGGGAGCCACCCGCGTACACTAATCCAGTTGATGCCCCCCTCAGGCATCTAGGGAACCCATGCATGCAAAGCAAGGTCCACACAGGTCACGAGCGAATGCCTATATAAAATAAACAATGAAGGATAAACCCATGGAGGGTGCAGCCAGAAATGATACTGTAAGATTAGAAGTGTTCCGTGAAGTGCATATTGGAGGGGTGTGTGATTGTTACATGACTTAGATATTAGCTACTGTATTGGTTTATCCTGTGGTTGCAAATTGAACAATTTGTATCATATTTTGAAAAATAAAACCAATAAACATATTTAAAAAAAAAAAAAAAAAAGATAACTAGCTCATGGGTGGCAGATGTCTACATACAAATATACCCAGACACATGGCAGAGGATAGTGATCTATAACCTACTTACCTTTGGCCTGTGACGTTTAAGGGAAGTGATCTGTGGGTTAGAAATTACACCAACTACGACAACAAACAGTACATAAAGGATCAGTGTACACAGCCATTTGTGATCCATGCAGACAAAGTGGTTTGAGTATTCCCCCCAGTTTTGTACTAGGTCCCAGGTCCAAAAGGCAAGGCACACCCATTTGATACACACGACATGTCAACACAAACAATCTCCCAACTATTGTGTGACACATGGCTCATTCCTAATTGTATGGGAAGCAGTCAGTACCTCACTCAATCACCTGGCAATGAGACAGGCAGGAATTTGCTCTGTACTCACCCCTTTGTGGCTGCTGTACTGCCCTCAAATGCCTATCATGCTCCAGGTAGGCCTCTGCCAGAATGCAGGCCATTAGGGGGGTCATTGTCCGACGGGTACCCCGGCCACGCTGGGAGGACAGCCCCACCGGGGCCTCCACGATCTTTTGGCCCAGCATCTCAGGTCCTCCCACCTCTTGCTACAGTGGGCGCTCCTCTGCTGTGGATCCCCAGTTTCTGCACCTTCTTGGTGATGGCTCTCCCAATCTTTCTTCTGATGGGCGTTGACCTGCATGGATGCAATAGATAAGAAATCATGTTCACAAGTCCCATCATAAATGGCTGAGTCATATACATGTCAGTACACAAAGCCAAGAACTTTCTTCTTTTGCCCAAACTGCCAAAGTGTGGCACATACTAGCCATTGAGTACAGAGGAATGACTACAAACACTTCCCAATCTGTTTACAAACCCACCACGCTGCTCAGACATTCTACTGACTAGGTTGGTCAACTGACATCTAGTGGGACATGCTCTAGCAATCTGACTGATATCCGATGAACTACAGGACACATCACACATCTGTGGCTTCTGAAAGATAGATGCCGTAGGCATGAATGCATTAAAACACTCACACTCTGTGAGATTGATTCTCTGCTCAGAGTTCCTGCAAGCTATTGCCTGAGTACAAACTCGAACATTACACATGGGTAACAATGAGGGGATTGGCGTGGTGGGTACAGAAAGTACCTAACATGTCAGTTTGTGGACATGTGGACTTACAAATGCATACTCATGGCACCCCAGGCATGAGTATGCATTTGTGTCATATACTTGAGCCACAGAACATGCTTTTGGACATATGGGTCCATCCTACAGCGATGGCATCCAACAAACAAAGGCATACATTGTCCATTTACTGACATGTAACTAAGCTAGTGAATGACATATCATGGCTTCTCAGAAATCAACACACTGTCTGCACTGTTGGACTATCATTAATGAAAAAGCCTGCATATGACTAATTTGACCTGTGTGAAGGTGACAACAGGGCTGTGTGGTTAAGGGACCTGTCAGGGGACAGATACACACTTTGACAATGATGCCAACTGCAGATGGGTCACAGATCATCAACTCTCCCCTAAAAACATTTTCATACTCATCAGGAAAAGGGCCTCAATAAGGTTCAAATTAGCACACAGCCTAGATTTGGCCACATGACAGGATCAACTGGGATGCAGAGAGTAGGCACAGTGCCACAGTTGCATAGCATAAGTGACTCAACACCAGCCTAGACATGGACCCATACTGGGAGATGCATTTGACAGTCCCTGGTCTCTACAGGCTGAGCAGTCTGAACCTACATGAAACTCCTTTCCCATCACTTCCATGCATGACAGTACATCATGTAGCCAACAGCTATTTGGCATGTATTGTGTAAGTGGCAAGCTAAAGGGTAGAGTAAGTCAGGATATGTCTTCAAATCAGCTCTTTAGCAAGGCCAAATGTGGTTTGAAATCTCAGTGGCAACAAACACATAGCACATTTTACACATACCTCACACATACAACATGCATACACAACCAATGGTGTCATGCAAATATGTGTTCTCACACTGACAACAGCCATGTTTTAAGAGATGTATGGGGATGGCTGTGATGTCACCTCACCCAGTTTTATGCATCCAACATAAGGTACATCGGGGTACATTCAAAACACACACAACAATGTATAAGGATTCAACATCTTACACTAAACACAGATACGTGCATATTCACCTTCCCATTGATGCCACACCAACTGCACCTCCATTGCCTTGACTTTACATTCTTGTTCTCATGGGCACAATCTAGCCTGTGAGGAGGAAATATGTGGTAAAGTACAGAAAACTAAATGTGGACATGAGGCACTTACCTGCTTTTCTGGTGCACCATAGAGATGTTCATACAGGGGTAGGACCTCTGTGACCATCCTCTCCAGCACCTCTGGGGTGAAGGGAGGGTCCCTATTTCCTGCTGGACGTGGCATGATTGCTTACAAAGGCAGTACACAGCAGCTCAGGTAGTGGAGGTTGTTTTGGCAGTAGTATCAGGAATCAAGCGAGGGATTTTGCAGAACATGGTGGTCATGTCCACCACATAGGCGGCAGTCACCACTGGCGGACACCGTCATTAGCCTGCGCTGTCACTGGCAACAACGTTAGCATATGGCTGTGTCCACCGTGGTTGCAACTGCCTGCCGATATGGCGACTTCCGCCTGCGGTAGCAGACGGTTCCTAATGTCCAGTGGAGTAGGTCAGGCAGCCACCATTAGAGAGGCCTAAAATGTGTTATATGCCTCTGAGAAATGCATCACAACTCAGATTTTTTTTTTTTCTAGTGATAAGTGCCTGTCTTGTCCTGTCATGTAGCTCCTACTATTCAAACACCATTTTTATACATTGTTAGGCACATATGGTGATTTGTTTTGGGCACATTCCCCCCGACAAAGGTCATTTTAAAGCTTGGGACATAGATGATGTGTACACATGTATTGCAAGGCAAGAGGGTAACATGTTTCTTCTGCGTGATTAACAGTTGTGATATGCACTGTGTACCATGTCCTCAACTTATGACATGCCTTGTCACAGTTTGTCATTGACATGCATCATGTATGTTGCAGGGGACACATTTAACGATGGGCAGAATCTTGTTATACATAGGTACCCAGGGAGGGGAAGGATCAGACAACTTCCTATCTGTTGTCCACTGCCAGACCTTCAGACCATGGAAGAATGCTACATCATCCAGTTCTACCATCTGAATCAGCAAACAATCATGGATCTGGGTTGTCAGTTGAAGCCAGATCTGATGCCTGCCTCTTAATCATTCAAATAACATATCACCCATTGCTCAAGGTATAGAAGTGTTGCACTTCCTGGCCACAGGGTCCTTCCAAAATACAGTGGCCCTATTTGCTGGGATGTCCCAGCCTATGTTCAGTCTTGTTTTGAAGGGTGTACTCTCAGCAGTGGTGAAACACCTGGATAGCTACATCCGGTTTCTTTAACGTGAGGATTTTGCCCATTTGAAGGCTGAGTTTTATGGTTTGGCACACATCTCACATGTGGTGGGAGCCATTGATGGTACACATGTTGCTTTGGCCCCACTGCATGGTAATGAACAAGTGTATTGCAACAGAAAGAGCTTCCTTTCTGTCAATGTCCAAGTTGTTTGTTTGGTGGATCTCTACTTTTCACAGGTCAGTGTCCATTATCTGGGTTCAGTCCATGATACCTTCATTATGCAGAACAGCACGATCCCACAGCTAATGTCATGACTGTACACAAAGAGGGCCTGGTTGGTTGGTATGTGACATATGTCCTGTTTGCTTGTATGCAATGTCTTCTGCAGACATTGTAATGAGAGGGCGTAGTTACATATATGTCCCATTCCATCCCAGGGGACTCTGCATACCCAAACCAGGGAGGAACTCAACTACTCCAGGGGAAGTCCATTTCAATGATGCCCATGGAAGAACATAGCATGTCATGGAGTGGGCTTTTGGGCTCCTGAAGGCCAGATGTAGGTGTCTGAACAAGACAGGTGGAGCCCTCCTCTACTCGCCCAAAAACGTTTGTAAAGGTCATTGTGGCATGCTGCATGCTCCACATTATTGCCCTGCGGAGGAATATCCCATACATTCCAGGTGAGGGTGAGCTATCAGTGCCACTGGGTGAGAATCCTGAAATGCCACGTGAGGATGACAGTGATGAAGAGGAAGGTGAAGACTTGTGGGCAGATCTCATGAATCACTACTTTACTTGAGTGTAAATATGTAATGGTATGTGATTACTGTGACTATATGAGGGACTGTAGTTGTCAGGGTGTGTTGAGTAGGGTTTTTCCCCCAAATGACAGAAGATCTCATGCTTTGCGGTATACTGCCAAGGTTTGATTACTAAGTCAAACTTGAACATTTTACTAACTTAATTATCTGTTTTGTTTGTGTCCTTCTCATTGCAATGTAATTGAATCTACTGATGTTTGATATGAGGTTTTGGGCATAGGTGTTAACTTTTATCTTAAACTCCTTGTATTCTTTTTGACCAGGTACCTTCACCATGCCATCTTCATGTGGGAATTTCAGAGTTGTGACACTGGCAGAGTTGTTGCTGTTCTGATATATGAAGTGTACATGGATTTATCCAGGTAATGTTGGTCACAGATTTAGGGTGTATGAGTCCTGTGCCAATACAGCTTGGACAGTGGGTGGGTTCAATTACACTGGTTTGATTTGGTGTTGGCCCAATTGTCTCTTGTGTGTAATTATATGGCCCTGAAATATGTTCTCGTCACATGCAATCCATGCATTCGCCCTTCACATTGTATAAACAATGATCCAGTGAGACCTTTTTGTAGCTGTAGATGTGTTTCTTCATTGCAGGCCACAGTGCCTGTGCACAACCCTGACATGGGCTTGTATCACACCACCAGATGCTTAGTCATTGTAATGGCTTTGAACTATGATCAGCCACTGTTGTACTGCCCTCTGTCTGTGCCGTTGCATATGTTATGTGGCGTATTTTAGGTTGGCAGACCACGTTTGGGTATGTGAAAAGGCTCAAGCTGGTGGCAACATCCACCAATCTGTTAGCCTATTCTACGGGATGAGGTCTGACAAAGCCATTTCTTCTGTGGTCTGGGTAACATTTCCTGTACTTTTGGATATCCAGCCTGACTCAGTATGCTTCAGCCATTCTTGGCTATAACATTCCAGACATTTTAATAGCGTGACAGTGCAATAAAATGTTTGGTGTGACCAGACACTTGTATCATTGTGATTCAAGTTATCCTTAGCATGACCTTACCTGAAACATATCCCTCCTTCCAGTACCATCCTGTGTCTTCCTCAAGTGCATCTCATGGGCTTACAGTTCAACTTTTCAAATTGTGGAAAAAAGGTAGCAGGCAGTGTTTTAGTGATAGATGAGTTTATTGATATAGGTGCAGGAAATAATTGAGAGATGCAACAGAAAAGTAAAGTGAAGGAATCAGTTATGGTGGATGTAACCATATTAGTAGATGCCACAGCAGATGAATTCCAAAGTCCATTGTCCTTCTACCATAGAAAATGGAGGTGGTGAAACAGTCAACAAAGTAAATATGTGGCATATAAAGGACTACCTTCAGGAAGAGGTCACTTGCTGGCAGTGGTTGGTGTCTTGTCATCTGCACCTCCTGGATGCTTGGATGGACGTCCCCACTTCCGAGAGGGTTCTGCTGTTACAGAGGCGGGAGGTCTGAGGCAGGACCTTCCCCTGGCAGGGCCTCCCTTCCAGTGGCTGCCACAGATGTTCACTGGACTGGTGTTGCTTGGCCAAAGGAAGGGCTGTGGTGTTGCTCATGGTCCCTGATCAGGGTACTCCTGATCACCGTGAACACCCCTGATAGGGAGACCAGGATGGTGTTGGTGGCCTCCCACTTTTCCAGAGACTCACAATGGAAGAACCTCTGCAGCTGCTTGATGTCCCTGAGTTCGGCAAGTACCTGGCTTATCAAGCCTTGGGATTCTTGTAATGCTCCTATGACTTGTTTGATGGTGTCCTGGCCAGGACCATCCCTAGTACCCCATGCCACTGGCTCTGTGTCCCTCCCATACACCCTACACCCATGTGCCTATGCCCTTGGCACAGCTTGCCCCCTACCACTGGTTCCAGGACCATTATTGTTGGAGTTGCTTTGCTATTACTCATGATCCTGTACTGGGGGGCACAAGATAGTTGTCACAGTCCTCGGGACACAGGTTGGTGGTGAATGTCTGCCGTTGATGTAGATGCAACCGGTTTGGGAGGACTCAATGTGGTCATGGTGAGGCTCACTGGTGTCATCTGACCAGGTTACCCTGCTGGGCCAGAACCTTCCTCAACATCCAGAAGTGTTGTCTTCACCGAGAGCTTCATCCAAAGGGGTAGTGGCAGTCTCTTGAGTGGGCTAGATGTTCCCAGTGGCAGCTAGACCTGTTGATGTGAGAGATAGAATGTTACAGGTTGTATTGTGACATCTACCTCCAACAGTTTACAGTGACATTTAGGAAAGGCCATGCACACATTGGATTTGCAGGTTTACCTTATGTGACAGGTACACGTGCTATCAATTGTATTGACCTGAAATTTGAATGACATACCAATTCCATTTCAGTCAAACAGCTGCATAATGTATGAGTTCATTCGCATTTGCGAGGATTGTCATAGACTTGCATCTTGCCAGTAGCACAGGGAAAACAGTGGAAGGGCAGACTTTGGTTTAGATCATTTTATGGCCTAGTTGACTGTAATGCAGGCAGACCCAGGAGTTTGTTGTGTATGTAGTTGTTGCTATCATGTGGTCGGTACATTGTGAATGTGTCTGTTGCTAATACAATTCAGGTGATGCATCTTGGGGTCTTTGATTTTTTCTTTATTTTGTTGCACACAGGTTGAGCTTTCCTTCCGGTCCATAACATTTTCATCTTGGTTTAGTTGCTCAAGATGGATCTAGGTGGTTAGCCATATCACAGAGTGTACCATGATCTGTATCTTGGTCCCTCCCAGGTGAGTGAACTTCATGTGTGAGTTCACAGACATATGCACAATGTCATATGAACACTAGCCTGGTTATTGGAGTTACAGGGACTAGCCCTCTTGGGATCTACAGGCATGTTACTCCAAGTACTACACACAGTATAGATAGGTCATCCTCTCAGGTGAGTACACTTCCATTGCAATTTAACGAACAAGGATATTTGGACAGATGCACACTAGAATTGTTTTGGGATTTGGGGAGACAGAGCCTCTTGGCCTTAGCAGTCATGTCACTCCCTGTGCTTCATGCACTTATTATATGTCATCTCCCCAGGTGTGTACACTTCTTAAGCGCCGTTCACATTAAGGGTATATTTGCTAGTGTACATTGGGCTGGTGTATGGAGTAACAGTAAGGGAGCAGCCTGTGACTTGCAGCCATTTAACACCCTGTATTACACACACTATACTGATGGTTTCCTCTCAGGTGAGTACACTTCAGTGATGATTTGGTACACAGGTGTATTCTGGGGAAGGACACCGTTTTGTTATTTGTAGTTAGGGAAGCATTGTCTGCTGTGAATTGCAGTCCTGTCACTCTCACTGCTTCACAATACCTGACAGATGCCAACTCCCCCAGTGAGTACACATTATTAGAGATTTGAAACACTGTTGTCTTCAGGGAAGGGGACAATGTTCTTGTGTTTGCAGTGACAGTAGGAGTGCCTCTTCGTCTTCTCAGTCCTGTCAGTGCCTGTACTTCATACACACTGTACAGATGTCATTTCAGGTGAGTACCCTTCAATGGTGAGTTCAGGGACAAGAATCATTGGAGAAGAGGACTCTGTTGGCTGGGTGGAAAGACAGTAGCAGTGCCTACTGGCCTTCTCAGTCCTGTCAGTGCCTATACTACACACACACCTTACAGATGCCATCCTTCCAGGTGAGTACACTTCAATGACAAGGGTCATTGGAGCAGGGGACCCTGTGTTGGCTGAGTGGAGTGACAGTATCGGTGCCTCCTGGCCTTCTGGTTTGTGTCAGTGCCAGTACTATACACACTATACAGATGTCATCCTTCCAGGTGAGTACTCTTCAGTGGGAAGTTCAGGGATAAGGGTCATTGAAGCCAGGGACACTGTGGTGGCTGCGTGGAGTGACAGTAGCAGCGCCTCCTGGTCTTCTCCTTCCTGCCAGTGCCTGTGCTACTCACACTATACAGATGTCATCCTCACAGGTGGGTACACTCCAATGGAGAGTTGACATACGAGGTAATTTTGAGTGGGATGCACTGCTTTGGTTTTTGTAATTGTAGAACAATGCCTGCTGGGAATTGTAGTGCGGTTCATCCCTGTACTACACACAATATATAGAGATGTTGTTCCCCCAGGTAAGTCTTCACTTGTGAGATGCCAGACCAGTGTCTGTGGACAGGTGAACCCTGGACTGGTGAGTGGGGTGACAGTGAATGTGTTGAAAGGTGATCAGTGAGTATGCATGACAACACATTTTTGTCAGGGGTCTGTGCAAGTTCCCAACACGTCCACCACTGAACAGCTCCAAGACTCTGATAGATAAATCACAGAGACTAAGAGAGTTCAAGAGGGGAAGAGGGGATTAGGAAGGGAACAGCTGGGAAGGAGACCTGTAGTAAGAAAAAGGTTAGAACACACAATATGAAAATTATATCTCCTGAAATCAATACTAGACTATGATTCTAAGCCTAAGTTTAAAATTACTAAGTTTTAAGATGGTCGGATACCTGTAGGGGAATCAAGATTAATTAAATGAAAACTTTCTTATTCAAGTACTTTCCTTTGCATGAGAATCAGAAAAACATTCTGACTAAATTTTAAACCAGTCATATAAATCCTGTTTTGAGAATGTATACTAGGATCATACAATATTGCATCTAGAAACTCTGGCCTTCTGTGTACTCTTAAAATGTTTCAACACAAATTGCGCATATTGCATATATATATATATATATATATATATATAGTAAACACCATAAAAGGATTGTGCACCATGAATAACACAATATGGATTCAGGAAACAAGTCACATAACTTGTAAATTCGAATATTACATAATAAATATCTTAGAATAGTGGCATACAATTAAGAACATGAAATAAACTCCTGGAGAGAATCGTACGTCTTGCCGATTCGAGTGTTACCATGTAAAATACCAAGAAATGGTAGCACGCAATGAATATCAAAGTCAAATCATCATTAATCGAATTGCGCGTCTTGCCGATTCGTAAAACACGATGTAAATGTCAAGAAATAACAGCTCACAATAAATAACAAGATCAAAGTACAATGAAACGAATCACGCTTCTTTTGCCGATTCTTAAGCCACCATGTAAATGTCAAGAAATGGTAGCGCGCAATGAACAACAAAGTTAAATCCTCATGAAACGAGTTGCGCGCTTACCATTTCGTAAAACATCACCTAAATGTCAAGAAATAGTAGCGCGCAATGGACAACAAATGTTTAAACACCATAAAACGAATTGCGTGTCTTGCCAATTCATAAGCCACCATGCCAATATCAAGAAATGGTAGCACGCATTGAATAACAAAGTCAAACATTTATGATACAAATCGTGCACCTTGCCTATTTGTAAACTACCATATAAATGTCAAGAAATGGTAGCGTGCAAGTAATCTGTTACTCATCTAAAAATTAAATCAAGAATATGAAAATTCTCAATAACGGTGTCGCGACAGTCCAACCACCGTCTTACCGCCTGGAACAATGATCACCAATGAAGGATGAAGGGCAGAAGACTGGAAGATCCAAATAGGCCGCCGGGACAGGAGCTCAGGAAGAAGCTGCTGCTCTGCACCGGGACCTCTGAATAGTGAGCACTGGGAGTTGGGCTGGCTCTCTTTTATAGAGTCTTGACCCAGCCCAGAACCACGCCCAGTCATGTTGCAGGGAAAGTCTCTGGAAGGCCCTGGAAAGGGACCACACCCTAACACACTCTGACAACCTGCAGCAATACATTGCAAAGGAACAGTATTTGTAAGCATATTAAAAATAAGTTTTCAGGATTGAACTCTGCAATGCAAAAGGTTAAACCACAACATATCAGCACAATGCATAAATTACTTTGTTTTGAGAGTGCTGGGTTTTTGCATTTTTGTCGCCAATAGAGCGCGTACTGCTCTGGTGTTGACAATTTTGCTTACATTTTTGTGTTGTGACTTACCAAACACCACTACCCCAGGTATTCCTGTCAAGCCCCCAGGATGCAGATTGGCCAAGACCTTCTCCTCCTAACTTAATGTGAGTTGTAAGGGAGGAGGGGGGACCATTGGCAGTCTTCTAGACATGCAGCTGGTGCCTAAATGCCATGGAACCGACCTTCCCCCGGAGGTCGTTCCACCTCTTCCTGATGTCATCCCTTGTGCGCGGGGTGGGGCCTACAGAATTCACTCCATTGGCTATCCTTTGCCACATTTCCATTTTCCTGGCGATAGTAGTGTGCTGGACTTGGGCTATAAATAAATGTGGGTCTAGTCTTATGATGTTATCCACCATGACTCTTAACTCATTCTCAGTGAAACAGGGATTTTTCTGGGGTGATGTGGTGGGGATAAAAAAATGAGTAATGGGAAATGAACAGGTGAAAGTGAGTTAATGGGGGTTGGGAACTGCAAATGGATGTGATTGGAAATAGGAGTGTGTTGAGGGTGTGGGATATGTGCTTAGGGAAAGTTGTGGGGGTGCCAATTTATAGTTTGGTAATATTTTGATGTGCTCTAGCTTCAATGTTTGGCATTGTAAATGCAAAGAATTGTGGTATGTGAAGGGGTGTGCTTTATGGTGTGCTTTGCAGGAGTGTCGGATGTGGCAATGTGTGTCAGCTGTGTTGTTTTCAAATCCATCCAATGTGGCGTTGTGAATTACTATGTTTACCGTGAACCTCTGTGGTTTGGACCGCCATGGGTGCCTACGACTGCGACTTTTGACTTGTAATACGTTCGGTGGTTGGTTGATGTGCTGTCGGTACTGGTGGTCGGAACGCCTATTTCCCACCTCAACGGTACTGGCTGTGTGGGGTTTTTTGACCTGCCTTTGACGGTCCTGCCTGTGTAACCCATAAAGTGGCGGTCTTTTGGTGGCCATCACTGTGATCGGTCTGGCAGTCTGACAGTGAAACTTGTAATCAGGCCCTAAAAGTGCAATGCTGGTGGAAAGAAACGTTGAAAGAGTAGCCCTGCATAACAGCTGGGCTCAGTGGAATGAGTGGGCACCCACTACATCTAAGGGGAGGGACAACTCAGAGTTGTAAATGGAAAGTAGGCAGCTGCTTAGTGTTTTCCTGCTGAGTCTCATGGCTAAGGAGATCACTCAGACGCAGCCGAAGTCTCACTTACATTGAACAGGAGGTCTGGCTACAAAGGATCTGGTATTCTGTTTGGACGGTGGGACTTCTAAACATTGGTTGGGATCAAGCATGGTCTCTTGCTCATGTTTGCAAAAGGCTGGTCTTCCCTACTTTGCTTGGCTTTCGACTCTTAAAATTCTAGTAAAAGACATTTAAAACTATTTGTGTGATACTTTATATATTGCATATGTCAACATTTTACTCACACTGATTTTTTTCATGGTGAAACATCATATGTGATGTGTTAGTAGAGAGGAATATAATCTGCTGTGACTGGTATAATTAACATAGAGATACAAAAGGATCCAAATAAGCTGTATTTAAACCCTGAAGAGGGCAGTGGCCGAGAGGAAGGTTGGTGTTGTGATAAGAAAGACAAGATCCATTCCTCGGCACTAAGCTGATGACTGTGCATACCCACTCTACATGCTGTAAATGACCCTCCTTGTGGACAGATTCCAAATCTGTAAGGATTTAAGGCTAGTTGCAAGGGTCTTCCAGTGCATCATTTTCAATGGCAAATATAGAGCCCCTTAGAAGATTGCATTTGATTACCACCAGTTTCATTTTGATGTGGAATTTCATGGGGTAGAATAACAGATTTTTCAAGATAGTGGTAATATGTGTTTGGAGGGAGAGCTTTGTTCCAGCAACCTAGCTGGTGCATTCAAAAATATTCTTTTTAAGGTTAACTTTGGCTTAATGAACCAAGCTTACTTTGACATAGCTTCTAACTCTGTCCATCTTTGATTTGTTACTTTCTCTATACAATTGAAATGACCATATACCATTACAATGTGATATAAGCTTATTTTATTTCCTTGTGATCCTGCCAACTGGGCTGTTCATTCTTCACTGGGATTTAAAATAGGGTACAGGAGTGTAGGAGGCCTTGTCTTGCCTCCAATGCTGTATTAGGTCGGTGAAACATGCATCAATTGGACACATAGGCCATACAGCATTTGAACAATCAGAGGCATATTTTTCAAGTAGTTGTGTCACAATTGTGCCACGGACAGGGGTGCAAGGGCAGTGCAGTGACTAAGGGCCTAATCCTAGTACCTCCAAACTCGCAGTGGCGGTCAGACCGCTGCACACTACGAGGAGACTGCAGCCACCACCAGGATCATAGATCCCGACGGGTTGGCGGCGGTCAAAGTCGTGGTCAGCCATGTCGGTGCTCATGGCAGCACTGCCATGCTGATCAAGAATTTGCTTTCCGCCAGCCTTTCCATGGCAGTTGCACCACCATGGAAAAGCTGACAGAAAGCAAGTACTAGGGGTCGCTGGGGGACCCTGCACTGCCAACGACCATTTCATTGGCAGTGCAGGGCCCCCCCCCGGCAGCACCCTTGGAATGCGCACTGCCTGCTATGCAGACATGCATTCTGGGGGTGCTTTGTGTGCGACAGCATTGTCCTTGGCTCCATGAGGGAGCTGAGGCCGATGCTGCCGCACTGTTTCCACCAGGTTGACCGCAGAAACGTCCTAATATTACATATCCGACGGTCAGCCCGGTGGAAACTCCATGCGGCCTTCAGATCATCAAAGTTGTAATCAGGCCCTAAGCTAGATTTATCAAGCCACGCAAGGCTACCTTGCGTGGCCCTGAGTGGCTTGATAAATCTAGAGTAACGCAACACAGCAAAAATTGCTGCACTGCATTATTCTGCCACAGGGAGGTATTTCATGGGTGGAGCATGGGTATTTCCACATATCCACCCATGGAATTTGGCACATTCCCAGATTTACTATTAATGGTTGACCTGGGAATGTGTCAAAGTGCAACGTCGCCCCAGGTGAGTTGTAACAAGGAGAAATTTCTGCAATATTTTGATGGGAAGGTGCACTTTCCTGCACAAAACCAATCCTGTCTGCAATTCAGGCACCTTTGCACTACGGCGCAAAGCTGCCTGCATTGGCACAAGTCAGCCAAAATGGCAGCTGCATAAGAAAAGGACAGAAATGCACTGTATTTTGCTAAATGTGGCTCTTTCCTGCCCTTTCTGTTTCATGCAGCGTGCCAGCAAGGTGACTTGCTGTGCTGCAGAAAATATTGATGAATGTGCCCCTCGATTCATAGGTATATTTTAAAAGTAGCTGAGAAATTGAGCCTTCAACCTGGGACTATTTTTGCTTTTTTAATGGTCTGCAAACGTTATATCATTTGAGGTGGACAAAACAACACAGGATAATGCAACTAGATACACAAAGAGCTCCAACCTGGCTGATTAATATTGATAAACTGGCAGACCTGGTGATTCTGTAATGATGACAAATGTGTGGGCAAAAGATCATTTCGCTGAGCATATCTGTGACTCATTCAGGCTACGTTGACATTTCCAAGATTCAAAGAAATGGGGAACACAAAATTGAAAGGACCTCAAAGTACCACTAGGAACTCTTGGGACCTTGGGTCTGAAGTTTAGGGTGCACAGCCCTCCAGTACTGCAAATTTAGGCCATCAAGAAATCCACTGAGCTGTACCTTGTTATTATGTGTTCCGATTAAGCTGTAACCTTACATTGGTTTGTGATGTCATCACGAACCTCAACGGGATCCAGCTCCATTTACAATAATTACTGCAGTATCATGTTTTGTTCAATTGAAAAAACTTATTTCATTGATGTACTGGAATACATTTTACTCATAATACCTAAGGTCAATTGTGCTAAACAGTAATTCCACAATTATTTATTTATTTTTATGTATTTATTTGTTACATTTTTTAAAGTATTTATTTATGTATTTGTTTATTTCTTTAATAATTGTTTTCTCGTTCCTGTTATCAATCATGTACAGGAAACATACCAAGAATACATTGTTAAGCCAAAAAACTATCACAAATTGTCTTTGATAATCTGCGTAACAATGTTGAAAAGTCTCAATTTGAGATAGGGAACATTATATCATTTTATTTAATATTGTAGTGCAAAATGTGTTTTAAGTTAATCGGATAACCAGTAGTTTATGTACCATTATATGGTATTAGGATTATAATATTTGTATTTATTGTTTTAGTATATTTAAATTTTTTTATTTAACATTTAAATGTTTTTAAATGTATTTAATTTAACGGTGGGTTGTTGGGTTTGTAGGAGATTGGGGTGGGAAGTCATTTAAATTATAACTGATTGGTTTTAATTTATTATTATTGTTTTTTGTAATTTCATTTATTATTGAGAATATATTTTATTTGATTAATTACAATTCTAAATATTTGTTGCTTTTGGTTTAATTGTTAATACATTGAACAGTTTATTTAAATATGGAGTGTTTTAAATACATTTTATATTTACCAGTTGTTTTACATTTAATGTTTTTAATATGTAACTACTTAACACCATTGTTTCATGTTTATATAATTTATTGATTTGAATTGGGAGTCCATCTCGCAGCACCAAGGCCGTGGGTGGGGTAGCCTCTTCGTTGATATCGGAGGACTGTGTGTATATGTATGTGTGTGTGTTTGTTAGTGTTTTATTTGTATTATTATTATTACTATTATTATTATGTATGATTTCCAGTTATTTGAATTTCAATAGAAGGATATATTTTATTTTTACAATAATAATTTTAAATATTGTTTATTTGTTTTAATTATATTTTTTAAAACTTTTAATATTTAAAATAATTTTAATATAATGCTATATATAGAAATATTTCAATATACTTCCTTAATTTTTGATAATAATAATCTCTGCGGTATTTTTCCGATATGTTTGTAGTTTATATCACAGAGTATGTTTACTTAATATTTTGGTTCCTAATATTTGTGTTGAAATATTTTTTATATTGTGATCAGTTTCCTCCCAATAATTTTCACACTGGTGTCAAACAATGCAACATTTACATTATTTCCCTGGTGTGAAAGGGCAGCGGTGTCTCAATCTTCATCCTAAACATTTTTTAATTGATACTTCATTTTGATTGACACTTGCTTCCTGTGGCTTGTCCCATATCTGTTTCCCTAGTGGGGGATTATTCCACTTCAAACATTATGAACTCTTCTCTTCCCAATCATATGCTATCACACATATGCTGTGATATTTTGCCAGCAGTTTTGACATTTAACTTGCTTCCTTCTAAAAATAGCTACCAATTATACAAAGCAGCTTTGTCTGAGTTAACCACAACAAATTGCACACAATCATTTAACTGGAAGGCTGTGTTTCTAAAGCAGAATTCCAACAGGTATAGCAATGGTGAGAGCATGACTGCTGTTGCCCTGCCCAAAAACAATGGACCCCATTCATGGTAGAAAAGGAAAGAATACAGCTGGAGACTTACGTCTCCATCTGAAGGTAGTTTTTCATTTTTTTTCTTTTCAAAACATTCTGAGTAGCACTTTTGGAAAGCTGTGCTTGGCATACGTTTCTCGGGCCACATGTATGTATGTTATAATGCGAATCGCAATTAGGAAATCACAATTCCAAATGTATGAAACTCCATTGCGATTCCCAGTGTGTTGCAAATAGACCTACCTCATGAATATTAATGAGGTAGGTCACAATTTTTGATCCACTGGGAATCGCAAAAGTCACGGGGAAGGAGGCCTGCTGGAGACAGCAGACCAACATGTCTGTGATTGCTTATCATTGAAGCAATCTTATTTTTTTAAACGCAGCCAGTCTTCCTCAAAAAAACAAAAACAGGATGTGTTTGAAAACAAAAAATGAAAGTTTTAAGTTTCATTTTTTAAGAGTAGGCAGTGGTCTGTGGGAACGCTGCTTGTTCTTAAAAAATATTTTCTCAACCATTCACAAAGGGGAAGGTGGCCATTTTTTCATTGGTGGTAAATTGCGAATGTTATGTGACCACATTTGGGTTGCAAAACATTAGTACATACTTTTCAGCTTCAGTATTAGGAAAGGACGCCTTCAAAACATCCCTCCCTAATACCTAATCGCAAACCTAAAGTGCTTTGTACATCCAAAATTGTTCTTTTCCAATCGCTAATGAGACGATTCTGCGAATCGGCCTGTTTGCGACTGGAAAAAGGTTCCATACATGTGGCCCTAGGCCTCTTACCTGGAATTTCATGTACATTTTTTTGACGGTCCTATTCCCCCAGTGAAACTTTTTTGGAGTGAATGGAGTCTACTGTGGAATGAACATTCTTTCTACACGACTAAAAACTTTTGCTCCTGGGAGAAGAGTCTTAACCTATGACTCCAGCAAATCTGGGGATGATCTGTTCCCCTTCTCATCCTCCCCAGTCCTTGACTGGAGTAAATCTCCAACCATTTTCAGGGTGGGAAGAAGTCATGTCATTGCAGAGTTTGGAAATAAAAATGTAGATGTTTGTGGGTATCACACATCACAACAGTTCAAAGCCAGCTCATGCCTTGTAACTCCCACTTCCCAGTTCTAATATGGGATTTACTACTGCACACATGGCAGAGAAATATGCAATTGTAGATGCATTTACTCCTACAAAGAATCAATTTGGGAATTTTTGATAGATGTAAAGATGTATTTTCAGACTTAGAGCTATGTTTATGGCCAGAAATACATTTGTAAATAGGCCCACTGAGTTTAAGGGGAAGGGTTAAGAAATGGTTACTATACCTCTTAAGAACTTTTTTAAATTAATGCCAGAATGGTGTTCCTATAAAAAAAAAAAAACATTTTCAGATCTCTTGATATTGTCGCATATGCCCGTAGTGATTTAGAGCTTCCTTGAAAATGTTCTGAATTTGACTTCTAATCTAGTTGCATACTGTGTTTTTTGACTGCCACCATGCTTTTCTTGCAAAGTTTTACAGCCTATATGTACAAGAAATTGACTCGGTGTGCTACCTCAAGCCAGCTTGCTATGCCAAGCGGCGCCATTAGGAAAGTGCTGGGATGTGTTGTCTTTACAACAATACAATGCATTCCTTTACTTTCATCTGCACTTGGGCACAATTGGCTGCCTAGCGCCAGCACAGGTACCCTTGCACCATGGTGCAAGAGTGCCTGCATTGCAGAGATGATTGTTTATGTGCAGGAAGGGACATCTTCCTGCACATAAACAATCACTGATGGTGTTTTCCTCTTTTTATGTGTGCTGCAAAATGCAGCACACACA
The DNA here is from genome assembly GCF_031143425.1 of Pleurodeles waltl. Classification (NCBI taxonomy): domain Eukaryota; kingdom Metazoa; phylum Chordata; class Amphibia; order Caudata; family Salamandridae; genus Pleurodeles; species Pleurodeles waltl. The sequence continues at coordinate 854,158,246 of NC_090440.1, read as the reverse complement.
GAAACAGCAAAAAAAGGAGTAATAAAGGTATTTCTCCTCTTTGCACACTTTTACGCCACCGTTGTATGGCACAGGAGTCTGACACGATTTCAGGTTTATAAAACCTTGTAAATCTGGGAATGTCAGATTCCATGGGTGTTGCATGGGAACATCTACAGCAACACCCGTGGAATGCCCCTTTCACACAGTTATGTGTGGAACATGGCCATATTTACAAGGCCATGAAAAGCCACACAAGATGGCTTTATGTGGCCTTGTAAATATGTGCAGACACACTGCGCCACCGGAGCATGACAAAAGTGAAGCACCAGTGCCATTATTGTGCTGCAGGGGCCTTGTAAATTTGCCCAAAAATTTCTGGAATTCCCTATTAATTGTTTCATCTACAAACTCGTATACCTAAAATGGGTGGAGGAATCCGACCACCTGTGGCTAGGAATTGCTAGCATGACTACACTGAGCTATGTGATCACCAGTGAGATTTCTTAGCCTCTGATGACTTCCATCCAGAGTCTGTCATTACAGTAGATTTCATGTTTGGCTCTGGTTACAATGTTCCCAGTATTCTGTGTGACTGCTAAACCCTTTTTCCTGATCCTCCCCTATTTTGTAGTGCATCCCTGTTTCCAGGCCTAACACCGTACTAGAATGTTTTCCTGATTCTTAAGCTAACCAGTGGTTACTGATTTCCTAATCTTTCATCCCTTTTTGCAATTCTTAATTTTGCAGATTCCTAAGTTCCCAATGTGTTTGTCTTTTTGTCTCTATTCCCTACCATGGTTGTTACCACCTTTGCTGCTCCTGTGTAATCACCACGATTCACTAGCACAGGTGACAATGTAGGTGGTATTTCTAGTCCATTGTAAGTATTGCCTTCATGTTATTTTTTATATCATCACCAAAGATATCAGTCCCCAGTCCATGGGGCTGATTACAAATTTGGCGGACGGAAACATCCTTCCGCCAAACACCCGACAAGGAGGTGGCCAGCACTGCGGCCTCATTACAACTTTCCTTCTGGGCTGACCCGCGGCAACCAACTGTTTTTACCAGTCAACCCAGTTGTAAAGGTGTGGCAGCATTGCTGCTGGCTCATAATACAGCCAGCAGCAATGCTGCTGCACACAGGGGACACCAGTACCCTTGAAATGCACACTGTCTGCACAGCAGACCATGAGCATTTCAAGGTTGCTAGGCATGGGGACCCCTGTACTGTCCCTGGGCATGGGCAATGCAGGCACCACCCTGTGGCCCTCTGTTCTTGTTCTCTGGCAGGCTTTTCATGGCAGTGGAACTGCCATGAAAAAGCTGGCAGAGAACAAAGTTGTAATCGGTAAGGCATGGCTGAGTTCAGCACAACCCTGGCTAATTATGACCAGCACTGCCGCCAACCCATCAGGATCTAGGGTCCTGGGGTGGGGATGGTGATAGGTTGGCGAGTCTGGTGGTCCTAGGGCCCAGTGTATTGAATGCCTTATCAATATCTAATATCTAATGATGAGACCAAGCCAGTTCCCATGATGTGAAAACACCAGCGCAGGTTAAGGAAGGTGTTCCGCCCTGGTATAAAAACACTCTGATTAAGGTGCACCAATGTTTCCACCACTGTAATCAGGCGATTGGTGAGTACCTTACCATGTAGCTTATAGTCCAGATTTAAGACGGACAGGGGACAATAGGATGTCACATTCAAGGGGTCTCGTCCAGGTTTCGGGTGTGCCATGATCATTGCCTCCCTCATGGAGTTTGTCAGAGACCCACCAGACAGTGCCTCAACAAATACCTTTAACAATCTAGGGACTAATTGGGTCTGGAAGGCAACATAAAACTCGATCAGGAGTCCGTCTGTTCCCAGTGCCTTCCCCTGCACAATCTGTGCTATTGCTCCCTTTATTTCCTCAAATGATGAAGGGCTATCAAGGTCGTGCTTATGTAGAGAATTAATTATGGGGGCCCCTATCCTCTCCAAATATGCTGAGGCCACGTCCAGGGGCACTCCCATAGTGTTTGCATATAATTCCATGTAATAAGCCTCAAATGTTGCACTTCTCTCCTGTTGAGAGTTTACTGCTTGCCCTGATTGAAGGCAGAGAGCAGCTATAGGACTACGGGGGTTGTTCAGATTTCAGCAGCCATGCTAGGAGGTTGACAGCTTTTTCTCCCATTTCCTGTTGCCACTGGAGGTAAGTTTTGTAGCCTGTGTAATAGTGCCCTATATTATTTTCTCAGCTCTATCAGTGATGCCTGGCTGTTCAGACGCGTCACACACTCGTTTTACTGTAATTTAATGCGGTCCTCTATACTAAGTGCCCCTGCAGTCAAAACCTTCATACCCCATACACATTTTTCATGCACATCCCCCTCAGGACCACCTTAAACTCATCCCAATCGATCAGGGAATCCAACGCTGTTCCCTCATTTCCTTGAAGTACTGTCCTAACGTTTAGCCCATAAGTGCGCAAAACTCTTTTAAAGCCGTCGTGGGCAGGCGCCAAATGTGGACTTCCTGCCTACATCTGCCCCAGTTTAGTGATACCAATAGAGAGTTGCGGTCCATGAGGCTGTGCCCCAGGTGCTCTGCTCACGTGAACTTAGGTACCAGGTCAAGGGAGCTATACACCATATCTAGTCATGTGTGTAGTGCATGCACTGCTGAGTAGTGAGAATGCTCCCTGTCCTTGGGGCGTAACAGTCGCCATACCTTCTCCACTTCTGTGATGCACATCCAAGTACGTAACTGGAGGGAAACAGTACAAGACTGTGCCCCTGGTAAAAGGGGTGTGGATCTGTCTTTCATGCGATCCAGGACACTTAGAGTTGCAACACCTAGTGGCAGATGTTGTAGGGTCATTCAGGAAGGCAGGCATCACGGATGGAAAAAAGAGTGCCTGTCCCAAATTTGGTGAATACACAGCCATCAGTGTCAGTGGACCCCATCCAACAGTCCCTCTACTACTACTTAGTGGCCTCCTGGGTCTATCCTAGTGTGTGAGACAATGTACGGGACACCTGGGTATATCCGTACCAGAACACCCTTGGCATATCCTGAAAAAGTAATGCCAAAGACCCTGCTTCACCTGCATTTACACAGTTTAGAAAGTTCTGCCTTTGATAGGTGTGCCTCCTGCAGACACTCAAAGTGTACCTGATATCTCTTCAAGTATGCATAAACCCTGTGCCACATTACATATGTACACTTGCCTCTCACTTTCCACGTGAGCAGTCATGCGCCTGTCTTCCCGGGTTCTCTGTTATAGGAGAGCAAAATGGAGAGTCTTGTCTAACACAACAGTACACACATGAAATCAAATAAAACATTTTCCTGAAACTCCCCTTTCCAGGCTGTTACACAATGGTGCTTGATCTGGCCATAAACCATGAAAAAAACATTTAGCCAATTAAAGGTCTCTGTGGATGGTGTGGGATTTTGCATGCCACATATTATTTACAATGAATTAACATGTTATCCCCAATGCCTTCCCAAGTTTAGCATTCACCCCAACCTGGCAATTCAATGTACTAAGCCCCCATCATCTCAGCCAAGGGCATCAGTACATCGTGCATCACGACCACAAGTTGAGAAGTTAAAAAGGACACATTGTTACAATCTGCATCACAGTAGATCTGCTATCATTGGAGTGACTTGAGGGCCTTCCAGTGAGGCCTCTGGGGTCTCGTCTGGGAGGGATCCACACAGTGAGGGCACCCCAGTAGTGTCAAAGTTGCCAATGCCAGAGTCGGAGCCGAAGGATCCTACTAGTTACAGTTCAGCCACCACCTGCACCCTCTCCTGCGCTGTCTGTTGCTTGGATGACTTAGTTCGAAGTCTATGGGCCGTTCTGGATCTATTCTTAATAGTCCTCCAACCCTCTTCTAACTCAGTCTGTTCTGATCAGGGCTTTTTGCCTCTGGCTTCAAGCCATTCACACATCCCTAAAGCTGAGTGAAAAAGGAACGCCTTATCCCCCTCGGGGACCTCTAGCTTTGCTAGAAATATTAATGCATACTTGAGTGCAAGATGGTGAAGCCTTAGTTTCACTGAGTAGTAGGATGCTGTCTGCTTCTGTACGTCCATTATGTTGTGGAAAATTGTAATTGTGTGATTTTCCACCTGCCATGGGTCTTTGGTTCTGGCAATTTGCAGTATGTTATCTCTGTCGCAGAAGTTAATCAACCACACCACCACTAGCCTTGGGGGTTCTCTAGTTTGGTTGGGGCAGTGGGTTTGGCCAGCACTCAGTCTGCTCACTACAATGAGAAGAAAGTGGTCGTCTTGCCCACCAAGACTGTTTGCGCCAGCCATTGTTCCATGTATAGGTTCATGATTGGGCCCTTGATCCTTTCAGGTAGACCCACCACCCTGATGTTATTAAGGGATTAACAGCCTTCTGCATCATCTGCTTTGTGTCGCAGCAGGTCTACCTCTTGTTGGAAGGCCTCGATCTGTGCCTGCACCTTGGCCACGGTAGGCCACAGCTCATCTATGGAGGTCTCATGAGTGACTACTTTTGACTTCAATTGGTTGTTTTTCCCACATGATTCCCATGTCTATTATGAGTGTGTCCAACTTTGGTTCTATGGACACTTTCACGTTTTGCACCACATTAAGGAGCTCAGTGACTTTAGCATCAGTGTCCTGTAGCACATGCTCCACCTGAGATGGTGATCCAGGCTGAGATGTCCCTATGTCGCTTAAAGAGAGCGGTGGTTGACGCTCTTGGTACGTGTCCAAACACAGGGATGTTTATTACGACTTTTGCAGTATTAGCAGAAGACCGCCGTCTGTGCGTGGGTCAAAAGACCACCACTGTTGGCAGTCTCCAAATTACGACCCACAAATCAGCACAGCAGTCTTTGCACGGCGGTAATCCATTGGAGGTCCGAACCTCTATGGTCAAAAACTCAACTCCACCAGAACACAACACCACCTCCTCCCACATTGTGGGAGGAGAAGGTCTTAGTCATCCTGCACCCAGAGGGCCTGACTGGAATATCAGGAGGACTGGACTCTGCTAAGTCAACAACACTCCCCGGGCACCAAGTACTCCTGGAAAGCATGTACTCCCACCACCCTTACACCATCTCACAACACCCTTACCTGCACGAATACACCCTGAACCCAATACCTCCCTTGCATGCCACACCTTCCCACTACTACTGATCCCAAACAGGCCCACCAAGTGCACAGATATCTCCCACTGTAACAAGTACCAAAACTACCACAAGGCAACACTCCCCACCCTTGTGTAACTGCTAATTCCACTTCACATTAGGACATCTGCATGTATAACCATGTCACCCCCTTCAACTACAGGATACTTGGACTACTCACTTGTACATGACAATGACAATATTTACCACAACCTACTATACTGTAAGCACACAACAACACTATCCATCATCCCTTAAACATTGCCAGTGGTCAAGCAGCTGTCCTTGCCATCACTGGAAAGCATGTCAAGGCTATGATTGCAATCAACAATGTGAACAACAAGTACATTTCAACAATGCAACACACTTCCTCTCCATCCACAGGTATCCCTACTACTGCCACCCAGCAGAGGATGCCGGAGACAGACAGTCAGGCCCTGGAAGTAGGCCCAATTAAAGACTACAACTCTGGATGCCTGGAAGGGGACGCCTCAGATCAATCTATAGTGTGCCCCACAGTACAGGGACCTGAGTCGACCCCTAACATCCAAGATGATGAAGGTCCTGGTTTCACTGGGAGTGGGCACACTTTGCCAGGGTCACAGGCACAAGGGGTAAGGGGCAGTGGGAGGGCAACTGTTGGTCAAGGGACGAGGTACCAACAGGACACAACCGGCCAGGAGGCCATCTCCAGAGTCCTTGGAGCATACCAACAATCCCAGAACAGGATGGGTCAAATACTGACAATCTTGCCGGCGCACCTGCAGAGGGAATACTACCAGGAGGCCATGCAGCAGTGGCAGGCACACAATGCCACCATGGCCTCCATTTGTGGGGTGCTCACAGAACTTACCAGCATCCTGCGTGCAGCCCCCTCCCACCAGCAGGCCCCTACCAGTAGCCAATCAACACCTCTGCCATCTACATCTGCCACAGCTACTACAATGGAGACCCAGCCAGAGGACCCACAGGCTATGAGCACCTCTGCCCCTGCAGCTGAGGATCCCCCATGCAAATGGGGACGTCTATCCACCTTTCCTGCAGGACCTGAGCCCAAGACCAAAAACACCACTAGGAAGTGAACTCTCTCCTGAACCTTCTCCCTTGTGTGCCACTGAGACACCAAGTTTACTGTCCACTGCCAAAACTCAATTTCCCCTTGGAGATTGTACCTGTAAAACCAACATCTGGACCACCTACTCTGATGCTTTCAAACCACATGACCACACTCCTCAGCAAATGCACGTTGAATCACAATAAACACATTTCAGCATAGTCATGGCGTACGTGTCATCATTGTCACCAGTACCATTTAATGTGAAAGATTTAAATTTAAATGCACATATAGGTGTCAATAAGTCCTACAGATGGACAGTTGTGGCAGTAATGTCCAGCAGGTTGGTTATGACATATTTCCTGCACTGTAATCCTATGCCAAGTGTGCCAACAGTTGTCAGAAAGCAGAATATAACCACACATCTGAACTGAAGATAGAACAAGATAGGGTAAAACGTCAATTATGTCTCCCATGCTGCCCATCCAATACACATACAGCACATAAGTCAATCCGCAGGAATCATGTTGCATCTACAATGTAAGTCTGTGGGTCGCACATGCAGAGTAAAAGTACCATTCCTCATAGCTAACATCACCAACAGAAAACCTATCTTGCAATATCTAAAACAGGTAGGTACCAGACATCAGCTTTGGGAATAGGATGGGTAGCTGGACTGTCATGTAATAGGATTGGGCCACCCCATACACATCCAAACTGCAGTATTGAAACCATGCATTATGGGGACCCGTATGCTGAAGTCACGCCATGCCAACAGCAAGTACCACATGGCTTTGGCAGTATAGCAGTTACACCTCCAATGATGGTAAGTCAGCATCCCATCAAAATGCGTAACACAGACGGATAGATGTAGTGCACTCATATCTCCTGATGCTAAATACAAGGAGGGACAATGTCACTAGGCAGACAGAGTTAACTTTAGACCACACATACCTGAAATTCAGTGGAAGAATTGTCGAATCAACTCAGTCCTAGAGTCAGCTGCATCCTCCTTATCTGCCTTCTCATCAGTTCCAGAGTCATCAGCCTGAGCCACTGGTCCAGCTGCCACCACCTCCTCATCTAACAGTGGAATGTGTCTTCTCAGGTCAAGACTGTGTAGCATGCAAAACCAGACACATGTAGACATCTGAATCTTGCTTTCAGTAGCCCATATGTCCTCTACATTACACGCCTCGTTCGGCTGTGAGCCTCATTGTAACTGTCCTCCCCATCTGTTGTAGGGTTCCTCACTAGTGTCAGGAGCCAGGGCAGGTTGGAATAGACAGAGGCACCTGTGTCCTGTGTGCACAAAGTTACAAATCATTAGGTAACTATGAGAGGCATGGAGCTGACTGTGAGGTGAAGTAGCATAGACGTTAGACATAGACAGTGGCACACTTATCAATGAGGCAGGCCCTCTCTCTCTGTAGTTGTAACATCATTTGTGGGACACTGCTGTTCCTCAAGATGTAAGACTCATGTACAGATCCAGGACACTTTGCTGTCACATGGAATATGTATTGGTCAGCAAGACACACCACCTGCACATTAATCGAATAGTGATTCTTCCTGTTTCTCTAGACTTGCTCATTGGCCCTGGAACTAAAGTGATAGGGGCCATCAATAGCCCCTATTACATGTGCAACATGTGCAATGTCATAAAAGGCTGACTTAACAGTGTACACATCAGCATGTTGTGGGAACCTGATGTAGCTGTTCAAGTGCTTGAGTAAGGCATCCAGTACATCCTGTAAGCACAAAACTGAACATTGGCTGTGGTATTTGTGCAGCCAGTCCCACTGTCACCTGAAAAGATCCTGAGGTGAGGCAATGCAGGACAGATAATACCTGTACTGTTGGTGGGATGGCATGTGGATTACGTATTGCTGGCAGGCGATCCGGCTCCAACTGGGTACACAGTTCCCTGATGGTCTGACGATACGTCTGAATTATGTGTCTTTCTTCCATGGTAGCAAGGTCGGCTAGGGGCCAGTCGACTGGTGCATTTCTCAATCTCCCCACTGGACGGTATCTAGGCATAGGACAGAACACATATCAGGACATCTGTTACACTGTTGTTACTAAAGTACACCATAGAAGTGGTAAACAGGACAAGTCATGTAAGGTATTTGAAACTTGACACAGGGATACAATTATTCTCAAACTTCACAACTGCGAAATCATGGCTGTCAATTCCATTGCTATACTTGTCACAAGGGGTCTGTACAGAGATGGAAGTCAAACATAGTGAACTCGTTCCTAAGTCGGATACAGTTATCAAACGTCCACACATTAAAAAGTTAATACATCAGACATTTTGGCAGGTGACACTCACATCATTAGTGAGTTCACATGAGTTGATATCGTACATCCAGCAACTAGCGGTTACCTTCATGCTATGACCCACTAGGATGACATAGAAATCTTAAAAATATATAAAATGGCAGCCGCCTGTCCTGCATGCAGAGGACAGATGGAAGTGACCTCATTCTGCCGCCGTTAGTCGTCATGGCGGGAGGCAGTTGGAACCGCAGTGCACCTTCTCATTGGTTAACATTGATCTCTATGGGAAACTGGGGCCAATGATGATCACCGCCACCGGTGATGGTCGTGACTGCCATTTTCTATAGCCCTGCTCATTTGACTCCTGACACTCAAGCAAGCAAGATGTCTACTGAATGAGCTGCTGTGTTCTAAATCTGGAAGCCACAATGGCACGTCTTACAGGAGATAGGGCCCCGGCCTTCACCATGGAGGAACTGGAGAAACTGGTGGAAGGGGTCCTACCCTGAGAGTTGTATGGGGCTCCAGATAAACAGGTCAGTACAATGTGGTATACTTATCAGCAAGGATAGTGTTTGACGGCGAAAGTGGCATGATTGACTCCTGGGGTTGTGTTGAATGAATGATAATGGCATATTGTGGACTATGTATGAGAATGTGCTGTTCATGCTGTGTGTAGGCCACAGCTGTAGGTGTACTGTAACTCTACATGAATATCTCCTTTTGTTTGTGCCTCCCAATCAGGTCAGCACCCAGCAGAAAAAGGGGTTATGGAGAGCCATCGCCTAGCAAGTGGGGACCCTGGGGCTCCATTGCTGGCAGAGCACCCACTGCAGAAAGCGGTGGGAGGACCTGAGATGCTGGGCCCGGAAGATCGCAGAAGGCCAGCTGGGGACGTCCTCCCAGTGAGGAAGGGGTGCCTGTCTGACCCTGACCCCCTAATGGCCCAAATATTGGAGGTGGCCTACCCGGAGATAGATGGGCGCTTGAGGGCAGCACAGCAGCCACCGGGGGGGTGAGTACAGACTGTATAATATCAGTTGTATGGGCTTCTGTTGTGTCAGTTGGATTACGTAGGCACTAAAGAGGTATGTATACTTTAGATAGGATGATAGTCTTGGCTATTACTTCCACTTTTTAGAAGTGGTGTGAGTTAGCTTTTGAACACCATGCAAGCAGTAATGTGTTGGTGTTGTACCGCCTTGTCCAGTTACGTTTAGACACACTGCTATGTATGTTGAGTGATTTCCAAATCTTATATCCGTATCCCTGAGTCTGCTTTATATAGCCAATGTAATCTATTTATGGCTGATATTGGGTAATAAGTCCTGTGAGTAGGGAACTTCTACTGTGAAATCATTGCATTCTCATTGGACTTCTGCACATCATAAGTCCTTTACCAACCTGTCCAATATTTTGTGCGCAATGTACCTATCCATTGATATATGATAAACAATGTGTCAAAAGTGTCCCATAGGTATATGTGGGTAGTTGGTGGTTTTTACCATTGTAGAACGACTTATGACAGGCTGCAGCATGTCCAACCTAGTCATTTTTATTGGCGTGAGGGGACAGGTCCTGGTGGTGTATGGCGAAATACAGCAGTGGGAAGAATTCCAGTTCAGGTTCCATGGCGGCCGCAGACGCGTCTGTGTGCACCTGGAGTTGTCTCCTTTTATACCACCAGTTTCCGCCAGGCTTTTCGTGGCGGTCTCACCACCCTGGAAATCTTAGTGGTCTGCTGACTCGTGATATGGTGGGCGGTGTATTGGTCCCCACCAGCCTGGAGATGGCTATCGCCGTCAGCGGCAGTCCGACCGCACTGGCGGTACTGGCGGTGACACTCCACAGCAAGCCGATTTTGTTGCGAGGTAATTGGATCACCTTTCCATGAGCCCCAGGAGAAATCCTGGAAGTCTGGGGATCCAGGGCTTTTCAGCAGAACAAACCTGCAAATCAGGCCGGGTCACAGTAGCGGGAAGCCGGATTGACTCACCAATGCGGGTCCGTCCCTGTATGGAGCATTTTTTTCAGAAGTTCTCCAATCTTCCCCAAACTTCTGGGTCTTCTTCCAGAAGGTCTTTGAAAGTCCTCTAAGAGTCCACAGCTCACCCCAAGCTTCCAGAAGCTCTGTGTTGCTCCTTGAGGATAGGACTCCAACTCCCAGAATGCACATGGTTCAAATCTAGAAATTACCACTAGCCACTGGTCAGCTGGCCAGTTCTTTCAGGTTTTTTTGCTGGGTACTCTGGTTAGCTATTTTTCACCTATAGCAAGCAGGGAGTCCCCTCTTGAACCAGTTGAAGACAAGCAAAGTCCTTTTAGTGATGAAGCCCAACTGAGCATCCCTTCAGAGTGCAGTATCCAGGTGCAGGTCAGGGGTCCAGCAGGGCAGTTCTTCTTCTTCTGTCATTGTTACTTGTAGGGAACTGAGGTGTTGGTGCAGCTGTTCCAAATTCATCCTTGCCCCTGGCTTGAAAAGCAAAGGGGCAGCTGTCCAATCACAGGCAGGCATCTACCCTCTTGAATGACTACTTCCTGGGAAGTGTGGCAAAAATCCATCCCAGGGAGCAACATTCCTTAAAAATCCAAAATGGCAGAAACTGAATTTTAGAGGTTAGGTCTGGCTGAGCCCACCCACTGGTGTGGCAAAAAATCCTTAGAACACCCCTCTCCTGCCCACTCCTAATCTAATCAAGAGGGACCTGGTTGTCTGGATTTGCAGGAAATGGGGGAGATCCTGAGCTGCTTCAAATGTCCTTTCCTCCTTTGAAGACCAGTTTGGCTGCTCTCCCCCCATCCTGTTTCACCATCTGCTGAGGCAGATCTCCTCCACCAGGCACTTCCTTTGTGTCCATCCCAGGCCACTTCACACCTCATCAAGGCAGTCTGGCTAGGCTGCCAGAGGCTGGCCAATCACAGAAGGGCACTACGCAGCCGAAACTGGCAACTTTTAGGAAGAGTTCTAACCCTCTTTCCCTGAACCAGTTATATTAAATGCAACAATGGCAACTTGTTGCATTTATTATAACAATCAGTTTGAGACCCAGCTTGTCATATGTAGCTCCTTTGGAGACTTTATTAATTAAAATAAAGTCTCCCCATTTTAGCCTATGGAGCCTAGTTGCTATGAGGGAAAAACGAATGTGGCTATTTTTCCTCACCAGGGCTTATAAAACATATTTTGTAAGGTCCCTGCTTATAGTTACTCTGCACCCAATCCGTAGGGGCAAATAAGGCACACCTTAGGGGTGACCTTTATGTAAAAATCAGGTAGCTTAAGACTTTGGAATTACTTTTAATTCAAAAATTGAATTTGCATATAACTTTACTTTGAAAGCAGCCAGCAAGGCAGACCTGCCTTTAAAATTACACTTGGCACCTCAGCAGTGCACCTATGGGGGCACTACCTATGCTTGGGTCCCTAAACCTACATGCCCTACCATATATCAGACTTATAAGTAGGTTTACATAGCCAATTAAAATGTGCCTAATTTGCATACTCATTTTAGACAGAGCACAGGCCCTGGGACTGATTAGCAGTACCCAGGGCACCATCAGAGTCAGGAAAACACCAGCAAAAAATGAAAAATGGGGGAAAAAAGTTAGGGGGCTTCTACAATCCGCCCAGTTTCCACACAGCTCCTTTCACCATACTACTTGAGGCTGCCCACTAATTCATGCCTATTGGTCGTATATTATAGAGTAAGTTAGCAAAATCTTAACAGTCGGTTCCACTAGACTCTACATTTATTTTACTAGGAGTTCCAAACAGTACTGATTTGCCAAGGGTTAAGTTGTCCTTTTGTGGGATGGGGCTGATAGTGGTGAAGAGGGATGTAGGCCAGTATTGGGAGTGAGTGAGAGACCAACTCTGTTGGAATGGAAACAGTACATGGATATGTACATGATAGCTGACAAAGTTATGCACGCTAGCAGAGGGTGACCCAAATTTATTTTAAGGAACAGAACAGATGACCACTCCCTGGAGTTGCCATTAGGAGAGGAGGCACAGAGCTTCACTGGGCATGATGGATGTTGATATATGAATTTGCAGTGAACAGTGGCTCTGGACACTAATTAATATTGATATGTTATACATGTGTTGGCTGGTGGATGTCAAGTTCAAGGGGGGAGGGATAAGGGTTGTTAGTTGATCAACATGACTGTTACCATTTTTTTTAATGTTGTGTTTTGAAGCATTCCCTCCGGAGATCCAAAATGTTATCCTCCTTAACTTTGTTTATGGAATGTAACTTCTTAAAATAAAAATATTAAAACAATTTTTTTTTAAAAATGCGAAAGTAAGGAAAGAATATCCTTTAATGATTCAGTTTAGGTTGAAAAATATCAGATACATAAACTTCCCGATTGGTCTCAAATGGAAAGCATTGGAAGCTGAATTGTCATTTGAGGTGAAAAAAGATCAACATCGTAACGCCCCAAAGGTGGAAAATTCAAGAATTATTTCATTATTTTGATTGAGTCAGGTGCCTTTTTTCTTGTTTGCTGGCTTGTTTAATAGCTTCATCAAATACTCAAAATTCACAAAACCTTTTGATCTAGATGGTAATGTCAAAAATTATTGGATTGTTCCTCCTGTCTACGAAATCTTGTTCACCAGAGTTGGTTTAAATATGGAACAGCAGATGTTCTAGCCATCAACCACAAAGTCAAACTTCTGTTTCTGGACTGCACTAAATTCGTTATGCAAAAGTATGTAAAGGAAACGTAAGAGCTTTCATATGAAACTTTTATTTTCTGCTCCAAATGTCATTCACTGCCTTCTCACTGCAACTTTCATCTCACTCTATAATGATGAGTGAAAAGGCTGTAAAAAATAACTCCGCATTCCTTGCCTTGCCAGCATGTGATGGACCCATCAGATCAATTTCTCTCTTGCCTTTCCAGTCAGAGCAATCTATTTGTTCTAGCATGCTCCCTCAGAAAGACAATACACCTTCATCCACTGCTTGTCTTTGTTTAGATGAGGGCCAGGCAAAAACCACAAAAGGTAGTTTGAGTTTCTTATTTCTTTCAAATTAAAAGTTATTTTAGGGAATATGGTTACTGGTTGAGGGGGTGAAACACCAGCAAATCCCCAATTAAGCTGTGCTTAACCCTCTGGTAGCTTGGCACAAAAGCAAAGAATGTATGCAGCACTTCAAACGGTAATAAAGTGAAAACAACTTAGAACAATAAAGTAAAATGTAAGCAGTTATACGAGACCAACACAACGAACATCCAATCAGTAGAACTGGAGATATGCAATTTTAAAGATTTAAGTAAAATAAATTGTACCTAAAAGCGCAAAGCAGAAACTGTGGTTAGCTGGTCACACCGGACCCGGACAAAGTCACAAGTTCAGGATGGCCATCATGGAGCATTGACCGGACACATGGACCAAGTTAGGCCTGCTGAAAAAAAAAAAGGACCGGAAATCCTGGTTGCAGAGCGTTGCAAGAATGGGTCATGCAGCGGTATTTCCGAGGAAGCAGCAGGGCTGCAATGATTAATCCGTTGTCTTCATCAATTATGCTGTCGATGCGGGCCTTGTCATATGAAGTCGTGCATCGAGGATGTGTTGTGCATCTGCGGTTCCGAAGAAGCTGCAGTGCTGTGATGTGGAGTCCTGCATCATTGTCAAGGAAGTCATCAAGGAGGAGCTTGACATGCAAAGGCCTGCATCAAGGATGGGTCATGCATATACACTTTCAAGGAAGCTGTGAGCTGCAATGTGAGGTCCTGCAATGGGGATGCGTTGCAAAGTAGCGGTTCAGAAGCGGCTGAAAGGAAATGCATTGTGCTGCATTGGTTCTGCTCATAGGACCATAGCTGGGCTCTCTGAGCACATGAGACCCACTTCCAAGGGCCCAGAACTGGACTAGAACCACTTTGGGGGTGTGGGGAATGGGACAAACAGCAGACTGAGTCAAGGTGCTGGACTCCAGGTGGTTGCAGCCTTTTCTGTCCCTGAGGCTCTGATCAGGAAGCCAGCAAGCTAGCACTTGGGCTCTGGTGGTCCTGGGTTCAAAGTGCAGGTGCAGTCCTTTTCCCTCAGGCAACAGGGCATCAGAGAAACAGAGTAGCAGTTCTTGCAGAGCAGCACAGCAGTCTGAAGTAAGCGAGGAGAGCAGTAGGTTTCAATATCCTTTATTGAAATTTGTGTTCATCAGCACAATCTCTTCGAGCGCGACAGGGAATGGCTGCTCCAATCCTCGCAACCGTCCTGCCGATTTGAAAGCCGCCCGTCCACAACCTAGCAACCCCTTCACACATGAGCATTCTAGCCACTCTCTCGCGCTCATGCCTAAAGGCACAGCTACTAACCGCGACTTACGAGTACTACATTGAGTTGTTTTATTTATTTTTTATATTACCTCTCAAAACCCAAACAAAAAAAAATAAGGCAAAACCCTTGTATTAACCCTTTACATAAACATAACATCTTGCCTTATTGGCACAGTTTCAAAGGTAATCATATATTGACTTATTGACACAGTTTCCAAGGTAATTTTCGTATTCTATTACTCCTACGCAATACAAGACCAGCTCTGCCACTTTTATCCAGGTCAGATTGTTTCACCAAATCTCGCCTACTCACAACCTGAGGATCCAATTTCCCTTTCAGTGTAACTACTTTGGATTTGTTCCACCACTTATTGCCCTGAACCCTCACTGCATTGCCCGAAACTAGTTTGACTCTAACCGGTTCAGAAAATTTGGCATTTCCTGTCTTAACAAAAGTTAGCCCCTTTCTTATTGTCAAAGTATCTCTTTTGTGTAATCTGCTTATTTTCCACATTCTCCTTGATAAAGTCAGCACGATCTCCCACCAGCATTTGCTTGAAAAACTTAGACATCCACCCAGGTTTGATTTGGGTATTTGGCTTTCTCCCTTTCAAAGCTTCAAAAGGAGATACCCCCATAGTAGAATGAGGAGTTGTTCTGTAAAACCAAAGCATTGCCTGAACCGACACCTGCACATCGCACCCGCTCTTCAATGCCCACCTGATACAGTCTCCCAACATACAATTGAACCTCTCTACCAAACCGTTTGTTTGGGGTTGATAAAGTGAGCACCTCAAATGTTTATCTGATCCTTGCTTCAGAAATGTTTTGAACTCCTCAGACACGAACTGAAAACCATTGTTCGAAATTACTTCTTCCGGAAACCCCTCATGCATAAACACTTCTCTTAAGAAAGTCACAAGGGATTTGGCATTGGGTTCCTGTACAAATTTGACATATGGCCACTTCGAGAAGTAATCAACCACTACATATGCATACCGTATCGACACCCAATTTACGCCATGGACCTCCTGGACACCCAATAGGCATAAGGGGTGGTGTCACAGTTTTCAAACTCTTGTCGGAATTGGAACATACAATACAATTCCTTACCAATTGCTCAATTTCACTGTCCATGCGTGGCCACCAAAAGCTGTCCCGAATTCGTCTTTTGGTTAAAGTGGCCCCTAAATGGTATTCGTGCGCCGACTTCAGTATTGAACCCTTCAACTCCTCCGGAGGAATTAGTTTATCATTCCTCAGGAGAATGCCATCCTCAATTGTTAACTCATCTAATATTTTCCAGAATGGCTGAACCGCCACTGTCAAGTCTCTCTCATATGGCCAGCCTTGAACAACAAACCTCATTACTTCACACAAGTCTTTGTCAACAGCCAACTTCTCCTTCCACTCTTTCTCTGAGCAAACACACACATGGTCAATCTCAACTGTTTCAATCAAACAACATTCATCATCCACCACTTCATCAGCAGTAGGGCTAATCTGACTGGGAAATCTTGACAGATGGTCTGCTCTGACATTCCTTCCACCGTGAATGTGCATGACTTCAAAATCATATTGCATCAAACTTGCCACTAATCTAGCAATCCTAAGTGTACCTGTTTTGTCATTGGTTCCCTTTAAGGTAGAAACCAAAGGCTTATGATCTGTTTTTAATGCGAAATGCCTACCCCACACATAGATTCTGAACTTTTCAATGGCCCAAACACAGGCCAGCAACTCTTTCAATGACAGAGTAATGCACTTCTGGTTCTCTTAATACTCTGGATGCAAAACCAATGGTGTTTTCCACACCCTCTATTGTTTGGGTCAACACAGCCCCCAATCCCACATATTGCTAGCATCAACCTTAAACAGCATTGGAACCGTTGATCATAAGGTTTTAGCACTTCGGCTTGAGTCAGCTGGATCTTGATATCCTCAAACGCTTTTACACACTCAGAGCCCCATTCAAAACTGGTCCTATCATTCAATAAATTTGACAAGACTCTAACCTGACTAGCATACTCTGGTATAAACCGAGAGTAAAATTCACACATGCCTAAAAACGCTTTCACGCCGGCTTTGTCAGTGGGTGGAGGTGCTGCCTTGATGGCATCAATCAAACCAGGTTTCGGACTAACACCCTTCTGCCCAATCACATGACCCAAATATTCAACCGACGACTTCATGAACTGGCACTTTTCTCTTCTAAGAACATTACCATGAGTCATGATTTTCTGCGACACTTGTCTAAGAATCTTGTTTGCACCTGCTCTTCAGGCACGTGAATTAATACATCGTCCTGAAAAACCACAACGTTGGAAATAGCTTTTAACAGTGTACTCATAATCCTTTGAAACACTGAGGCTGCAGAAGCCAGCCCAAATGGCATACGGCAAAATTGGAAAACGCCAAAAGGTGACAGAAATGCTGTCAAATACCTGAAGTCAGGATCCAATTCCACCTGATGATATGCACTAGCCACATCTAACTTAGTAAACATTTTTGCGCCTTTAATGGTAGACAATATTTCACTAGTATTAGGTAAGGGATGTGAGTCCACCCATTTCTCTCTGTTTAGCGCTCCGAGGTCCACACAAATTCTCAATTCCCCATTCTTTTTCCTGACCACTACCAATGGAGAAAGCCATAGAGGATTCAATGGGTTCTATAATCCCTTTGTTCTGTAAACTTTCCAATTCCCTTTCCAAATCTTCTCTCACACTGAAAGTCACAGACCTAACTTTATGTTTGACTGGGGCGGCATTCATTTTCACTTTTATCTCATGCTCAAAGCCTTTCAGTTTTCCCAGCTCTCCTGAAAAGACTTTAGGGAACTCGTTGAGCAGACCTTCAATCTCCTCCATTTCTCTAATCACTGCAACCTGATCAGACGTACCAGGTCATAAAACCATTCCAAACAGACCCTGATGGAACCAACCTAAAATGTTCAACCCTCTTGCTGCAACGTAGATCTTCCCATGTATACGTCTCCCCCAAAATTTTAGAATGTCCTCAAAAAACCCTTGAAGCTCAATCTTCCTCCCTTCATAGGACACCGGAACCCTGTCTAGTGGCTCAAGAGCTCACTCTTCCCAATTCTGCTTGAACAAGTATTGGGTATTCATGGTGATCCTAGCCCCTGAGTCCACCAGTAGGCGCAAAGATTTGTCTCCTACTCTTATACATATATAAGGATCCACACAATTATCCGGATCACCGGACCTAACCACTCGGCCATCCACAACTAACACCATACCCTGAACCTCTCCCATGAGGTGTTCAACAGCTTCTTCATTCTCTTCCATCACCGTCATGACTGAGTCTCGTTTTCCACCTTGACATACTTTAGCAAAATGCCCAACTTTTCGACAGCTCCTACATTGGATATTGCATGCAGGGCAACTCTTAACCCCTTTTTGATGAAGCGCATTCCCACATCTAAAACAAACATTCCTTTGTTTGAAATACATTAGAATAAGCAAACTTATTGTTTTTCTGTCCACTTGACTTGACCGTTGCCCTTTTGTCATCTTTGTTATTGACAGTTAATTCTGCCAACAGTTGCCAATTCTATTTCTTTGGAGGACTTGATAGAAGATTCAATGCTCGTTGCAATTCTTATAATTTCCACCAATGTGGGATTGTCTAACGATAGCAACTTCTGTCTGATAGATTTATCTGGCCCTTGACAAATAAATTGGTCTCGGTTGAGTTGATCACCCAGCTCCCCAAATTGACATTCCGCAGCCAAAAAACGCAACGCAGAAATATAAGTGTGTACATCTTCTCCAGAACGTTCTCTTTTAAAAAACTTGTGCCTAGCCACCACTAAACTGGGAGGTGCAGCAAACCTGTTGCTCATTTTTTTCACTGCTATCTCGTACTCATCCATTTCACCTTCATCCATTTGTAAGTCCGGTAGGAGCTTGAAAATCGCCCTCCCTTGAAAACAATGGAATACAGGAGAAGACGTTTTTGCATTCTGGTCTGTATCGTGATGCTCCTATTGCCCCTAAATATATCCCGAAGGCATCATACCATTGTTTCCAAACAATATGTGGTTCGCCAGGGCTCTCTAGAAATGGCGGTGGTGGCATAATCGATTACATGGTGAACCCCAAATGAAGTATAATGACAAGCAATGCAGCTTCTACTTCGAAAAGAAATTTGAAAAAAACACACAAAAAACACTAAGAAACAAAACAAAAAAAAATATAATGTTCTTTTCTGTAGTTATTTTTTTTTCTTCTTAATACATAGTCCTAGCAGTCCTTTTTACCTCTTAAATGGTTGCACTGTTGAATCGATAGTGCCTCCAAGCCGCTACATGTGAAAGAGGTGAAGGAAGAGGTTTCTTTCCACATCTGAAGGGAGCAATGTTTTTTTTTTTCCAGTCAGTGGAAGTAGCACCGGAGAACTGAGCCACTCCTCCGAGATGCTGTACATTTGTTTTTACAGCAAGTGGAGCCCAATGCTTAGTGCGTCATGCCCTGAGTTCCTTTCCACATCCGGTGTGAGCAATAGGGTTCTTTTTTACAGTGAGTTGAAGTAGCACCGGAGAATTGAGCCACACCTTCGAGATTCTGTCAATTTGTATCTCAGCACGTCATGCCCTGACCTGAAACGCTTGTTGTCACTGGTGCAGGACAAGGTCCACCAAAACCCTGTTTGGCAACGAGATGGGCTCTGTAGGCGACGTCGTCGTTAATCCGCTGATGCGTGGGTTCGCTCCGCTCGAAGAAAACCTCCTCATCGCCACAATGAAGTAAGCAAAGAGAGCAATAGGTTTCAATATCCTTTATTCAAATTCGTGTTTATCAGCACAATCTCTTCGAGCACGACAGGGCATAGCTGTTCCAATCCTCGCAACCGTCCTGCCGATTTGAAAGCCGCCCGTCCACAACCTAGCACCCCCTTCACACATGAGCATTCTAGCCACTCACTCGCGCTCATGCCTAAAGGCACAGCTACTGACCGCGACTTACGAGTATTACACAGTCCTTTTGAGTCTTCCACAGGTCAGGAAGAGTTGGGTCCAATGATCCCATATTTATAAAATTATAACTGGTGCCAGCTTTGAAGTAGGAGAAGTTGTGGAGGTTTCAACCCCCAGAAGTGCTCGGAATTTTTGCTGCCTCCCTGCACTGGCCCAGGCTTGCCTGGGGGCACAAGCAATAGCGTCAACCCCTTTGTGAGTGTGCTCATGCAAAGGCTTTGTGATGTACAAGTGTGGGAGATGTCAACTCCTCTCCCCTTTCAAGCTATAGATGGCCTATCCTGCCAACACCTATTGCCTCTTTGTCTCATTGTCTGGGAACAAAACACAAAGACCAACTGCCAGTTACACCCAGTCATGTAACGCAGGATAAAGGCTGCAGGCATCTAATAGCTAGGACACAAAATGCCAGCTTTCTAAGAGTGGCATTTTCAGAATTGTGACTTAAAATCCGACTTCACCATTAAAGAAGGATTTAAAATGCAACTCTTAAGACATCAAATTTGATATTCTTGCTTGCTCTCAATTTAGCATTTATTAAATGTAATAAGGAAATCCAGTGTTAACCTATGTGAGAGGTAGCCCTTGCAGTAATGAAATAGGAATGTAAGAGTTTTTAACTATTAGGAAATGTAAAACTTAAAAGTACATGTCCAACTTTTTAAATACTCTGCAACCTGTCCTCTGTCCAATTTAGGGCCTACCTAGGGGTGACTAATATGCATTAAAAAGGAACGTTTAGGCCTGGCAAACAGTTTATCTGGCCAGGTCTAAATGGCAGTTTAAAACAGCACACACAAGCTGCAATGGCAGACTTGTGACTTGTTTTAAAGGCTACTTAACTGGATGGCACAGTTATGCTGCAGGCCCACTAGTAGCATAGCATTTACAGTCCCTGGGTGCATGCAGTTCCACTTTACTAGCACAGGCACTTCAGCACTGGTTAGCAGTGGTAAGCTGTGCAGAGTCCTAAAGCCAGCAAAAACGAATCAGGGAGAACAGCAAATTATTCACAAATATGTTGTGACCTAATTTACCAATCTCAAAAGGAAGACATTCAGAAACTGCCATGATTCTCTTTTTCACAGGTTACAAAATGGACTTCTCCAATTTCACAACATAACCTTACTTGTCTAGCAGATTAAGAGTTGATTATGAGTTTGGCGGTCCGACTGTCGGCCCGTCAAACCTGCGAGGATGAGGCCACCCTCAAGCTGGCAGCCTCCTGTCATATCACGAAGTTTCCACCAGGCTGACCTGCGCAAACATCGTATTAGGACGTTTAACTGTGCAGCGGCATTGGTCTCTTAGGGAGGAGCTAAGACCAATGCTGTTGCACAGCAGCACCCTTGGAATGCGCACTGTCTACATAGCAGAAAGTGCAAATTTGAGGTTGGTGCAGGGGGGCCCGTGCACTGACCACAACATGGTCATGGGCAGTGCGGGCCCCCCCTGTGGCCCATAGCACTGGTTTTCCGTTTTCAAGGGGGCAGGCTGGCAGAAAATAGAGTTGTGATCAGCACGGTGATGCCAAACTCGGCACTGCCAGGGCTGACCACAACTCCGACAGCCACTAACCCATCAGGGTCTATGATAATCTGGTGGTCAGACCGCCAGGAGTGCGACCGTCTGACCCCCACCATGGGTTTGGCGGTTCACCAACTGCCAAACTCGTAATCATGCCCTGAGTCTAAAAGAAAGATGACTTTGTAATAACTTCATACTCTGGGACATTATCAGAATGTTGAATTAAGTAATTATTGACTTCACTTCTTCTGCTCTTAGAAAGGCTGCAGCTGCCTGTAGAAGCATTGTTAAAGAGTAAGGAGCACAATACATATCAAAGAAAGGCATGTAGATTTGAAACTTTTGCCTTCCCTTTGAAAATGAAAACATTTCCCTTTTTCCTGGATGATTCCGAACTGAAAATAATCATCTTTCATGGCTTTTAGCATCCAAACCTGACTCCTGAGAATACCACTGAGTAAGTGAATTTCCTCTTTTAGAGAAGACAGCATGTTACCCATTTGTTCAGTCTTAATGCATAAACCTGCAGATACTTTGTTAGTCATTTTTTTACTAAATACAATTTAATAATGGTTTCTGCTGCAGTTGCTTCTACTGTTCCATTTGAAGGGATTCTTGAATTTCTAATTACATTAGTTTATTAGTTGTTGGGAGATAAAGGTTTTTTTCGTATAGATTACTGAGAAACAAAATGAAATCGAGCTCAATAATATTTTACAAACTTTAAGGCCCACAGATCTGAGCTTACCTTTTCCTATCACTTGTTATTATTTCAAATATATCACTCTATATTAGATGTATAGAAGGAGAAAATATGCACTTGTATTGGACTCCTTTGTTATTTGAGTGACACAAGCTCTTCTTACTCTTTTCCCACTATATCATCCCCACTATGGAAAGAATTCCTTTGTTGCCTAAAATCCTTAGAAACTTGTCCTGCCTTCTGTGTACAAGTGTTGGCAATAAGAACAAGGGATGACCAGGAAATTATCTTCTAACTCTCCCACCCCTGTGAAAAACATTGCTGCTTAAAATCATTTACTTAGAAGATTGCCGTTTTTAATATTTGTGAAAGTGTTTGCACAAGTCAACATTTCTTTCTTAAAGTTATTCACAAATAGAAGATATTTCCTCTTGAACCTTTTCCATATATAATTCATATACAATAACCTGGTAGTAACAGATCCTTCTTGTATATAATATTCCTGGTATTAACATATCTCAAAAGTTATTTTTCTATGCAACTTTATGATCTTTTCCCATTTAGGAAAGTATTTCCCCACTATATGTCTGTGTTGTACCTTATTCTCAACGATAAGATAAGAATGTTTTGAAATCATAATATTGCTTTGTTATTGTTTTCAAACCTTTTTCAATTTTATCTGCGTATATTTCACTTGATGGTACTTGGACCACCAGTATTTTGATCCATGATAATGTCACTGTTAATAAATATTTAATTCATGAGGATATTTCACTTTTTCTTCATCAGTGTTTTTGGACAGGTTTGACTACTAGGCGTGATTATGTGAATGATTTTCCTTTATACTTTATTTAACAAAAAACGATTCATCTTTATTGTGTGCAATATCCACTATCAAGAAACGTACATTTCTATTTCTTCATGAAACTCTCTAAATCTTCCCCTGAATGAGCTTCTTCCATGCTGAGAAATTACAGTGAATTTCACCACACAGCACTCCAGAGGGCGCTGCTGCCTGAATTGGCTATACTCCTGCTGGAGTAGATTTTCTACTCGTCCGGCAGCTTTCGTAATATGAATTCTCGCTCACCAATTTACCGTTGGTGAGCAGTGCGTGAGAAAAAACTCTGCCACATCGAGGTCAGTGGACATAGCTGGAATTACTCTGCCGGCAGAGCAGAGTTTATAGCTTACCCCTTGTTTCAGTTCATAAAATAATTTACACAGTAACAATGTAAACAGCCATCTCACAAAAAATGAAGATTTGTGATGTTTGTAACAGGTATAAAAACATTAGTAAAGCGAATATGTCTGGCATTGGCTGCCAGTATTTGGCTTTGTCAATGCTTTTTGTTCATTGCTTTTGCAAAATGTTATTGTTGGGAAAGATACCTGGCCCTTGTTGATGTAAAAAAAAGTCTAAAAGTAGAAAAATATTACTGGTTTCTACACATTGCCATAGTATTCCCTAGCACTGAACGGAACTACTTTGTGCATGGATTTGCTGCCTGTGAATTGAAGAATATCATCACATCACTCACAGTGAACATGGCTAATGGTTGTAGTGGACAGACCAATTTCCCCATACTTTATGCTGTGGTGGGCAGAGCTAAATATGAATGGCACAGGAACAACCAATGGATAAATGATGGGTGGTTGAAACCCCTATAAGTATGTTTTTAAACATAAAATGTTAGTAAAATCAGAAGGAATTTGCTAACACAACATGTAAAAACAGACATGTGCCTGCCATTTTTGCTTCACAGTTGGCTGCTGTAATAAACACCATGATTGAAGAGAGATAGTTTAAGAGAATCCACTATCTACTTGCCTTTGTGGCAATCACATTGGTTGCCTCAGCTCCATGGGGATCCAAGCAGCACGAAAAACAGACCTTCAGCCGTAGTAGGGCCACCGCTTCTCAGAGACTGCAAAGGAGCCACCTCCGTCTCTCTCTCTCTGATTAGCAGTGTGCAGACCAACCAGTCTACAAAAGAACCTGCTCCAGAGGCTACCACTGCTAGACCCTCCAGGCTGAAGTGTTAGTGGAGACAGGGCTAGTCTCACGAGGAGGAAGTAGAGGTGATGGCCTGCATCTCCAAATGAACAGCCCAAATGTATTGAGTGTGCGGATAGTGCAAGCTCCAGTCCGAAGATGCCCTAGATTCTGATGTCATATGTCATGAGATCCGGCCACTGCATATCATGCTACATGTTCTGCTGAAAGGAGAGGTGTCCCCCCCCCATGGCCAGTGTTTAGCTGCTGGTTCTACCAGTCTACAAAGTCAGTGGGCACCCTGGGAGTTCAAAGGTTCAAAGGGGGCCCTCTGAATAGCAAGCCTGAGAAACGCCGTGGTGGAACACCAAACATTCAGCCATTTTAAAGGCTTTGAATACCCCAATAGCTATGCCTAACCCACTTTCACTTAAAAACAAAAATACAAGCTAACTAAAATCAGGGAAGGCACTTGGTGAGATGCAACAATGCAGCCCTGAAACCGAAAAATGGTGTTCAACCAATGAAGACAGCAATGTAAGTGGCTGCACAGGGGTAAATATCATAGCTCATTGTAAGAATAATACTGATATAGTAGACTGTTATTTAGTGATATTTGACCTGTGTTGCCTTTATTGCAGCATTGGTTTGTTTGATAAATGAACTTACCTCTTCCAGGGTGTTTTTCTGTTTTTGGTCTGTGCAAATGATTTCTGTGTGAATGTAGTTAGGCACTCTCACAAAACTTAGGCAGAGCTAAAGTTAATTCAAGTCATCAATAAAACGTTGGTGCTGAGGTTAACAGATTATGAAGCAGTTGAAAGTGGGATGCCAAAGTAGGAGGCGTAGAAAGTCAATAAAAGATGGCTTGAAGGTCAGCAGCTCACTTTTTATGTAGGTAAGTTTTACATATTTTACGAGTAGCCTTGGGCTTTTCTGAGGTTTATCTTGGGTAAAGTCCCAGGTTCCTGAGACTGCAGATCACATTATATGGGTAAACCGCCCTGTCTCTGCAGGATCACTGCTAATGAGTGAGAGATCCTGAGACATATAATTATTTAGATGATCAACTAAGATTTAAAACATGAAACAAAAGTGAAGTAACAGAGTATTTCCTTCATTTTTCCTGCAGCAATTCAGAGGACTTGAGGATATGTCTGGAAGATGGTTGTGTATGAGTGAGAAGAAGAGTAGGGGACTTTTAGGAGACAAGCCATTGACGCATTCACTTATAATGACGACGTATTTATTTGAAATGACACCACGTCACCAAATTGTAGCAAGCAAAATGTGTTCGATAGCCCTGCGGTGTGTTGCATATGAACCGAAAGCAAGTTGGCAGATATGCATTTGTATATATTCTGGTGGCAGGCTACGTTTATCGAGGGTCTACTAAGGAGGAGTATGGGCAAGTGTAAATAGAGTCTGGGTCCACATAAAATTGTAACCTCCATTTTCAGTTGCCCGTTAAAGATAAAGAAACAATAGAATGGTTGGCATCCATAAGAAATTGTGTTTATTTAGCTGTTTAATTCACTATGTCCATATCTTCATCAATACTCTCTTTTACTGCATTGCCTGGAATGAACCAGTAGTCTATCCTGAAGTTGAAATTGGAGGAACATTCAGTGGCATTGAAATGGTCCAATGAGCTCTGATGCAAATGAGGAAAATAGCCCCTTTGAGTACTGTTAAGGTAGTAAAACACACAGCAACCATCAGGGTTCAATTGGCACCTCAGGGCCCCTGTGCCACTGCACCTGCTGTTGCACCAATAGTAACTACGCCCCTGAGCACATTTATCATATATGATAGCGCCTAAACCTTATCACACAGAGTTAAAAATGGGTAATTTCCATTATATCACCCTTATATTGTTTTGGAGCTCCTAAAGCCTTGAGGTCGAGTTATCCTCTGCATTATTACTGATAGAGTGAAACTCTTTCTCCCGTGAAGCACAGAACAGCACCAGTGTGAAAAAAGAAAGACAGAGTTATATTCACTGACATTAAATAGAAAGAACTAGGACAGTGCCTAATCAGCTGTGAACTGGAAAACAATAGCAAACCTGTTGTACTGGAAAGGGATATCCTTGCCAATAATAGTGATATGTAAATGAAATGAAACGAATCTAAAGAGGACAATGAGGACAGTTTAAATGACCTGAGATGAGCGATATAATGACATTATTTTCGAACCACAAAACATTCCCGAAGGAAAATAAGAATAACTTTAATTGTGATCCTTGTTTACCTTTGAATCAAAATATAGGATTATAAGATTAACTGACCCAAACAGCAACAAAAGAGAAGTTCTGTGGAAAATTAGGTTTTGTCATTGGTATTATTACAGAGTTAACTAAAATGATATGGCATTCTCAGTGGGGACGCCCTTTCATTGGGACCCTGAAAGGCTATGAATTGTTTTGTAGTGAATCCTAGTTTGTTTTAACAGGATAACAGGAGTTAGCTTAGCCGTAGGCTTGTAAACTTGTGCCCCCGTCACCCAGTGACTTTTAACCTACTGAGCTTGCTCTGTCTTAGTCCATTTAATTATTTATTTCCTTTAAGATGGCGGCCTTGTTTATAGTTAGGCCACTTGTTATGGGTTCTATTATCAGTGTCACTGCGCCAAGGCGTCGAGATCAAGCACGAAAGACTATACTTTCGAGGGATTGTTGATATTAATTGTTGATATTAATTGCCGTCCCAAGCATGCCTGTTATCTTTTGTTATGAATAACACTTATGTCAGGGGACCTTGTAGATCTGTATAAATAAATAAATACAACACACTTTAGATAGATAATCAAAGGGATTCCGACCAGAGGGCTTCGCCACCATCGCTGATACCAGTGCTGCAGTCATCTTGACGTTGACCCAGTCTTCGTGTCCCTGCGGAGTCTGAGATAGAGACTCTGATTATAGAAGCGACTGAAGCCTACCAAACAGAAACATTTTACTGTTGGGTTGCCTTTCCTGAGGCTGACCAACGAACGCACACATTTCACACATATGACATTGCAAACGTACCAGTAAGATACGAAGCATATCAGTATCATGAAATATCGCTCACTTATCAAGAACATCAGAACTGGTTTGAAGGCGCCCTACCGCATGGACTACGACGGGTGAGGCTAGGTCCTTTAAGTAATGAAGGGCCTACATGGCCCATGTTTGCCACATGTACACCTCACCCAGGCATACAGACTATGCCGATCGCAGATTTACAAATATTATATAATGAATTAGTGGCATTATATAGACGATTAGTCCAGTTCGTAATGCGAACATTGAACACTACACCAGCGCGTCCAGCACCACCAGTAGCTGGTGGATATCAATTGACTACTGGGATCAATCCACAAACAGTGCATACTATTATGGGTAAAGTGCCCACGGAACAGGAAAAAATACCGTTCTGGATTGCCCAGAAAATAAATCAGCTGGAAGCTGTGTTCCCCCATATGGGGCCACAGGAAAAACATAGATTGCTCACTATGTGCTTGCCGTTGGGGATGGTTCCCTCGGTGGATGAATGTGCCACTTGGGGTACAGTCTTCGCTGCCGTTTATACTACCACACATGGTACCCCTACACTTGCCAACTTACCGGAGGTGTTAAAACAAATACAAAATGAGCATGGGGCAGCACCGGCCCTGGATCTGGGGATGAAATTGATGCGTAACTTTGACGCCGTCTCCTCGATAATACTAAGTAATATTAAAGGGGAAGCGGTGGCACTGGCAATACGCCAGCGTCTCCGGGAAACTCCAAATATGGAACAAGAGAGACAGCTACAGAAAATAATCTCCGATACCTATACTAGTATAGGACGGGATGGTTTGGGAGCCAAACCAAAAAAATTGGACATACCGTCTACCACCCATAAGGAAGGTACAAAGCAGGCACAAGAGGGCTCTAAAAAGCGCTGGGACAAACAAAAAGATTTCAAAGACAGGAGAAATAAAAGAGCTGATTCTCCACATCCGGAGTACTCCGAAAGGAGGTATAATCTCAGAAATAGGGATAACATTAGAACTCCAGACAGATATACTGATTCACTTCCTTCTCGTTCCTTTCAGGACTCACCGGATAAACGTAGCGAGAGAGGGGGCCATCAAGATCGACGTCCGGAATACGTGAAAGAAAAGAAAGACTCGCAACAATCTACCGTTAAAAAAGAAGAAAAGACTTCTCAGCAAAAGCCCCAATTTAAAAAGAAGAAAGTGGCAGCACTGACCGTTAAAAATGCCAGTAGTATTGAGAACACTGTTGAGGAACAAGAGGTGGGCAGTGACTCTGTTGGAAAGCGCGGCAGAGGTCACGATATGTCGCCAGAGTCTGAAAGATCATCTGGATGCGACAGCAACTAGCGATTACATCGCGGTTGAGACAGCGGATGGCCGCGTTCTCCCACCCGATCGGGTTTATGATTTAACAATTCAGATAGAGGGAGACGTGGAACGCATTATTATTGTAATATTTTGGGATGATCTTACTAGTGATATCCTGTTGGCAGAGAGAGACTGGCCACCTGAACATGTCCGCAAGCTCCCACATGGGGAAGATGTCATTTTGCCTTCTTTCTCCGATCTTGTTCCAGAGGCAGAGAAAAAAGCCTATGCTGCTGAATGGGCTTTAGCGCAGGCACCTGCATTATACCGTAATCATGTAGGTTGGGACAAGGACTCTCCTTGTCATGTTATTCCCGTTAGGTCTACACCGCACCCGCAGCCACAATACCCTGTTAAACATGAAGCGAAAGCTCCGGTGACGGAGATACTGTCACAACTTGAATACCAGGGAGTAATTGAACCCTGTACATCGGCAATGAATAATCCGTTATTTCCCGTTGCAAAACCTGATCATTCATATAGAATAGTGGTTGATTATAGACACTTAAATAGTCATACACGCACATATGCTGTACAGAATTCACACAGCACAGCGCTGATCAACAATATAGTGCTTAAAAAAGATAAAACTACATTGGATATATCTAATGGGTTTTTCTGCCAGAATTTAGCACATGAAAGTAGGGACCTAAGTGCATTTTCCTTTGGCTCTCAGAAACGCTTTTGTCGTTTACCCCAAGGCTATAAAAACAGCCCAGGACTGTTTTCGGCCCGTGTAACATCAATCTTGCACGAGCTTGATTCCGATGCATTATCCTATGTGGATGATATCTATCTCACTGACGATGCCCTCGACATTCATCTTGCGAGGATCGATCGGATAATTTTCGGATTTGCAGCCTTCGGTTATCAATTTAATTTTAAGAAAAGCAAGATAGCCTTTCTTAGTGTATTGTTCCTAGGATATGAACTATCAAACAAGGGGAAAAGCCTGGCCCCGCACTTCCTAGAAAAGTGTGCTCAGCTACAGCCTCCGAACACGCTTAAGAAATTACAGTCATTACTGGGTTTCTTTAATTTTGGCAGAACATACATTCCAGATTATGCTGAACGCATCAAGCCACTTTATGACTTAATTCAGCCCAACTTTTCTAGCAGGCGATGGACGATTGAAAACACACACATCCTTAGGGACATACAACGAGACATGCTGGAAGCTAGACACTTGTACACACGGGACAATAAAACAAATTTGGTCATCAGAATAATAGCTGGTGCCCTCGGATTTACCTATGTCACCTTTAATGAGGGTGACACAGTGCCGATAGCATACAAATCACATTTGTACTCCAATGCTGAGAAACGTTTTGCTCCTACTGAAAAAATTCTAACAGCAGTTCAGATGGCCGTCATAAAGGAGAGGCCACTTGCCCAGGGGAAACGCATTATTGTTGTCTCCCCGGTGCCGGCCTTAGAGGCTGTCACTAAAGCGAGCGTTCCAAACGCTAAGGCATTACATCCACGCTGGATTCAATGGGCAACGTCTCTGACCGCCACTGATGTTGATTATGTGTTTGACCCAAGACTTCAGACACAAGAATTTCTCCAGTATGAACAGGAGTACCCCGCTCCTCTTCATATTTTGCCAATAGACAGTTATGATACCATCATTTATACTGACGGATCGGCACAACCGGCTGTGGGTACTAAACATCAATACTCGGCAGCTTGCGCAGCCGTGTGCGGGGTAATGGAAGACGGAGTTTTCCATCCTCACAATACCTATACTCAGACCTTAGGCGACTGCACAGCCCAATTGGCTGAGCTTAAGGCTCTTCTTCTAGCGCTAGAACATTCTGAGCCAGGAACACAGACTTTGATAGTCTGTGATTCATATTACTGCATCCAGTCATATAATGAATATCTAAATCATTGGAAACTGAACGGGTTTAGAGATTCTAAAGGGAACACCATTAAACACAAAATGTTGTGGGGAAGAGTGGCTGATCATAAAGATAAGCTTCCATGTGTCCATGTAGTTCATACATTAGGACACCAACGTGTAGGAATACACGTTGCCGGCAATACATTGGCTGATGAAGCAGCCAAAGCATCAGTGGCTACGGCTTCTGTGGCTGCAGTGACTCGTTCTCGGACGAGGTTGGATAATGAAATACTGATTGCCGTTAAAGCTTCGGCTGCAGGCAAGACCCTTCCGAAAGGATACCCTACGAACTATACTTATCATATCAGTGCACGGAATGTTGCTTTTGCAACAATTCCTGAGGTAGGTGATCGAGTGATCCCCAATGAAGACCAAAGATTAGAGCTGATTACAGCTGCACATGAGGGTGTCGCTTCTGCACATGCTGGTATACAGGCCACTATCACAATTCTACAACAACGATACTGGTGGCCTGGTCTATGCAGACGGACTAAACAGTATGTCCTTTGCTGTGACATTTGTCAGCAGATTAAGGGCTCAAATATCAAACGCCCTCCGCAGACATCTCTCTTAGTGTCAGACAAGCCACTCCATTGTGTGTACCTGGACCATTGTGGTCCCTTGCAACCTGATGGTGCATATAAATACATTTTAGTGGCTGTAGATTCCTGTTCTACATTCCTGTGGGTATGGCCACAGCGGTCGGCTGACGCCCGGACTGTTATAAAAGATTTGCTGATCTTTATCTGTACATATGCGGTTGCAGCATTCCATTAGGACCAGGGCCCTGCATTTGCCTCTAAAGCTTTCAGGGACACCATGAGAACTATGGGTGTTAAACTCCATTACTCCTCACCATACCATCCCGAGGGAAATTCGGTCGTGGAGAGGCGGAATCGTGATCTAAAGCAGTCCTTAACAGCTCGGGTGTTAGGTTCAGGCCGCAGTTGGTTACATCACCTATATGGGGTCCAGAGAGCACTGAATAATCTGCCAAGACGGTCCTTGGGGGGAAGTCTCCATATGAGGTTCTCTTTGGGACACCTATGTATGTCCCCGATCTCGATGCCCCTGGTATGGTGGCAGCAGAAACAACATTTGACATAAAAGAACGTCTCACTGCTTTACAGGAGCTTCAACAATTCCGTGATGATAAATCATCTGCAAGTGCTGCCACCTTGGGAATAAGGGAATTGGCGAAATCTTCGACTGGCTGGATTCCTAACGTTGGGGATCTGGTTCGTGAAAAGATCGCTGTGAAAAAAGAATTTGGTCCATCATACAGAGCACCTGTACCGGTCCTGGGGATAACAGGCACCAGGACTGTCATCCTTCCACCATTGTCTGGTTCCAAATTAAACAGATTCATCTCCATTGATGACATCAAATTACACCATGTGGCCGATTCTACACAGTAGACCAGGAGGTCCCTTGGGTAGTTCCCGATCCCCTCTCACTACCCAACAGGACATCCATCTACATAGTAGGATGAATATCACTACTACTGACTTTGCAACTATGTCAACTGCTGTTCAGGACACTTCCTCTACCATGGGGAGGGCGGAAAATGAACTTTTGTTGGTTCCAGTAACAACTTTGGTGACCACCCCTGTAGGAAGTTGGCTCTGTATGTGCTATTTCAAAGTAAGGAATAGCATGCACAGAGTCCAAGGGTTCCCCTTAGAGGTAAAATAGTGGTAAAAAGAGATAATACTAATGCTCTATTTTGTGGTAGTGTGGTCGAGCAGTAGGCTTATCCAAGGAGTAGTGTTAAGCATTTGTTGTACATACACATAGACAATAAATGAGGTACACACACTCAGAGACAAATCCAGCCAATAGGTTTTGTTATAGAAAAATATATTTTCTTAGTTTATTTTAAGAACCACAGGTTCAAATTTTACATGTAATAGCTCTTTTGAAAGGTATTGCAGGTAAGTACTCTAGGAACTTTGAATCATTACTTTAGCATGTATACTTGTCACATAAAACACAATAAGCTGTTTTAAAAGTGGACACTTAGTGCAATTTTCACAGTTCCTGGGGGAGGTAAGTTATTGTTAGTTTCAACAGGTAAGTAAGGCACTTACAGGTTTCAGTTTTTGGTCCAAGGTAGCCCACCGTTGGGGGTTCAGAGCAACCCCAAAGTTATCACACCAGCAGCTCAGGGCCGGTCAGGTGCAAAGGTCAAAGAGGTGCCCCAAAACACATAGGCTATAATGGAGAGAAGGGGGTGCCCCGGTTCCAGTCTGCCAGCAGGTAAGTACCCGCGTCTTCGGAGGGCAGACCAGGGGGGTTTTGTAGGGCACCGGGGGGGACACAAAGTAGCACAGAAAGTACACCCTCAGCAGCGCGGGGGCGGCCGGGTGCAGTGTGCAAACACGCGTCGGGTTTCCTTCAGGTTTCAATGGGAGACAAAGGGGTCTCTTCATTGATGCAGGCAGGCAAGGGGGGGGCTCCTCGGGGTAGCCACCACCTGGGCAAGGGAGAGGGCCTCCTGGGGGTCACTCCTGCACAGAAGTTCCGTTTCTTTAGGGGCTGGGGGCTGCGGGTGCAGGGTCTTTTCCAGCCGTCGGGAAATGGAGTTCAGACAGTCGCGGTCAGGGGGAGCCTGGGGATTCCCTCTGCAGGCGTCGCTGTGGGGGCTCAGGGGGGACAACTTTGGTTACTCACAGTCGTAGAGTCACCGGAGGGTCCTCCCTGAGTTGGTTGTTCTCCACCAGTCGAGTCGGGGTCGCCGGGTGCAGTGTTGCAAGTCTCACGCTTCTTGCGGGGAATTGCAGGGGTCTTTAAATCTGCTCCTTGTAACAAAGTTGCAGTTCTTTTGGAGCAGTGCCGCTGTCCTCGGGAGTTTCTTGTCTTTTTCGAAGCAGGGCAGTCCTCAGAGGATTCAGAGGTCGCTGGTCCCTTGGAAAGCGTCGCTGGAGCAGTTTTCTTTGGAAGGCAGGAGACAGGCCGGTAAGTCTGGGGCCAAGGCAGTTGGTGTCTTCTGTTCTTCCTCTGCAGGGGTTTGTCAGCTTGGCAGTCCTTCTTCTTGTAGTTGCAGGAATCTAACTCTTTAGGTTCAGGGAAGCCCTTAAATACTAAATTTAAGGGCGTGTTTAGGTCTGGGGGGTTAGTAGCCAATGGCTACTAGCCCTGAGGGTGGGTACACCCTCTTTGTGCCTCCTCCCAAGGGGAGGGGGTCACATCCCTAATCCTATTGGGGGAATCCTCCATCTGCAAGATGGAGGATTTCTAAAAGTTAGAGTCACCTCAGCTCAGGACACCTTAGGGGCTGTCCTGACTGGCCAGTGACTCCTCCTTGCTATTCTCATTATTTTCTCCGGCCTTGCCGCCAAAAGTGGGGGCCGGGGCCGGAGGGGGCGGGCAACTCCACTAGCTGGAGTGTCCTGCGGGGCGGTGACAAAGGGGTGTGCCTTTGAGGCTCACCGCCAGGTGTTACAGCTCCTGCCTGGGGGAGGTGTTAGCATCTCCACCCAGTGCAGGCTTTGTTACTGGCCTCAGAGTGACAAAGGCACTCTCCCCATGGGGCCAGCAACATGTCTCTAGTGTGGCAGGCTGCTGGAACCAGTCAGCCTACACAGATAGTCGGTTAAGTTTCAGGGGGCACCTCTAAGGTGCCCTCTGTGGTGTATTTTACAATAAAATGTACACTGGCATCAGTGTGTATTTATTGTGCTGAGAAGTTTGATACCAAACTTCCCAGTTTTCAGTGTAGCCATTATGGTGCTGTGGAGTTCGTGTAAAACAGACTCCCAGACCATATACTCTTATGGCTACCCTGCACTTACAATGTCTAAGGTTTTGCTTAGACACTGTAGGGGCACAGTGCTCATGCACTGGTACCCTCACCTATGGTATAGTGCACCCTGCCTTAGGGCTGTAAGGCCTGCTAGAGGGGTGTCTTACCTATACTGCATAGGCAGTGAGAGGCTGGCATGGCACCCTGAGGGGAGTGCCATGTCGACTTACTCATTTTGTTCTCACTAGCACACACAAGCTGGTAAGCAGTGTGTCTGTGCTAAGTGAGGGGTCTCTTAGGGTGGCATAATACATGCTGCAGCCCTTAGAGACCTTCCCTGGCATCAGGGCCCTTGGTACCAGAGGTACCAGTTACAAGGGACTTATCTGGATGCCAGGGTGTGCCAATTGTGGAATCAAAAGTACAGGTTAGGGAAAGAACACTGGTGCTGGGGCCTGGTTAGCAGGCCTCAGCACACTTTCAATTCAAAACATAGCATCAGCAAAGGCAAAAAGTCAGGGGGTAACCATGCCAAGGAGGCATTTCCTTACACAACCCCCCCCCCACACGAAAGAGGATGAGACTAACCTTTCCCAAGAGAGTCTTCATTTTCTAAGTGGAAGAATCTGGAAAGGCCATCTGCATTGGCATGGGCAGTCCCAGGTCTGTGTTCCACTATAAAGTCCATTCCCTGTAGGGAGATGGACCACCTCAACAGTTTTGGATTTTCACCTTTCATTTGCATCAGCCATCTGAGAGGTCTGTGGTCAGTCTGAACTAGGAAGTGAGTACCAAAGAGGTATGGTCTCAGCTTCTTCAGGGACCAAACCACAGCAAAGGCCTCCCTCTCAATGGCACTCCAACGCTGCTCCCTGGGGAGTAACCTCCTGCTAATGAAAGCAACAGGCTGGTCAAGGCCATCATCATTTGTTTGGGACAAAACTGCCCCTATCCCATGTTCAGAGGCATCTGTTTGCACAATGAATTGCTTGGAGTAATCTGGAGCTTTTAGAACTGGTGCTGTGCACATAGCTTGCTTCAGGGTGTCAAAGGCCTGTTGGCATTCTACAGTCCAGTTTACTTTCTTGGGCATTTTCTTGGAGGTGAGTTCTGTGAGGGCTGTCACAATGGATCCATATCCCTTCACAAACCTCCTATAGTACCCAGTCAAGCCAAGGAATGCCCTGACTTGAGTCTGGGTTTTTGGAGCTGCCCAGTCCAGAATAGTCTGGATCTTAGGCTGGAGTGGCTGAACTTGGCCTCCACCTACAAGGTGTCCCAAGTAAACCACAGTTCCCTGCCCTATCTGGCATTTGGATGCCTTGATAGAGAGGCCTGCAGATTGCAGGGCCTTCAAAACCTTCTTCAGGTGGACCAGGTGATCCTGCCAGGTGGAGCTGAAGACCGCAATATCATCCAGATAAGCTGCACTAAAGGATTCCAACCCAGCAAGGACTTGATTCACCAACCTTTGGAAGGTGGCAGGGGCATTCTTTAAACCAAAGGGCATTACAGTGAACTGATAATGCCCATCCGGTGTGGAGAATGCTGTCTTTTCTTTTGCTCCAGGGGCCATTTTGATTTGCCAGTACCCTGCTGTTAAGTCAAAGGTACTTAAGAATTTGGCAGCCCCTAATTTGTCTATTAGCTCATCAGCTCTAGGAATGGGATGAGCATCTGTCTTGGTGACAGAGTTGAGACCTCTGTAGTCCACACAAAACCTCATCTCTCTCTTTCCTTCTTTGGTGTGAGGTTTGGGGACTAAGACCACTGGGCTAGCCCAGGGGCTGTCAGAGTACTCAATTACTCCCAATTCCAGCATCTTGTGGACTTCCACCTTGATGCTTTCCTTAACTTGGTCAGACTGTCTAAATATTTTGTTTTTGACAGGCATGCTGTCTCCTGTGTCCACATCATGGGTACACAGGTCTGTCTGACCAGGGGTTAGGGAAAAGAGTTCAGCAAACTGCTGCAGGACTTTCCTGCAGTCAGACTGCTGTTGGCTAGAGAGGGTGCCTGAGTAGATCACTCCATCTACTGAGCCATCTTTAGGGTCTGATGAGAGGAGATCAGGGAGAGGTTCACTCTCAGCTTCCTGGTCCTCATCTGTTACCATCAACAGATTTACATCAGCCCTGTCATGGAAGAGCTTAAGGCGGTTCACATGGATCACCCTCTTGGGGCTCCTGCTTGTGCCCAGGTCCACCAGGTAGGTGACCTGACTCTTCCTCTCTAGTACTGGGTAAGGGCCACTCCATTTGTCCTGAAGTGCCCTGGGAGCCACAGGCTCCAGAACCCAGACTTTCTGCCCTGGTTGAAATTCAACCAGTGCAGCCTTTTGGTCATACCACAACTTCTGGAGTTGTTGGCTGGCCTCAAGGTTTTTACTTGCCTTTTCCATGTACTCTGCCATCCTTGAGCGAAGGCCAAGTACATAGTCCACTATGTCTTGTTTAGGCTCATGAAGAGGTCTCTCCCAGCCTTCTTTAACAAGAGCAAGTGGTCCCCTTACAGGGTGGCCAAACAGAAGTTCAAAGGGTGAGAATCCTACTCCCTTCTGAGGCACCTCTCTGTAAGCGAAAAGCAGACATGGCAGGAGGACATCCAATCTCCTTTTGAGTTTTTCTGGGAGCCCCATGATCATGCTCTTTAATGTCTTGTTGAATCTCTCAACAAGGCCATTAGTTTGTGGATGATATGGTGTAGTGAATTTGTAAGTCACTCCACACTCATTCCACATGTGTTTTAGGTATGCTGACATGAAGTTGGTACCTCTGTCAGACACCACCTCCTTAGGGAAACCCACTCTGGTAAAGATACCAATGAGGGCCTTGGCTACTGCAGGGGCAGTAGTCTACCTAAGGGGAATAGCTTCAGGATACCTAGTAGCATGATCCACTACTACTAGGATGTACATATTTCCTGAGGCTGTGGGAGGTTCTAGTGGACCAACTATGTCCACACCCACTCTTTCAAAGGGGACCCCCACCACTGGAAGTGGAATGAGGGGGGCCTTTGGATGCCCACCTGTCTTACCACTGGATTGACAGGTGGGGCAGGAGAGGCAAAACTCCTTAACCTTCTGGGACATATTGGGCCAGTAGAAGTGGTTGACTAACCTCTCCCACGTCTTGGTTTGTCCCAAATGCCCAGCAAGGGGAATATCATGGGCTAAGGTCAGAATAAACTCTCTGAAACCCTGAGGCACTACCACTCTCCTAGTGGCACCAGGTTTGGGATCTCTTGCCTCAGTGTACAGGAGTCCATCTTCCCAATAGACCCTATGTGTTCCATTTTTCTTGCCTTTGGACTCTTCAGCAGCTTGCTGCCTAAGGCCTTCAAGAGAGGGACAGGTTTCTTGTCCCTTACACAACTCTTCCCTTGAGGGTCCCCCTGGGCCCAAGAGCTCAACCTGATAAGGTTCCAGCTCCATAGGCTCAGTTCCCTCAGAGGGCAGAACTTCTTCCTGAGAAGAGAGGTTCTCTTTTGGTGTTGTGTTGCAGCTGGTTTCCCAGCTGACTTTCCTTTTCTCTTGGTAGGCTGGGCCATTTTTCCAGACTCCAGCTCTACTTTTTCACCCTGTGCCTTGCACTGTGCCCTAGTCTTGACACACACCAGTTCAGGGATACCCAGCATGGCTGCATGGGTTTTCAGTTCTACCTCAGCCCATGCTGAGGACTCCAGGTCATTTCCAAGCAAACAGTCTACTGGGATATTTGAGGAGACCACCACCTGTTTCAGGCCTTTGACCCCTCCCCACTCTAAAGTTACCATAGCCATGGGATGTACTTTAGTCTGATTGTCAGCGTTGGTGACTGGATAAGTTTGTCCAGCCAGGTATTGGCCAGGGGAAACCAGTTTCTCTGTCACCATGGTGACACTGGCACCTGTATCCCTCAGGCCCTCTACACTTGTCCCATTAATTAAGAGCTGCTGCCTGTATTTTTGCATGTTAGGGGGCCAGGCAGCCAGTGTGGCTAAATCCACCCCACCCTCAGAGACTAATGTAGCTTCAGTGTGACACCTGATTTGCTCTGGGCACACTGTTGATCCCACTTGGAGACTGGCCATTCCAGTTTTAGCTGGATGGGAGTTAGAAGTGGTATCTTTCTTGGGACAGGCCTTGTCTCCAGTTTGGTGTCCAGACTGACTACAGTTACGACACCAGGCCTTTTTGGGATCAAAGTTTTTACCCTTGTACCCAGAATTGTTTTCTGAAAAGGCTCTGGGCCCACCCTCCTGTGCAGGTTTTTGGGGGCCTGTAGAAGACTCTTTACTATCTTTGTTTTTGGCTGTCTCGCCACCTTTCCCCTGGGGAGGTTTTGTGACCCCTTTCTTTTGGTCACCCCCTGTGGAAGTTTTGGACACCCTAGTCTTGACCCAATGGTCCGCCTTCTTTCCCAATTCTTGGGGAGAAATTGGTCCTAGGTCCACCAGATGCTGATGCAGTTTATAATTGAAACAATTACTTAATAGGTGTTCTTTCACAAATAAATTGTACAGCCCATCATAATCATTTACACCATTGCCTTGAATCCAACCATCTAGTGTTTTTACTGAGTAGTCTACAAAGTCAACCCAGGTCTGGCTCGAGGATTTTTGAGCCCCCCTCAATCTAATCCTATACTCCTCAGTGGAGAATCCAAAGCCCTCAATCAGGGTACCCTTCATGAGGTCATAAGATTCTGCATCTTTTTTAGAGAGTGTGAGGAGTCTATCCCTACACTTTCCTGTGAACATTTCCCAAAGGAGAGCACCCCAGTGAGATTTGTTCACTGTTCTGGTTTCACAAGCCCTCTCAAAAGCTGTGAACCATTTGGTGATGTCATCACCATCTTCATATTTAGTTACAATCCCTTTGGGGATTTTCAACATGTCAGGAGAATCTCTGACCCTAGTTATGTTGCTGCCACCATTGATGGGTCCTAGGCCCATCTCTTGTCTTTCCCTTTCTATGGCTAGGATCTGTTTTTCCAAAGCCAATCTTTTGGCCATCCTGGCTAACTGGATGTCCTCTTCACTGGAGTTATCCTCAGTGATTTCAGAGAGGCTGGACCCTCCTGTGAGGGAGCCAGCATCTCTGACTATTAATTTTGGAGTCAGGGCTTGAGAAGCCCTGTTCTCCCTAGATAGGACTGGTGGAGGGGATTCTTCCTCCAGTTCACTATCATCCTCCTCTGTGTTATCCACAGAGGGGTTGGCTCTATCATACTCTGCCAACAGCTCCTGGAGCTGTACTTTGGTAGGTCTGGAGCCCATTATTATTTTTCTTATGTTACAGAGTGACCTTAGCTCTTTCATCTGGAGATGGAGGTAAGGTGTGGTGTCGAGTTCCACCACATTCATCTCTGTACTAGACATTATTCTTCTAAAAGTTGGAATGCTTTTAAGAATCTAAAACTAGTTCTAGAATCTAATTCAAACTTTTACAAACTTTTAAACTCTAAAAGAAATGCTAACAGGGACTAACACAAGGCCCTAGCAGGACTTTAAAGAATTTAGAAAACTTTTCAAATTGCAAAAATCAATTTCTAATGACAATTTTGGAATTTGTCGTGTGGTCAGGTATTGGCTGAGTAGTCCAGCAAATGCAAAGTCTTGTACCCCACCGCTGATCCACCAATGTAGGAAGTTGGCTCTGTATGTGCTATTTCAAAGTAAGGAATAGCATGCACAGAGTCCAAGGGTTCCCCTTAGAGGTAAAATAGTGGTAAAAAGAGATAAGACTAATGCTCTATTTTGTGGTAGTGTGGTCGAGCAGTAGGCTTATCCAAGGAGTAGTGTTAAGCATTTGTTGTACATACACATAGACAATAAATGAGGTACACACACTCAGAGACAAATCCAGCCAATAGGTTTTGTTATAGAAAAATATATTTTCTTAGTTTATTTTAAGAACCACAGGTTCAAATTTTACATGTAATAGCTCTTTTGAAAGGTATTGCAGGTAAGTACTCTAGGAACTTTGAATCATTACTTTAGCATGTATACTTTTCACATAAAACACAATAAGCTGTTTTAAAAGTGGACACAGTGCAATTTTCACAGTTCCTGGGGGAGGTAAGTTATTGTTAGTTTCAACAGGTAAGTACGGCACTTACAGGTTTCAGTTTTTGGTCCAAGGTAGCCCACCGTTGGGGGTTCAGAGCAACCCCAAAGTTATCACACCAGCAGCTCAGGGCCGGTCAGGTGCAAAGGTCAAAGAGGTGCCCCAAAACACATAGGCTATAATGGAGAGAAGGGGGTGCCCCGGTTCCAGTCTGCCAGCAGGTAAGTACCCGCGTCTTCGGAGGGCAGACCAGGGGGGTTTTGTAGGGCACCGGGGGGGACACAAAGTAGCACAGAAAGTAAACCCTCAGCAGCGCGGGGGCGGCCGGGTGCAGTGTGCAAACACGCGTCGGGTTTCCTTCAGGTTTCAATGGGAGACCAAGGGGTCTCTTCAGCGATGCAGGCAGGCAAGGGGGGGGCTCCTCGGGGTAGCCACCACCTGGGCAAGGGAGAGGGCCTCCTGGGGGTCACTCCTGCACAGAAGTTCCGTTTCTTTAGGGGCTGGGGGCTGCGGGTGCAGGGTCTTTTCCAGCCGTCGGGAAATGGAGTTCAGACAGTCGCGGTCAGGGGGAGCCTGGGGATTCCCTCTGCAGGCGTCGCTGTGGGGGCTCAGGGGGGACAACTTTGGTTACTCACAGTCGTAGAGTCGCCGGAGGGTCCTCCCTGAGTTGGTTGTTCTCCACCAGTCGAGTCGGGGTCGCCGGGTGCAGTGTTGCAAGTCTCACGCTTCTTGCGGGGAATTGCAGGGGTCTTTAAATCTGCTCCTTGTAACAAAGTTGCAGTTCTTTTGGAGCAGTGCCGCTGTCCTCGGGAGTTTCTTGTCTTTTTCGAAGCAGGGCAGTCCTCAGAGGATTCAGAGGTCGCTGGTCCCTTGGAAAGCGTCGCTGGAGCAGGTTTCTTTGGAAGGCAGGAGACAGGCCGGTAAGTCTGGGGCCAAGGCAGTTGGTGTCTTCTGTTCTTCCTCTGCAGGGGTTTGTCAGCTCGGCAGTCCTTCTTCTTGTAGTTGCAGGAATCTAACTCTTTAGGTTCAGGGAAGCCCTTAAATACTAAATTTAAGGGCGTGTTTAGGTCTGGGGGTTTAGTAGCCAATGGCTACTAGCCCTGAGGGTGGGTACACCCTCTTTGTGCCTCCTCCCAAAGGGAGGGGGTCACATCCCTAATCCTATTGGGGGAATCCTCCATCTGCAAGATGGAGGATTTCTAAAAGTTAGAGTCACCTCAGCTCAGGATACCTTAGGGGCTGTCCTGACTGGCCAGTGACTCCTCCTTGCTATTCTCAATATTTTCTCCGGCCTTGCCGCCAAAAGTGGGGGCCGGGGCCGGAGGGGGCGGGCAACTCCACTAGCTGGAGTGTCCTGCGGGGCTGTGACAAAGGGGTGAGCCTTTGAGGCTCACCGCCAGGTGTTACAGCTCCTGCCTGGGGGAGGTGTTAGCATCTCCACCCAGTGCAGGCTTTGTTACTGGCCTCAGTGTGACAAAGGCACTCTCCCCATGGGGCCAGCAACATGTCTCTAGTGTGGCAGGCTGCTGGAACCAGTCAGCCTACACAGATAGTCGGTTAAGTTTCAGGGGGCACCTCTAAGGTGCCCTCTGTGGTGTATTTTACAATAAAATGTACACTGGCATCAGTGTGCATTTATTGTGCTGAGAAGTTTGATACCAAACTTCCCAGTTTTCAGTGTAGCCATTATGGTGCTGTGGAGTTCGTGTAAAACAGACTCCCAGACCATATACTCTTATGGCTACCCTGCACTTACAATGTCTAAGGTTTTGCCTAGACACTGTAGGGGCACAGTGCTCATGCACTGGTACCCTCACCTATGGTATAGTGCACCCTGCCTTAGGGCTGTAAGGCCTGCTAGAGGGGTGTCTTACCTATACTGCATAGGCAGTGAGAGGCTGGCATGGCACCCTGAGAGGAGTGCCATGTCGACTTACTCATTTTGGTCTCACTAGCACACACAAGCTGGTAAGCAGTGTGTCTGTGCTGAGTGAGGGGTCTCTTAGGGTGGCATAATAGATGCTGCAGCCCTTAGAGACCTTCCCTGGCATCAGGGCCCTTGGTACCAGAGGTACCAGTTACAAGGGACTTATCTGGATGCCAGGGTGTGCCAATTGTGGAATCAAAAGTACAGGTTAGGGAAAGAACACTGGTGCTGGGGCCTGGTTAGCAGGCCTCAGCACACTTTCAATTCAAAACATAGCATCAGCAAAGGCAAAAAGTCAGGGGGTAACCATGCCAAGGAGGCATTTCCTTACAACCCCGCTTCAGGATTTGGCTGTATTTTACACGAAC
This sequence comes from Pleurodeles waltl, assembly GCF_031143425.1. NCBI lineage: Eukaryota > Metazoa > Chordata > Amphibia > Caudata > Salamandridae > Pleurodeles > Pleurodeles waltl. The sequence goes on along the minus strand of NC_090440.1, from coordinate 854,115,846 downwards.
ACTTCCACGACTAATGACGTTGTCTATCAAGAACTTCCACGAGCAGTGGATGAGAATTCGACGGGTCCTGTGTTTGCAGAGACTTCCTCTGGCTATTTTGTAGACATTGATGATTTTTCTTCGGATTCATCCTCAACTGAGACTGACAAAATTTAGAGAAGTAGCAAATTATATCGATGGCTTAAGAAGAACTATTTGATATATCCCTGGAACTATCTATGGTTCTGCTTGACATTCATTGCATTATTTTTATGGATTGGTTTTGTGACTGTTTTCTTTTTACTAATTAATGGTCACTATATCGCTGATCACTCCTCTGTGGAGCCTGTTGATGAAATTTTAACACCACATCATTCATCACATAAGGTCCGACGTGATTTGTCCCCTGTCAATATTACAGCTATTCAGATTCCTGATGGGATTGTATGGGACAAAGTTCAGTTCGATATATACGGGCCTACAGAGATAATTCAAATACCATACGTGTTCAAAATTTCAATGTCTGATGTTATTACACCGAATGTTGTCTCTGATGATTGGGATGTCCAAACTGTTGATTTAATGCTAACTGAAATAAAGGACTACTCCGCTTTTGAAAGTGATGATGTATATGATTATACAATGAATTATGGGGAAATGTTCTGCTATAACAATTGGGGACATCACTACCTGCACCGTGCAACTAGATATAGGCCTCTCTTTAACTACACACAATGGGAACATTGTTCAACACCACAGGTGGGGAGTCCAAAGTATTACAGTGACAAATTCACATACTTTTCTGGGCATGATACAAAGAAAGCTGAATCGTATTTTTTAAAATTACCGCCAGCACAATTTAGAAAACTTTTGCTAACAAATACGAAACTGATTTATTCGGACCCTTTTGTTTCCCGGCTCTCGATTGAGGGTTACGAATAATGGAAAAACACTATCGATTTGAAGAGTGTATGGGGAACACAAGATTGGCAAATACAGGGTAGGGAAGCTTTGTTTTGAGCATGCTTGATTCCTGTGCAAATGATTTTTTTAAATGACACTGTTGAGCAGACATCATGTCTAGGGTTAGCAAAAATTAAAGATCTGAACACGCCCAGTATCCCTACGCCGACAAAATTTAGGGATTTGCAACACCTTCTTAATGTTTCAGAGGATAGGCTAGATGCAATAGTTAAGGCTGGTGCTTATAATTCTTCACTTTCCCGTCCCGGCGGATGGTTGTTATGGCCCATGGACACTGATGAGTGTCAAAGGTGTTTTTTGAACTCTTCAGTGGTTTTTTCCATTCATAGGCCAGACCCTCGCTTTCTATCAGGTCAACATACTGGTATTATTACAACATACAGTGTGGGTAAGCTGTGCCAGCAATGGGTGCAGACAAACACTTTAACAGCGGTTAAACAACACCTGAACACTCTTTCTGACAGTATAGACTTACAAGATTTCCTATTAGGTCCTAGGAAACAACGCTCGAAACGGTTTTTATATGCTATGTATAATGAAATTTGGAAACTTTCCCAAATTGAGGCTGCTGCACGTTTAAGGCAACTTGATAAGGAGAGTTTGGAAAAGACATTGGCTGTTGTCGACAATGGCATGAACACGCTGTCAAACAGGATTTATTCACTGTCTAATATAGTGTCATCTGCTATTGATATCACTCAGACTGATTTGTCCCGGTTATATCATGGGCAAACACAGCTACGTTCAATCATGCAGCTGGGTTGGGCACTACAGACACTGAGAAGTGGCCACATTCCATGGAAATACATTAATGGGAGTGAACTATTCACTGCTTTTAATTTTTCCAAGGAACAAGAGACAATGGCTAAAAGGGAGGCTCGTTTCACCTTGCTTCAAGTAGAGAAGTTAGATAGGTTGCCCTTCACGGTAGCAGAGAGTCCTTCAACTATCTGGCTCTTACACGGCATTATTAATTTACCGTTTTCGACCTTTCGTTTCTCGAGCTGCCTGAAACATCTTGCAGGGGGACGATATGAACGGCTAGGAGATAGCTTTATTAAGGAAGAGTGGGAGTTGCCCTTTGAGTATCGATGTATGAACGGTGAACAGGAGGTCTTTCTTATCGGAAGTGAATGTGAGACTGCTGTTCGTCATTCCATGATATGCAAACAGGTGTCTCTTCACAGTCTTTGCAATGCGGGGGTCGCGAATTTGGCCTATTTTCTGAAGGGTACTCCCGTCCCCTTGATTCGTCCAGTGTTTCATGTACTTTCTAATGGCAGTTATTTTCTACTGAACGATGACAGCTGTTGCGGCTTGCAACCTGGAATTGCCTACGCAATCTCAGTCACGAAGGTCGTTACATGTTGTGGCCATGTTTTGTTTCCCCCCACACGAGAGATACGAGTATCTGAAATGTGGCCCCACATTGATACTATTAATGTGAACTATGACAAGTTGAGTAGACTAAAGGCGCTATTGTTTCAGAAACAGGTCGCCTTGACATCCGCAAAAGAGACGTATGCTCTCCAGATTGCAAGATCATCAGCCGAGATACAATCCCTTTTAAATACCGATTTCCCCAAACACTTTGGAGAACTGGTATCCAGAATATTCAATGCTTGAAGCACAACTGGGATTGTTCATTTCTTTAAGGCTGTCGGGTCTGGTTTCGTGTCCATCTTCCAGACTGTCTTCGGAGTCATCCCATCAGCCATCCATTCTCTCTTTTCCAGTGTGTTTGGTGGCTTTCCAATTATTTTGGCTTTAGTTGGTGGACTGCTACTGCTATTTTTTCTGATTCGCGGTGGTTGTTTCTTTCCAGCGACACAGAGCAATGGAGCCGCTCCCGTCAACCCCGCTGTGCCGTGAACGCATGGTTTGGATCTTCGGTACACCTTTGCTGGTGGAACTGGAGTTTGACTGGTCATTGTCATTCCGGCCTCTACTATGGTGTGTACAACCGGTATTCCGCTGCATATAGTGTCTCTTTGAACATCTGCCTATGGTCTGTCTTGCTGTTGCACCAACATCTCCTGTGGACCACGAACTGCTGATGTCCCCGATGAGGGTTCATACACGGTCATGCCCCTTGAGACTGAGGTTGCTCCGCGAGGCCACCTATGAGCCTTCTGTTATAAGATCTACCATGGATGAGGACAATGCAGCAAGTATCGATGCACCAGTGAATATGGCTCACTTCTGCTCTGTGGATCCGTTTGTCCGTCCAGCTCTCGATTTCACTTCAGACAATGTTGACTCGTTTTTAAGATCCTTGAATGGTGACTTCGATGACATTCTTCAAGATCCTGCATATAACACATGATTTGATGAATTTGCTTACCAGTTCCCGGTTCTAAAATAAGCGATTATACTAAAAGTTTGCTATACTTGTCATGGTTGATATTAACATCTCTGTATGCTTTTTAAACGAATTTTAACACACAGCAATTATTTATCATTAAGTACATTATTTAGCTTGAGTTTTTGTTTTTGTTTTTTGGCTTTTAGTTCAGAAGCAGCTTTTTTAGCGTTTGGGTTCCTAGTTTGTTTTAACGGGATAACAGGAGTTAGCTTAGCCGTAGGCTTGTAAACTTGTGCCCCCGTCACCCAGTGACTTTTAACCTACTTAGCTTGCTCTGTCTTAGTCCATTTAATTATTTATTTCCTTTAAGATGGCGGCCTTGTTTATAGTTAGGCCACTTGTTATGGGTTCTATTATCAGTGTCACTGCGCCAAGGCATCAAGATCAAGCACGAAAGACAAACATACAGTAGGTATTCAAACTTAGGGATTTTCCCTCTCTATACTTTCAAGGGATTGTTGATATTAATTGCCGTCCCAAGCATGCCTGTTATCTATTGTTATGAATAACACTTATGTCAGGGGACCTTGTAGATCTGTATAAATACAACACACTTTAGATAGATAATGAGAGGGATTCCGACCAGAGGACATCGCCACCATCGCTGATACCAGTGCTGCAGTCATCTTGACGCTGACCCAGTCTTCGTGTCCCTGCGGAGTCTGAGATAGAGACCTCATTCCAAGGTAACGAGGGTTGGGGGCTCCTCTCATAGACACGACTTTGGCAGATTAGGTTTAACGAACCCAGCTCTCCTTTAGGTAGGAGGTTAGACCTATTCTCCTTAGGGTACTAGGGCTTATTCCATCTTTTACATATACATATATTTCTTTCATATATTGCACAATGGTGGGGGTCTTTATAACAATGACTCTCTTCTTCACAATATTGTTGCTTGGTATATTCATTATCCTAATCATTGCAGTTCATGCAACTTATCACAAATTGCAGTTATTTTGAATAAAACCTATTATAACTTCACTGCATCTGTGTTATTGCCTTTGTTTGCATGAGACATAATAAATCTGTGAAAAAAGGGTAATCTCCGTTTAACCACGACAAACCTGAGATATCGTACTTTGAGTCCATGCGTAAGCGACTGCTACAAATCACCTTTTACTATTGTGTTTCTGGTGAGGTACTGCTAGTAAGCCGGTAAGGTTTGGACAACAGTTACAACTAGTTGTAGGAAGAGACTTAGGCCCTCATTCTGACCAAAATCAGGCCGCCGAAAGACCGCTCCGTGGTCAAAAGACCGCGGCGGCCATTCTGGCTTTCCCGCTGGGCCGGCGGGTGCCCGCCAAAGGAGCGCCCGCCGGCCCAGCGGGAAAGGCCCTGCAACAATGAAGCCGGCTCCGAATGGAGCCGGCGGAGTTGCAGGGGTGCGACGGGTGCAGTTGCGCCCGTCGCGATTTTCACTGTCTGCAATGCAGACAGTGAAAATCTTTATGGGGCCCTGTTAGGGGGCCCCTGCACTGCCCATGCCAGTGGCATGGGCAGTGCAGGGGCCCCAAGGGGCCCCACGACACCCGTTCCCGCCATCCTGTTCCTGGCGGTAAAAACCGCCAGAAACAGGGTGGCGGGAAGGGGGTTGCAATCTCCATGGCGGCGCTGCTTGCAGCGACGCCGTGGAGATTCAGCCCATGCAGGGGAAATCCGGCGGGAAACCGCCGGATTCCCTTTTCTGACCACGGCTTTACCGCCGCGGTCAGAATGGGCTGGGGAGCACCGCCAGCCTGTTGGCGGTGCTTCTGTGGTCCCCGGCCCTGGCGGTCTTGGACCGGCAGGGTCGGAATGACCCCCTTAGTCACCTACAAACTAAAGTACTGTCATCCTGAGACCAGCAGTCTTGCTCAGAGCAAGAGTCCAAACTATGACAGTTTGTGTGTGCTGTTTGATGGCATGTGGCTGTGTAAGGCTAGTAAAGAGATTTGGTAACAATATTCAGTGGGTTGTGTATATTAGTGTAACTTTAAATCAAGCTTGAATTTGGGAGATCCTTGCACTGTCTTGTGTAAGGACTTTTCCAGTTTTCTCGGGGCATAGTGATCAGAAACGGTGTTTATTCATGCTTCGGAATACAAGCACTTGCCTCGTGGTGCTGTGTAGTAAGCATGTGAATCAATTGTGCTACATTTATTAGCGGGTTTTTAGAGTGTACGACTATGTGGTATATGGCTGCGACAATAGGGCTTTTGAATTGGAAGTGCTTTTCAAAATATGTTTGCGCTCATTTGTAGGTGTAATGTAGAGTAGAGGGTGTTTCTGGAAGTTTGATGAAAAATAAATTATATTGTATATGATACTTATGCTGGGCGCACGTGATAAGGGATGTCAATAATGTATTGAATGTGAGCTGTATTACTGGCTTTGACAACGGGTGATGAGATAGTGAAAGAAAAACACTAGACGCTGCTGAAAATGAGTCTCGATTATTAAATAAACGCGATGTTGAATGGTACCTTCAGGGGGAGACTGTTCAGACTTATGTGTGACAAGTTATACAAACATAATTTGTTTATGGTCACTATTCTATTGTTAGATGAAGTGAGATGAGCCATCGCACACACAAGTCAGCAGGCTAGCTCTAAGACACTAACATGCATGTAACAAATAAACATCGCTGTCTGTAGCCTTCTCCCAACATGCATGGCTAGCCTGCTTGATAGGGATGTTCAATACCGATGTACTCAAGAAGTGTAGCTGTTCCAGAATTATATTGCTTCACATTAAGGAGCACTCACCTGCTGCAGTCACAGTTTAATCATCAAAAAATGAACTGCAAACAATTGCATTATGTTAACTTGTGTGGGTTTAGATATGACGTCTTCCACATCGAAGACATGCATATTCATACTTCTAATTCTGACACTCTAAGGATGTCATGCATATGATATTGGTGGTGTGTTAATTCTAGACCCAGGGCAGACAGCATCATGTGCATGCATAGCCATTCATAAACCACAGGATGATGACTGACAGTGTTAGCGCGCCCTTGGCTTATCTATTTTGTTATAACAGTAAGTGGATGCATCCTTAAGGCCGATGAACCTTTTCACTCGTTAAAGATACATACCAGGAGCAGTTATAAGACACAACAGTATCAAGCAATACAAATCATTAGAGAGTCAGTAAAGAATGCACTGTGACCCATTTAGCCACGAATAACCACACCTTTAGTTTCAATTAAAGTGTTTATTTCCCTATTTTAACAATGCTAAGGTCACGAAAATACCTGAGCAAAGGCCTGTATTCTGCGTTAGCATCTGCAGCGAAGCATTCAGCATACAGTTGTGGTTCCCTGGCTGGAATCTCCCTCTTGACGTGTAATGGGACTAGGAAGTGTTTTTATAATAACACAGCTAATGTTCTAAGAAAATGTCCCTACGTACGGATATGTATTTTCTACCAATGTTGGAGACTAAATTTCTACCATGTTCACCGGCAATGTACCAAACTGTAGCATTAACTGAAGCACAAAGTGATCAAGAATGTCTTGTTTGAGAACACAGTGCTGGGCTAAGCAAAACAGTTAGAAAATAGAAATTAAAAGAAGACTGTAAAACTAATTATTGTAAAAATAACAATGCGAAGCTGAATAAAATATATCTAGGGCAAAGTGCACAGTGGCCTAGTGTATTAAACGAATGTGCATGGAGCTATGACTAAAATGGCTACACAACACCCTCCTCTTGTAGGTTGAAAGTGGTTCAAGCCAAAACTAATATTTCTCAACCTAAGATATATATGAAACCCAAGTCAATTTTGACAAATTAAAAGGACACACAAGCCTACTACTTGCCAATTTAAATGATGAGCATGTGGCTTATAACCAAATTTAATGATCATGTCAATTTAGAAAAGTTCCAAATTAAGTACGAGTCATAGAAAGTAGGAGATCTTCCACTTCAGCAGATGACAGAACCGGAAAGTCTGTGCCAAAAATGATCGAGGAGCAAATGTGTTCCATAGCCCCAGTATCAACCAAGGCGGCATCCCGTGGAGTGCCAATTTATGAGTTGGTGGCAACTTCCTCCAGGAAGGGTAACTCATTATTAGCAACTAAATATAAGTACACTGTTCCAAGGAAATAAATATGTGGAAAATAAAGACAGGAGAGACCCGTAATTTCAGGAGCAAGAACCCTCAAGCATCTTAGTGGATGACTAGCATCATTATCGGGATTAGCTCCTCACTAGGCTGGCACTGCAATGCCTAGTGGGCACCACGAGGTGACGGTCTCCGAGGGTAGGTCCCATACCAGGACCATTGACAGAGTCTTGTCAACTTGAGTCCCAGAGACGCTTTACCCATGGAACCTGCTCTCGAAAAGAGGGTGGGTACCTGTATTACCAGTCATCTTAAGTAAGTGACCGGTCTTATTGTATCTTTATCGATGATACGTACTTCAAAGAGGTTTGTTATTTAGTTACGTAGGTCCTGATGAAGCGTCAATGGATCCGGCTGGTCCAACAGACGCGAAACATGTCGACCGTTTTATAGAGGTTCTTTTCAATATTAGGAACACTCTATTACATTCAATCACTTTTTGAAAGGTGTTTTGAGCATAATCCTTGACTGCACTTTCAAACAATGTTTTTAACCTTGGTCTTCATCCTTGTAGTATTAGACTGATTAAATGATGGAGTTTAACAGATGAATAACCAATTTTAAACCTCTTTTTTCAAATTTTTTGATGGTGACTTACACTACAGCACCCTTGTTTAGCACAGTTGAACTTTTTTAAGTCACTATCTTAAAAATTTGGCTGAGAGCCCCCCCCTCGGGGTGCCCACTAGGCATTGCAGTGCCAGCCTAGTGAGGAGCTAATCCCGATGATGATGCTAGTCATCCACTAGGATGCTTGAGAGTTCTCTCTCCTGAAATTACGGGTCTCTCCTGTCTTTATTTTCCACATATTTATTTCCTTGGAACAGTGTACTTATATTTAGTTACTATTGTTGGGAGACTGTACACTGGACCATTAACACTCCCGGTCCCTTTCTTTTGTTGTTAGCAACTCATTATTAGCTTCACGTAGCAAACACAGCCTCAGTGCGCATGTCTGTTAATGAACCCTCAGCGAGAACATCAACAGATCAGCATCTATTGCTGGGGGGCGCTGCTGTGAAAGACAGACTTCCAGTGCATGTTCAAAAGAGCACCAGAGGCACCGGAACACGGGCTGCACACAATACAAAACCGATCTGAATGACAAAGACCAGTCACACTCCAAATGCTCCAGGAGTGTTGCTCCAAAATGCTGCATCATACGTTCACAACACAGCCGCACTGATGGGAGCGCCGTCATTTGTCCTTGTTGCCTCAGGACAGCCATTGCGCATAAACAACAGCAACAGCAGGATGCCAATGATGCTAATAAAGCCAAAGTTATCGAAAATCCCCCCAAAATACAACAGAAAATTGAGTGGATAGCTGAAGGTATCAAACCGAATATGGAGGAGAAGGTGTGAACAAAATCAGAACCAACAGCTTTGAAAAAATTTGCTATTCCAGTCATGCTGGACGCATTAAATATTTGTCTCACAAGTTCACCAAAGTGTCTCGGAAAGTTCGTATTTAACAGGTACTGTATTTCTGCTGATGACCTTGCCACTTGAAGTGCGTAGGTCTTGCGTGCAGATGTAAGGGCCACATGCTTTTGAAACAATAAAGCCTTGAGTCTACTTAACTTGTCAAAATTCACGTTTAAGTAGCAATGTAAGGCCAGATATCAGCTACCTCCTTCAATTTAGTGGGGGGAAACAATACGTTCCCGCAACATGTAACAACCTTAGAAACCGAAACAACGTAAACTATTCCAGCTCGCATGCCACAACAATCTTCACTATTGAGAAGGACGTAGCTGCCGTTTGAAAGCACCTGCAATGTAGGTCTAATCAAGGGGACTGGAACTCCCTTAAGATAAAAAGCCAAGTTTGCAGCCGAGGCGTTACACGCCCCATGCAAGGACAGCTGTTTACAAATCATCAAATGGCTGACAGAATTCTTGCATTCACTACCGCTAAGAAAGACCTCTTTCATGCCATTGAAGCATTTGTGTGAGAAGGGAAGCTCCCACACCTCATGGATGTAACTATCTCCCAGCTTTTCATATCTGCCTACCGGAATGTTTTTTAAACAAGAAGTGAATTGTAGTGTGGAAATAGGCAGATTAATAACCCCATGTATTAACCACTCTGCCAATGGTATTTCGGCCACGGTAAAAGGCAACTTTTCTAATTTCTCAATGTTAAGCATTACAAAAGTTGCTTCCTTTTTAGCCATTAGTTGTTGTTGTCGCATTAGATTAAATGAAGAAAACATTTCCCTTGCACTGACGTGCTGCCATGGAATGCGACCCGCCTTCAATGTTTTAAGCATCCAACCCAACTGCATAATGAACCTGATCTGACTCTGTCCATGGTATAAAGAAGACATATCAGATTGTATAATGTCTATAGCAGAAGAGACAATGTTGTTAATTGTATATATCCGGTTGGACAAGGTGTTCATCCCATTATCCACAACAGCTAATGCCTTCTTTTAGATTTTCCTGATCTATTTGCCTTAACCGGGCAGCAGCATTTTGTTGAGAAAGTTTCTATATTTCATTGTATACTGCATATAAGAAACGCTTCCTACGTGGTGTTCTTTAACCGTGTTTAATGAGGATGATTTTAGCCACTGTTGGCATAATTTTCCTACACTATATGCTGTAATGATATCTGCATATTCTGGAGATATATAGCGAGGGTCTGGCCTACTCGTCCTAAACCCCCCGAGGAGTTAATAAAACATTGATGACACCCATTGGTATCTATTGGCCACAATAACCACCCACCTGGACGTGTGTCAGTGAAGCATTAAACGTACCATTCTGGACCCACTCATCGAGCTCATCTTTAGTTGCATTCGTGTATTTTTGCCATTTATAACATTTTGAAGGGGACGGTATACTGGGCATGTTCAATTCCCTGATTGTTGCTAAGCCTAAACAACTAGTTTGTTGCACTGTTTCATTTAAAAAGATAATTTGAACAGGAATGAGACATGCTCTAAACAATGTTTCTTGTCTCTTGATCTGCCAATTTTTTGTTCCCCAGACACTTTTCAGATCAATTGATTTGGACCAATATTCATAGCCTTCTATTGATAACCGAGAAACAAAAGATTCCGAATATATAAATTTCATATTGGTCAATAACATGTGTATATCCTCAGTAGAAGGTACTTTGAAATAATATGACTCAGCATTCTTTTGATTGTCCCAGAAAAATATGCAAACTTTTCAGAATAAGTTTTAGAACTCCCTTGCGGTGGAGTTGGCCAATTTTCCCATTGCGTGTAATTAAATACCATTTTGGGACTGCTCGCTCTATGTATGAAGCGGTGCCCATAATAATTATAGCAAAACATATCACCATAATATTCTTTGAATTGGTAAACATCTTCGTTTTCAAAGAAAGTATAATATTGCAATTCTGTCATCATAGAATCAACTGTTTTCACATCTCAATCATCAGATACAATGCCTGGTATTACTATATCATTCATTGATAATTTTAACACATACGGTATTTGAATAATTTCTGTGGGACATATATATCAAACATTACTTTGTCCCAAACAATCCCATTAGGAATTGGCACTGCGGAAATGTTCACAAAGGATAAATCTCTTCGGGCTTTGTGTGATGAAAAATTTGGTTTCAAAACCTCCTCCACCTGTTCAACTGTTGATCTTTCAGGTAAAAAATGACCATGTATTAATAAGAAAAAGGTAATAACAAAACCAATCCAAAGTAGAAAGGCTAAGACAGTCAGAGAAAGCCATATATAGTTCCATAGAAAAATTAAATATGTTTTTTTAAGCCAGTTTGTTAGCTTTCGTGCACTTGCCAAATCAGCTGTCGAAGAGGCGAATGAGTCTGTGAAATCATCGTTGAAGTCGGCAAAATAACCAGAGGCACTTTGTGCAAATGGCGTAGCCGTTGTCAGTGGTGGAGTTGGTGTTTCCTGTGGTGGCACACTATAGACAGCACCATCCGTTTGGCTTGTAGTCGAGTTGACTTGGTCAAATGTTTCTAAGTTAGTTGACATTAGTGGAACTAATGCAAAATCATCTTCCACCCTCCCCAAGCTCGGAGAGGTGTCAGTGTTGGTGTAAACAACTTGTAGTGGAACTTCTTTGCCAGTAGTGAGAGGGATTCGGGAACTACTAGATGTTCCTCTTAGTTGGCTGTGCAGGATCGGCCACATGGTGTAATTTGACATTGTCAATTGAGACAAAACTATTTTCTTTGGCACCTGCCAACAGTGGTAGAATAACAGTTCTGGTACCGTGTATCCCTAGTACAGGGACTGGTGCTCGATAAGAAGGGCCAAATACCTTTTTCACTGCAACTTTTTCAGGTGCAAGATCCCCAACTCTGGGAATCCAGCCGGTAGATGTTACTGGCACATCCTTAATTCCTGTGGAGGTGGCACTTTTGGAAGAATTATCATCACGGAACTGTTGCAATTCTTGTGAGACAGTGACACGTTAATTTATGTCAAAAGGTGTTTCTGCTGCCTCCACGCCAGGACCATCAAGATCTGGAACATACATTCGAGTTCTGAACAGGCACTCATATGAAGTACGACCCCCCAGGGACCTTCTAGGCAGGTTATTTAGTGCTCTCTGGACTCCATACAGGTGATTAAGCCAACTATGACCCGTACCTAAGACTCTTGCTGTTAAGGATTGCTTTAAATCATGGTTTAATCGCTCCACAACACTATTTCCCTCGGTATGAAATGGAGACGAGTACTGGAGTTGGACCCCCAACGAACCCATGGTGTCCCTGAATGCCCTCGAGGCAAAAGCAGGGCCCTGGTCCGAATGGAAGGCCGCAACTGCATATGTACCGATAAAGACTCGCAAATCTTTAATAACAGTCCGAGCATCAGCCGAGCGTTGTGGCCACACCCATACAAATCTGGAGCATGAATCAACAGCGACTAATATGTATTTGTATGCACTGTCAGGTGAAAGGGGACCGCAGTGCTCCAAGTACACACACTGTGATGGTTTGTTTGAAATTAAGAAGGGTGTCTGCGGTGGACGCTTGGCAGTGGAAGCTTTGATTTGTTGACAGATGTCACAACAAAGGACATACTGCTTGGCCTCTTTGTAGAGGCCTGGCCACCAATAACGGGCCTGTAAGATTGAAATTGTAGCTGCCACACCAGCATGTGCAGATGCTACCCCCTCATGCGCTGCTTTAATCATTTGTGGTCTTACATCTTTGTTAGGGATGTCTCGTATGCCTACGTCTGGTATCTTAACTTCAGCGCTCAGCATACTTCCCATATGATAATGATATTTGTTAGGAAATCCTTTAGGATGGGGTGTACCATCAGCCGTAGCTTTCACGGCAGCCCAAATGTCTGCGTCTGGTTTGGAACTCGAGCGAGTCACTGCACCTACAGTGGCTACTGCCACTGCTGAGTTTGCAGCTTCATCAGCCAATGTGTTTCCAGCAACATGTATTCCAACGCGCTGGTGTCCAAGTGTATGTACAACATGGACATTTGGTACCGTCTCTTTCAGGTCAGCTACTTTCCCCCACAGTAGTCTGTGTTTAATGATGTTGCCTTTGGAGTCTCTGAACCCATTCTGGCGCCGATAATGCAAGTATTCATTAAAGGACTGGACACAGTAATATGAATCACAAACAATCAGCATAGGCTGTGCTGGATCCGTGTGTTCCAGTGCCATCAGCAGAGCTTCTAGCTCAGCCAATTGTGCTGTACAATCACCTAGGGTCTGTGTAAAAGTATGTAGAGGACAAAATGTATCCCCTTCCATATACCACTCACTGATTTATGTCAAAGTGACAGAGTGTCAAAATGATTAGCATCACAGAGAAGTTGTGCAGTGGCATAGAGGGACCCAAGCGACAGAGAGCTGACTGACCTAAAGTTCCAAGTGCCATGTGGTTAAATTAAAATCATTCCACAATGTCATTGGTCAGAAGCATCAGGCAAAGAAAGAATATCCAATAACAAAAACATCAGGTATCAGCCAATGTAATAGAAATTATACAGCAAAACATTGGCAATGTGATGATTGGGTATTCTCCTTTTGAGTAACGCCAAACTATATTAAATGTATCATCCTGCAGATCCTTCAGACTGTAATCAGGAAGCACTTTTGTTCGCCACATTTCCAATGAGCTTCGAATCAGCCACGAATTACATTGATGTAGAAACATTCCTCAGATACACGTTTCCTTGAAAGAAATACACTTCATTAATACAAGTTTTAAACAAGTTTGAAATTCAAACAAGGAATGTGTTATACAGTGGACATGAAATCATTCTACTAACGTTGCAACTTTAGAAAATTGGCAACATTCAACATTAGCTGTGGCCTTGCTCTGCTAGAGGCCCACCAGTTACACAAGAAAAACTCTTTATTATTTTAGCATTTAATTTTGCAAAGAACATGCTCTTAAAGAGAAATGTTTTTAATTACAACGTTAGTGCATTATTATAGAAAAATGTGCAGTCCTTGCATTCCACATTTAAACATTTCACACATTAGAACATCTGTATGATTACATAAAAGATAAATATTTATGTCAGAATAATTGCGCTCACAACAGCTAGGCAAAAAGGAATCGTAAATCTGAGCTTTTCTCCATACTGACCCACTATACTGAGGTGTGGACAGTTTTGCACGTGATACATAATTAGAGGTTGGTAGTTGTTTACATGACTAGTTCAATTTCGGTGGACCCACGTGCTGTAGTGTCAGATTCAATCACCAGAGCATTCGTGCACATGACGTAGAAGCGATGCACTTCCAGACTTGGGTTACTCTGCATCAGGTGTGAACCCTTCTCAATCCACAGCCATAATCCTTGTTAGGATAAACCACAAAAGACATCAAATTAACCTAAGCTTAACCCTTTGGTAGCTTGGCACAAAAGCAGTCAGGCTTAATTTCGAGGCAATTCGTAAAGTATTTATGCAGCACTTAAACATCAATACAGTGAAAACATCCAACATAAAATCCCAAATTAATTTAGAAAATAAAAGTAACATTTAATAATTGATTTTACACTAAAGTTACAAAATATAAAATGCATTTTTTTTAAGTGTTTAGTGCAATCTAGTGCTTAAAAGATCAAAGAGTCGACCACAGACACCTAGTCACACAAGACCATGGTGAACATAAAAGTTATGGCTGACCGCCATGGAGGATGGTTTGGATACAAGTGGATTGCGCCTAGTCTAGATTTCCCTTCGGACTTTGAAGAAATTTCAAAGAAAAAAGTCTGACAGGGTAAAGTTCAGCAGAGAAAGGTAATCACTCTGTCTGAGGAAGAGGCATTGTCTTAATAAATTGGCTGGACGAATCTGTGGTGAAGATTCATTCATTCACACTTAGTCCCTTTTCTTAAGTTGCAGATCTCCAGTGGGATGAAGCTGCAGGCTGTGTCCAGCAAGGGCTTCAGGAGCATCGGTGCCCATCCAGAGAGGAGCTGCTGAACAGGATTTCCTGTTGCATAGAAGAATGTAGTGGGAGCTACCACAAAGTCAGGCCAACCGGTGATGCACCGTGGGCAAATTAGTGATCAGGTAGATCTTGATCTTCTCTAGGGTTCTCAAAGCACTTTTTGGCTGAAAATGTTCAAAGTCCCAAGTTTTGGAGATGGACTTTTTGAGCACCTTTAGCACGACTTCCAAGGGTCCAGGACTGGAGAGGCACCTCAGGAAGGGTCAGGACACACTCAGGCTGGGTCCAGGTGAGGGACTGTGTTAGAGGCTCAGATCAGGAGGTCAGTCAACTAGCTCTTCGAGTCACTCTGGAAGTCCTGGGTTAAAGCATAAAAGCAGGTTTCAAGCAGTAGCGCAGACCACTGAGGGTTTAGGTGTCAGATCACTGTGAACCTTATCTCATGTCCATGGGTGGTCTCGCAGAGATGATGTAGGCCAACTTCACAAACTCTTACCTCTTGCTTGTAGATATACACAAGAAAGAAAAGCTAGAGCATGGAGGAGGAGGTCCCGTGGTTGTTCAAAATAAGAAGTGCCTCTCTATGTACAGCAACTGAACCCTAGTAAGACAAGAAGACATACCTATCAGTAAATGTAGGTGTCCTGGTTCTCCCTCTGTGTACCTCCCACCATCTGATATAACAAGATCCCTTTGTGAAAGCCACTGAGGTACGTATGTAGGATGCTGGGAAGAGTGGATGGCGTGATCTCCACAGTGGATTTCCACAAATGACCCAGGAAGGTGAGTTCTAAATGCACACATTAAACACATAAGTACCATACACACATTCAAAAGAGACTGTCCAATATGAGAGAAACATATATATAATGACCTGATAACAACAATGCTGTGTTGCAGTAAGCAGTTTCTTGTTTCCAGCGACTAAGTCAGAGAGAATGTTGCATTCACACCCTCCCAATACTGGGGTAGATAAAATGGTAGCTGACAAGTTGCAGAGTCTTTGATTCCTTGTAACTGAAAAAACGGAGGGCACAACTTGTGCATGGTACTGAATAGAATTTTGGTAAGTGCTAATATGTAGATGAGTATGAGTATACAGGGAGTGCAGAATTATTAGGCAAGTTGTATTTTTGAGGATTAATTTTATTATTGAACAACAACCATGTTCTCAATGAACCCAAAAAACTCATTAATATCAAAGCTGAATATTTTTGGAAGTAGTTTTTAGTTTGTTTTTAGTTTTAGCTATGTTAGGGGGATATCTGTGTGTGCAGGTGACTATCACTGTGCATAATTATTAGGCAACTTAACAAAAAAAAATATATACCCATTTCAATTATTTATTATTACCAGTGAAACCAATATAACATCTCAACATTCACAAATATACATTTCTAACATTCAAAAACAAAACAAAAACAAATCAGTGACCAATATAGCCACCTTTCTTTGCAAGGACACTCAAAAGCCTGCCATCCATGGATTCTGTCAGTGTTTTGATCTGTTCACCATCAACATTGCGTGCAGCAGCAACCACAGCCTCCCAGACACTGTTCAGAGAGGTGTACTGTTTTCCCTCCTTGTAAATCTCACATTTGATGATGGACCACAGGTTCTCAATGGGGTTCAGATCAGGTGAACAAGGAGGCCATGTCATTAGATTTCCTTCTTTTATACCCTTTCTTGCCAGCCACGCTGTGGAGTACTTGGACGCGTGTGATGGAGCATTGTCCTGCATGAAAATCATGTTTTTCTTGAAGGATGCAGACTTCTTCCTGTACCACTGCTTGAAGAAGGTGTCTTCCAGGAACTGGCAGTAGGACTGGGAGTTGAGCTTGACTCCATCCTCAACCCGAAAAGCTCATCTTTGATGATACCAGCCCAAACCAGTACTCCACCTCCACCTAGCTGGCGTCTGAGTCGGACTGGAGCTCTCTGCCCTTTACCAATCCAGCCACGGGCCCATCCATCTGGCCCATCAAGACTCACTCTCATTTCATCAGTCCATAAAACCTTAGAAAAATCAGTCTTGAGATATTTCTTGGCCCAGTCTTGACGTTTCAGCTTGTGTGTCTTGTTCAGTGGTGGTCGTCTTTCAGCCTTTCTTACCTTGGCCGGGTCTCTGAGTATTGCACACCTTGTGCTTTTGGGCACTCCAGTGATGTTGCAGCTCTGAAATATGGCCAAACTGGTGGCAAGTGGCATCGTGGCAGCTGCACGCTTGACTTTTCTCAGTTCATGGGCAGTTATTTTGCGCCTTGGTTTTTCCACACGCTTCTTGCGACCCTGTTGACTATTTTGAATGAAACGCTTGATTGTTCGATGATCATGCTTCAGAAGCTTTGCAATTTTAAGAGTGCTGCATCCCTCTGCAAGATATCTCACTATTTTTGACTTTTCTGAGCCTGTCAAGTCCTTCTTTTGACCCATTTTGCCAAAGGAAAGGAAGTTGCCTAATAATTATGCACACCTGATATAGGGTGTTGATGTCATTAGACCACACCCCTTCTCATTACAGAGATGCACATCACCTAATATGCTTAATTGGTAGTGGGCTTTCGAGCCAATACAGCTTGGAGTAAGACAACATGCATAAAGAGGATGATGTGGTCAAAATACTCATTTGCCTAATAATTCTGCACTCCCTGTATAACAGGAACGTCTTGCATGTGTTTATACTGTGTAAACAAGTCCTGCATATGTAGTGAGTCAAGGTGAATTATACATGCGCTAATTAAATAGGCAACAATCTTGCATTCGCTAGAATCCTAAATTTACTGATGCATGTCTTGTAATCCAGATAGTACATGAAGCATGCGATATAATCCTGGAATGAATGTTTGTACTAGAGCATGCGCTTGGTTTGATGATGGCATCGTATTTGTGCAAACGTTATAGCGCTCCCATGAGCACATCTATATGATGTTGCTACAATACTTGCAAAAGCGTTGCTTCTTTGTACAGGTTACTAGCAAAACAAGCAAAGGTTTGGTTATTTCAAATGGCGGCGAACCATGGTTGACTGCGATGAGAGGCAAAACAATGAAAACCCCTCTCCAGAGTCCCTAGAGACACAAAGCTGCTCCCAAATAGAACAGCGAGGCAAAGCAGCATTGGAAAAGTGTATGCAGTTTAAGTATCCTTTCAGCGCTGCATCCAGCAAGATGCATTAGAATGCTGCAATCTCACAAGATCTCTACAATTCAATATTTGCAATGCTAACCGCACTTCCATACGCCACAACAAACCCTGTTTCTCACATATTGGAAATAACTTGGAGAACAGGCAAACATGACGGTGCAACCTGGGAAGTGGACAATAATTAATATTTCATACTAGAGCCCCACAGAATGAAAACAGCAACATACTCACTCACATTCTTTAAGCGTACAGTGGTGAGTAATAGTGTTATCTCCTCCTCCCTAGGTATTAAGGGGCAGAATCAGATTGTTAAGCAAGAACCTGTGCGGAACCATGACTGCACAGCAGTTTTCACGCAGCACGGCAGTCCTCAGTCAAAAGGGCAGTCATCTGAGAGTCCTCCAGAGGCCCGGAAGTGTACTGAAGTGTAGGTCTGAGGGTACTATTTTTATTCTGAAGGCAAGCTTTGAAGTAGAATAAACATCATGGATTGTCCTAGAATTTCCTGCCTCCTTACCCAGGTTCCACTTGGCTACAAAAGACTTGTGTGAAGTTCTTTGTGTGTGTGTGCTGATGAAGTTCCTTCGAAATGTAAATGGGATTGTGCACAGCTCCACCCTTCCCATCCTGCCAACATCTAGTCCCCATTGTGTTACAGTCTGGGAGACATACACAAAGGCCAAGTGCCACATACACCTAGTCATGCAACGTAGGAGATGATTGCAGGCACCAAATGGATAGGACAAGAAAAGGCTATATTTATAAAGGTAGCGTTTTCAAACATGTTTAAATCATACTTTACCATAAAATAGGATACTGAATTACAATTCCTTAGATACCAAACATGAAATTGATACATGTTCCCAAACAAATGTTATTGGCTATTAAATGTAATAAGGTAACTCCATGTTATCCTATGGGAGAGGTAGGCCTCATAGCATTGAAAAAACACATGTGTGAGTCTTTCACTACGACATGCAAAACTAAAACATACATGCCCCTTTGTAAATACACAGAACCCTATCCTATGAGCTGTTTAGGTCCTCGCCTAAGGGTGACACGTATATTAAAACAGGAGATAGAGGCCTGGCAAAAGTTTTATTTTGTCAAGTCGAATTTGCAGATTAAAACTGCACACAGGGTCCATGGCAGACATGAGATATGTTTTAGGGGGCTACTTAAGTGGGTGGCACAATATGTGCACCACGCCCACTAGCAGCATTTAATTTACTGGTCCTGGGTGTATGGTATACCGCTTTATCAGAGACTGTAAATTAAATATGCCAGTTATATGTAAGTCAATTTTTCCATGACTTAGAGAGTGAGTATAAGCACTTTAGCACAGGCTAGCAGTGGTAAAGTGCAGGGAGTCCTAAGGCCAACAAAAACGAATACAGCAAACTGTGAGGGGGGAAGGCAAAAGGTTTAGGGAAAACGCACCTTGAGACTGGCAGATCTAACAATATGTAAATGGTATCACCTCTAGACCTAGGACATTCCACATAATATGTAAGTTGTGTCACTTCTAGATCTAAGCTAGTCTACATCAAGTAAATTTGGTCTGACAATGCAATACAGAATAAATCCTACATCTGAGACTCCCTCTATATTGGAATATTAGTCTCAGCAGTGTGCGCATAGCATCAGTTCATGTGTTAGGGATAGTCATATGACTACAGGGTCTCTCTTCGACTTCAAAATTCGAAATTTCTTGAGAACAGGTCTATACCACTCAGAAATATGAACATGCATACTCATGATGTGGGATGGAAATCTTCTGGGGCAGATCGTCCCACGAGCATGGTACATTACTTTGAACTTGAAGCTGTCTTTTCATCAGTCCACGGTAGAGGCACATTTGTTCAAGTCAAGAAACAGAGCAATGGGTTCCATTATTGCCTTGTAATGGGTGTAGATGTCAAAGTATGTTGGTCTATGCCTTATTACATCTATAATTTTCTCTGTAGCTGGAAATAATTTGATCTACTAGCAATTACCACCCGTCCACAAGCAAGATGGACACTTTAGAGAGGTAGGTCGTGGTGTTTTCATTCATTGGGACACCAGTGTAGATATACCTGATACATACACTAAATAGCTTATATCCACATTCTAGCCAACAGGTATTGTACCAGACGGCATACTTTTCTCCTGCAGAACCCTGGTAAAGATGATATAGGGTCAAAACTTTGACATTTCTGACTGGGATTGCCTGTTACCCTGAAGAATTGGTTCCCAACATGTGTCCAGGGACCCCTTGGGGTCCGTGAAGCCTTCTCAGGGGGTCTGCGACTGCTTAGAAAACTACAAAATATTAACAGATTACGTCCCCAGCTTTCAGTAATGACTCATTGGAGGGTCCCCAGATTCCAATAATGATTCAGATGGGGTCCCCAGGTTCCAGTAATGATAAAGTGGGGGTCCACAGAAGTAAAAAGGTTGGGAACCACTGCCCTAAATAATTTGAGGACAGCAATTAAAGAAATCACACTGCGTTACTGTTGTATAGAGAAAAATATATACAACATCCTTAATGTATATAACTAATATTGTTTAATTTTGCACACCACTACACATTAAGCATTGCACCATCTGCACTATTTTAATTGCATATAAAGAGATATATGTATGTTGAGAATAAAAATTGAGTACTGTTTGGAATGCGATAGGAAAGCACTTTATTATTTGAGACAAAGGAGTCCCACTGAACTAATTGTTCTGTTTCTTGATTATATCCAAAGTTCCATTTTTGGGCATATGGGTTTGGTCCTATACACTTTATTTACTTTGTTCATGTCAGTAGGTACAGTACACAGACCTCAATGTTAAGATGTGATGCATACAGAGATTTTAAGTTCAAGTGGCTTCTTGCATTTAGTATAAGACTATATAAAAGGTTGTTTAAGAAGAATTCCAAACCTTGGCAGGGTTTAGTCTGTATCATAGTACAGAATGAGCAAAAGTAATACAATTCACAGCTCCTCCAAGCGGACACCTTCATATAGTAAGTTCAAAGTAATATTTAATTTGTCAACACTTTCCCTTCCATGTAGATTTCCATCATTATGTTTAACTGACCATATGTAGGACAGAAAAGCTTAATGTAGAAGCGAAGGAAAATGCTACATACAGTGATAGACCATGTAAAATCACCATATTGTTTTGTACTGCAATTAAACGACTTTTTAGAACAATGCACAGTTCTCCCACATATTTTCAAAATTTACCTATAGATGGTAAACCTTAAAACTCTTTGGGTTAGGCTTGCTTGGCAAACAGTGAAGCCACAAGGCTTTGTTATGCGTGACCCTTGAAAAATTATGGCCTTTTTCAGATTTATGAGGTACACATTATGCTCACTTTTTTAGGGGCAAACCACCTCTTCCAAGACCCCTGGAGCAAGATTGCCTCGCTCACTTTACTCGCTGCATGTAATTTGCATCAGGTATTCACTCCTCACCTTTGCCAGACTTTACTGTTCACTGCTGCCCTTCATGTCACCCCCATTTTGAAATTTCGACAACCACGATTGACCTTGGCACTCCTCAATGAGCACCTACAAATACCTACCTTCTCCACTCAGATGGGTGCCAAGGGGTCAGTCCTGTGAAAAAACAGTGAACACCGATCTATCAATCTATCAGGTTCTAGAGCACTGAATCCAAAATCTAAATTCAAGTTTAGGTTTGGTTTGTCTATTCAAAGACATTTGCACAAAACCACTGCAACAGTGATACCACTCATAAATGTACCGATTTCTGCACAGTTGCTCAGTCCTCTTTAAATCTTGCTTCCCATTAAATACTGTTTTCTACCTCCATAGGCACTGTGTTTCTCAGTTCTTCTGTGTGTTGATGCCCTACGCAATATGCAAATGAGATATGCATGCTGCTTCCGGTAGTGTGACGGCGGCTGTTAAATGAGCTCCTAATATAGAAAAGGTGACAATATCGCAGACTGCCTTCCTTTGTAGACTATGTCTGAGTGCTTTATTTTAATCCATGGTGTGATTATTATGTCACATAACCTCTAGTTTGAGAAGAAAGGAATCAAGGGCTGCAGTGAGCCACATTTCTAGTGCAAATTAAAAATATTTCACTTTATTAGCATGAGCTGTTGGAGAACAAGTCTCTGAAATGGTTGACTGGGAATTTGAAATTTAATGGTTGATGGCCACGTGTCAGTAGAGAAATTCACAGATGCACCAAGGATTTGATTAATTAGTTTTAGCTAGTGCACAGCTAAACTGCTTTGATACATTTCTGGGTGCATTAGATTCTAAGGGCCATATTTAATAATATTTTGTTACGTGGTTGTGCCACTTTTGTGGCTCCGCCACCACTCAAAATGCTAGTAGATATTGCAAAGCAGGGGGCGGTTTGCTTCACCTTGCATGGGTTTATAAAGAAAGGTAACACAATGCAGCATCTTACACTGAACTGCGTTACATTTAATTCTGGGTGGTACTCCACAGGTGGAGAATGGGCGTTTCCATGCATCCACCCGTGATTTTCATGCAATCCCAGATTTAGAAAGGTTTGTAAACCTAGGATTGCATGAAATTTCCACACATCACAGAGGATGACCTAACAGGGAGAAAGTATTCTTTCCTCCTCCTTATTTCCTCTTCCTATGTGTGCTGCAGAGAGGAAAAATGCCTCAAGGGATTGTTTTTATGCAGAAAGGTATCCCTTCCCACAGAAACACAATTCTGCTTGTAACACAGGCACCCTTGCGCTTTGAGGGAGCCGGAGTCAGCATATCTTAGTAGATATGGTACATTTCGGCTCTCTCCATTTCACACCCTAATGGTGGACGCGCCACTGAAGGCTTGAGCCTGAGCTCTGGCTCAGCTCGTCTTCCTCTTGGACCCTTGATACCAAAGTGATCCAAGACCTCCAGTCCATTCAGACCGCTCTTACTCAAGCTTTGAACCATCCCCCATTCTCCCTTCCACCTCAGCAGAGGATGTGCTGGCAATGGCACTAGTGCATTTTAAAATGTATGAATCCCATGTCTTCTGGGAACCCGCTCATTAAATTTACCAGTGGCGACTTGTTCCCCCGAGACTCCGCTTGCTTTTCTTCCTAGCAGCTAGTTGTCTTTCCCTACAGTGCATATGTCCTAACGCAAAGTACGGGAAAGGCGCTTGCTTAATACTTGTTGATACGAAGGCACAGTCAGTGCCAAGGTAGCATACCGCTGTGATCACACGGACACAGTAGTCCTAGACGTTAGCTCGAGTTGCCCCTGTAAGACAGTTGCCAAAACACACACGACGAGTTTTTTTTTTGTTTTTATATATCTTAAACCAAATAAGTATTTTTCGTCCCTAATTGGAAATCCGAACAAAAACAGAAAAAAGAGATAAAAAGAGGAAGGCAGAAACGATGATAGCAACTAGAAAGAGGCACAAGGGAGGGAAACGGCCTTTGAGAAAAAGAGACAACAGAAAAGATGGACCGTACTTAGGATGAGACAGATAAGAAAGATGAAGAAGCAGGTGACAGAGTCAAAGAATAGATGAAAGTTAACACTGGAGGTGAGGAGTGGAAAGGAGGGAGAGATAGCAAGGTGTAGTAAGGAGAATAAAAGCTAGGGAAAGGTAGTGATAAAAGAGAGAGGCAGAGGAAGGAGACAAGGTTGAAAGTTGACATGGGGCAATGGGAAAGACTTGGAAAAAGGACAGAGAACGGGTACAGAGGCGGAGAAGAGCAAAAAAAGAGAGGGGCAAGGTAAGAAAACACGGGCGTCAATTTACCAAAACGCAATGGATAGCGGAAGTGAGATCATACGTCATTTAACTTTTACCTTGAAACACATGCTTACACATACACACACATTCACACACACACTCTCACATAAGCACTCTCACCAGCAAGCACACATACAACATACATTTAAAAGGCATTTTTACTTACCTTAGCTGCCAGATAGTGTCGTATTCCAGCTAATTGTTCTCAATTTTGTATTACACTGATATTATTCAATATTTGTGTAATAAAACTGACAGAAAACCAGGAAAGTGGAGTCTCAACCAACGTCCATTAGGAGGCGCTGCCCCGGTGTGTAAGGCACTGACATTTGCTACCTCTGAGCCCAGGGGTCGCATAGGCAGTGCCAGAGGTCCATGTAAGGAAAGCAGACTTTTTAAGAACAAAATATTATGCATAATTTGGTACGGTATATCTAACATTTTATGTAGAGTTCTACAAAGTACAATTGACATTTTCCTCAGTAAAATATTTTGAAGACAATTTCGGGAAAAAAAAAGAAAATCTTCTCTACACTTTTTCTTTGATAACATAGTTAGAGCCCATGTTCTAAGATAAAATAACAAGCATGCCTTTTTTCTCTGCCTGTTTTGATTTATTTTGAAAATATTTGTAATTGTGTCAGAAAAGGCATTTTTAGTATATGGTGGGGTATATGGGAAATCATCAGCACATGGATTCATTGAAATACATTAAGGCCCCATACATCATTTCAAAACAGGACCCTCATCATCTACAGCCAGTCCTGATTCGTCGGTAGTGCTGCACCCAGGCTGCATTTTTTTTTTTGTTAAAATGTTATTGCCCCCTGAGGGTGTTCAGTCTGGGCTGATAATGGAAATTCAACTGTGTTCTGCCAATGTGCTTGGGCGATGAATGTCATGTTAGGGGACCATATGAAAAATCTTCTCGCGCTTTTACAGTACTCCAAAGCAGCCCATCTGAACTGGTGCTGCGTGCTAAAAAGGGCAATCAAAAATGCGAAAAAGTCTGCATTTAAAACTTGTGTGAGATCTATTTAAAAGTATTTGTGTAGCCAAGTTCTGCACCTTACTTTTGTCTTACTAAGACACCTTTGTTTTGCTAAAACTTATATATGCCTATACTCAGATGTTAAGGAACTGCGCTTCTCCTGAAATCTCAGGTGACACCAACATACAAAAGAGCGTCCTGCCTCACCCTTACTCTTTTTTCCAAAAATACTTCATGTGCCCAATTAACTTGTGATACAATGCATATTTGCTAATTTAGTGCCTCTCCCGTTCACCACTCTCCTTAGGTGGTAAACAAGATAGAGCAGATAGTCAAGTCAGTTACTGACTTGCCGATGTGAAGCCATTACAGGTTCCACGCTTTGGCTTGAGCTGCTATTAAATCTATATCACGTTAATGCAATGGTTTGTATGCATTTCGCCTCACTAATCTACTATGCAGGACTAGAATGGCACAGGATATTCACCTTTGATTGAGGTAGATAAATTAGGAAAACACTCCAATTATTTATATTAAAGAAGCTTGTTGCAAAATGTTTCTCACCCTTTATCACACCAGGGAGTTTTTGAATCTTTATGGTGGGTGAGTCTCACTCCCAGTAATTTCATGGTAAACTGGATTTTTGAATGTTTACTGCCAGTGTCTACCTTTTCACTGTAAGGCCTCTATGACGCAGCTGAGATAAGAAGCACTGTGCCGGTTAAACATGAACATGTGTGTACATCTGTGCACGGAAGAAACTACTGTTTTGCACAGCCTAGTAGCTGCACACAAGCGGCCTGCCTGTGGCAGTTTTAAACTACAAATTCAACATTTCAAAATACCCCTTTTTACAGGCCTAAACCTTCCTTTTAAATATTAATAGGTCACCCATATATAGGCGGTACTGGCTATAAACATGGGTTACAGATATTTAAAAGTAGGGCATGTAGAAATGAAAATACTTACAGCGAAATATCTCCCAAAATGATTTTCACTATAGTAAGGCTGGTTGTAGGGAATCACAGAACTACCTTGTTACATGTAATACATATGGAATTCCGAATGGTAACAGCTAGAAAATAATTTTTCCACTCCTTTGAATTGTA
Source organism: Pleurodeles waltl (assembly GCF_031143425.1). Taxonomy (NCBI): domain Eukaryota; kingdom Metazoa; phylum Chordata; class Amphibia; order Caudata; family Salamandridae; genus Pleurodeles; species Pleurodeles waltl. The sequence goes on along the minus strand of NC_090440.1, from coordinate 854,090,011 downwards.
ATTTAACACCATCTTTAATTGTAAGGTTAGATTTTAAACTATTATTTTAGAAATGCCACTTTTAGAAAGTTGGCATTTTTATGGGAGTTTCTGGGCATTTCCAGCTGCAAGGTCAAGTGATGGCTCTCCCACTGACAAATGCATAATGGGGCCAGACAGTGCACTAAGGGGCCTGAGTGTAGAGGGAAGTGGGTCTTCCTAACAGGATTCCTCACAGGACTACAGGGTAGGAGATTTGCCCTGCCATAATTACACTTCAAACCATCTTTCTCCAAAACACAAAAACAAACCTGACACCAGTCTTTTGTGTCACTACCTAGGCTGGACCCGAACCCAGCGAAGAACTGTCCAGAACCTGTTTTCAGGTTAGGCAAATGGGTGTCCCTAACCCCCAGGCTGGGACTGGGCATAAAAGTGGCATCCCCAGAACATGGAGAAGAGCAAGACCCTGGCCCTCGACTGCAACAACAGCAACGCCATGGACAACTGGAAGGATGAGCCATGTGCTGCTCTGATGGACTGAGTACTCTGCTGCTGACCCAAGAACTAGTGGCTCTACCAAGAGCCAGTGATGCTGGCTTTCCTGTGGCCAGGTGGGGAAAGAACTGGACTTCAGTGCTCCAGCAGATGGAGAGGAGCACAGTGAGCCAGGCAAAGAAGAAAGTTGGTGCAGGGAGCCAGTGAAACCAGATTCCCACAGAATTTCACTTGTAGGTGAAGGGGGCCTGCTAAACCTGCTCCATATAGATAGAGCTCACCACCAGGAGTAAAATGAGCTCAAAAGCATTGAAATCAGCCTACACAGGGCTGCTCCTACCTACATTACTGGAAATCATTTGAGCAGCCACAGAGATGGCCGCTCCCGTGCTTTGGACCTAAGGTGTGCAGGGAGGGGGAGCTCACTACACACTCTCGCAATGCTCTGCTAACTATAACTGGTGAATGTCTGTGGGTTTTTTTAAGATCAAAACTTTAATGTTGTCACTGGCATATTTACCTAACTATAACGCTACTTTAACCTCTGTTTTTTTTCAGTGAATTTTGACTTTTTTAAACGTAAAACCAAACAACAAGTGGCCAACCCCATGTTGGCACAGCCTTTCATCCTGCATCATAGTGTTGGCTGCAGGGCCTGGCTTACATCTAAGTCCTGCATCCAAATCCCTGCAAGCAGTCACCCAGAGGCAGCCAGCCCTATGCTGGGCATGGCATTTGGTCATGTGTGGTGTGCAGCAACTCCCTACAGGTAGCCAACCCCATGCTGTGTACAGCTTTTGACCATGTGCAGCGGGGTTTGGCCACAGGGCTTGGCCTGCAACCAGGCCCTGTGGCCAAACCCCTGGAGGCTGAAAACTTCCCTTCACACACTGCCTTTGGTGTGCACAACACGGAACTAGCCTTCGGGGCCTGAAAATCTCCCTGGGACCGAAACATATACATTAAAGAGAGGGAGTGTGCAGCCGGCTTCCCGACCCTAAATGGCCCCATGGGCCCCATTCTCTGGAGCCAGTCCCAATAAAAAGGGGACAGAGGGCATGTGGATTACCAGCCTACGACTTAAAAGGACCCAGGAACCAAATATAATTAAACAGGGAAGCTAAAAAAGGGCAGGAGAACGTACACCCCCCTCCCAAGTCTTATTAGGCCAGAGACCACATCTCCTCGAGCCAAATACAATAAGAAATGGGAGGGGGCCACATAGCATCCCACTATAAGCGCAAAGCTGGCTTTATGTAAGAGATGGACTACAGGCTCTGATTGGGTTGTCTACGTATTATGTTTATTTCTTATGTAAGTTTATTATATATTAAGGTACTTCTGTTTTGTCTTCTTTTTTTTCTTTCCTCTCTAGGTGATGTCTTTTCTCCTCTTGGGTTACTTCTTGCTGGGACCGATGTGCCTCGGAATGAAGAAAAGGAGAAAAACGGGTTTCAGGTAGATGGGTTTAATATAATATCAGACCGGTTTAGCAGGGAAGGGAGTGAGTGTGGACGTGAATATGTCACACGTGTCAGACATGCGTAGGTGCTCGTGACAATGTGCCCTTTCTGTTCCCCTCTAACCCACCTCTTCTCTATAGGGGGTTAGCTCCCTCTCACCCTCTCCTCTCCCTCCTTCTTTCTCCCTAATGGAAGCTCTATTGAGAAAAATAGGACAGTACCTTTTTCAGCCACGTCCCTCCAGGAAAGTGACTGGGCTGTTGGTTGTCAGTCTCCTCTCGTCCGTCCTTTGGTCTCTCTCCCGGTCCTCTTCCTTCATCTCTGTACTCCCTGTTCTCCTCCTTCCTCACGTTGCCTCTCCGCCCTCATTCCTGTTCCTCTGTGTCTCTTTCTTCCTGGGTTTTCCTGTTCTCTTCCTTCTTCTGCCTCTCCGACTCTCCGTGTTCTTCCGTGTTGCCCCTGGTTTGGGAATTGTCTTTTCCTCTCTCTTGGCGTCCTCTGCCGTCTCCTCGCTCCCTCTTCTCACGTCGTTCACCTCCTGTCCCCGGCCACCCATGCCTTCATAACTTCGGAAGTGTGCCGAGGATGCCGGGTCATTGCCTTGGAAAGTGCCCCAAGGCACTTTCCAGAGTTGTTGTTATTGGTTGCCCCGGCAACTATCATTGCCGGCAGCAAGCATGTAACGGCGTCTCCGTTAAACCCACCACAATTCTTCTTGGGCCCTAGGGATACTATCCATGGGGCCATATTCTTAGGGCAGGGGGACGTGTAGCCACCTGAGCCTTTTTAGGTTCCGGGGATCCCATCCCCCAGGACCAAGCCAACAAAAAAAGTTGTGTGACCCGTTTCTCTGGGGACCCCATTCCCTGGGTTTTTTTTGTTTAAAAGGGAGGGAGGTAGCATGCTTTCCCCTCTGAGCCTAATAAGGCCCTGGGGAACCCATCCCCTTTTTCCAAATGCAATTAATAAGGGTGCAGGGGTGTGCAGCTCCCTACAAGAGCCTTCTTGATCCCTGAGGACCCCATCCCCCAAGCTGAGTAAATAATAAAGGGAGGAGGAATGCAGCCACCCTCCTCCTTTAGCCAAATTAGGCCCTGGTGACCCCATTTCCCGGGGCTAAAATGTAAATCAAAAGGGAGAGGGACCAAGTGGAGCCCCCCCCCCGTTCCCCTAGCCTTTATCAACCCCAGGAACCTCATTACCCAGAGCTGTACCATTTTTAAAAGGGAAGAGAGCTACACGGCCCGCTCCCCAAGCCTATTTTGGCCCATGGGACCCCATCCACCGAATCCCGCATCAGTAATAGGTGGATGTCCCTGTGCCCACCTGGGGCACCCAAAGACCAGGAGGGTGGGGTGCATGGGGGAGCCTAGGGCCCCAATGGCCCCGGTCAACTCTGCACATGGTGTAGGAGCTGGCAGTGCACCCGTCTGGAGGGAGCAATGTGTTGTTCTGTGTTCCTGCCTGCATCAGTGTGGGCAGGGATACTGAACACAAGTCAGCTCCCAACCAGCTTGAGCATTTTTAACGTTCCCTCCAGCTGGGAGCAGACTTAGGGCCTGATTTAGATTTTGGCAGATGGAATACTCCAGCACAAATGTGATGGCTATCCCGTCCGCCATCTAACAATTGTTATAGAATATAATGAGATTGTAAAACGGCAGACGGGATATCCATCACATTTGTGATGGAGTATTCCCCTCTGCCAAGATCTAAATCGGGCCGTTATTATTTGCTCAAGTTTAGTGGGAGATTTCAAAATGTTTCTGCCAGATGGGAGCAAACACGTTTCCCTTTCCCCACCATAGCTTCCTAGGACACAGTAAGTGACCCGGCCAGGATCATTTAAGACTCGGGAAGGAGGGCTGCATTGCCTCTCTCCCTTTGAATTAAACAGACAACCCTGAAGGATGGGTTCCCAGTGGCTTTTTATGGCTCAGGGAGGGATGATTTTGTTGAACCCCAGGGCATGGGATCCCCTGGGCCCAAAATAGCTTTAGGAGGGAGGCTGTGCACTTTCGTCCCCTTCATAAATGCTTTGGGACCTCTAGGTGGAGTCTCTGGGGTCAAAAATGGCTCATAGAGGAGGGGCAGTGTTCCCCCCTCTCCTTAATAAAAGCATTGGGACCTCTGGGATGTGGCCACAGGGCCTAAAAATGGCTTGTGGAGGGGCAATGTGTCCCTTGCCCTTTAAGTACACCCAGCCCCAGGTGATGGGGGTCCCCAAGGACCTAAATGGATGGGGAAGAGGGGCCCTATGCATGCATGCCATTGTAGTCTGACCGCCACCGTGAGGCTGGCGGTCTTGAGACTGCCAGCCTCATAATTGGGTCCTAAATTTGGCAGAAACCTATACCTTGGTTTACAGATTGCTCTTTTTGTGATTTAGTGTAAATCTGTATTTTTTGAGAAATTAAGATATAAATGTATTTGTATATGTTGATGGTTATGTCTGAGGGACACTCGTGGTTGGTAGGAATCCATTGGAAAAAACAAAGGTAAACGCAACTTTATAGCTATGTGTGATAAAGATTCTGTTTTTGTTTTTAAAAAAAACCTTAGAAATTCACTGAAAAAAGCAAAGGTTAGAGTGATTGTATAGTTAGGTGAATATGTCAGTGACAACATTAATATTTCGAATGCAAACAAAAATAAAAGAAACTCACCAGTTATAGTTAGCAGAGCTAATTATAACTTGTGCCTCAGCTATGCACTGCTTATGACCTCACATATTACATCACTCATACATGTTCTATAATATCATTTATGACATCAATGATGACGTCTCAAATGAAACTGGAAAAATACACTTATTACACATACAGACACTACTAATTAAATACTAGACATTCATTTAGAAATATATAGATCAGGCAGATGGAATCCGCTTTTGGTGACATTCTGAAATCATATTTGACCCCCACTGGGTCATTGCCTCCAAAAACACAGTATATCCACAACACACCAGGTAGAAAATCACATTAAGGGGGTATCACTTTAAATAAAGGAGGCCTATTGACTTTTGTAAGGGACGCCACATTATAAGGCAAGACATATGCCCTCACATATTACATCTCATGACATGTTCTGTGACATCATTTATGACATCACTGATGACATCTCAAATGACATCATTGATGACATCACTGTTGACATACCCAAGCTTCATTTGCACACATTGCTCTATAAATGAGCATGGAGGTCTGAAAGTAAGCCCAAAATAGATCATGATAATATGAAGCATTATGATTGCCATCATATATACAACCCCTTACGTGAACCAAGCTTGTGTTATGTGCAATGTTGACCCTAAATCAGACACTTCATGTGTAGCTGCATTCATACTATCAACCATAGAAAGAAGGGTAACTCCTACCGCACACAATGCTTAATCTGTATACAAATGTTCAGAGAAAAGCAGGGTCCTCCAGATACTCCGCTTTTGTTACATAACTAATGCCCTACTATGGACAGCCTCTATCTGTCTCAAACTCCTCCCAGTCACCAAACCTTCATTGAAAAATTAAGTGGATATGACTAGAAAAGTAAAGAGTGTTTACTCTATAGTGGGAGTTCAGTCTCTACCACATTGTTTGCGGCCAGTGAAATTCTCATGAGAATCACACCAGAGTATTAAAAAGTATATACTAAGAACAGTCTACATTTGAAGCAAAACTTGCACAAAGAGAGACTATTCACTTAAAATAACCAATCTCTATAGGTGTTAAAGCTCATAATACCTTCAGCCTTCATACTGTGGTGACAACTTTAGAGATAGCCCATCTTCTGAAGCAATTCAAGCACATGTACATTGGGTAGTGCCTGGGCGTACAGTCTTCTAGGTTATGTAGAAATTGACAAGCTGTGATGATTCTGTGTAGAACTCAAGGCTGCTTACAATACTTGGGGATAGATGTACAAACATTCTGATTTGTGATGACCTAATTGCGATTTTTTGCAAATTGCAGTTAGGAAATTGCAAATCAGAATGTATGTATTTTGTACCACAAAGAATAGTGACTCATTAACAAGTTGCTTATTTATTTTGGAAACTGCATTTAGAGATTTCCAAATTTGCAAAGACAGTCACAAATAGAGAACGTGGTCGCAAACAAGGAATATAACTTCCTGGTACTGGGTGATGACCCCACAACTCGGAAGTGGTACTAATTTCAACCCTGGAATGCAGCCAGAGTGGATGTGGAGAACTGCTATCTGTGGGAATTGAGACTGGGATCTCCAAGAAACAACTTCCCAACTACTAGCATTGGCCAGTCAAAACCCATAGAAGGAGCCTAGGGGCAAAAAATAAAAATGAAGTAAAAAAAATAAAAATTAGAAATACTTACAGAGAAATGCTGCAATAATCATAACCTCCTGTTGGGGCGGTTGTTTGACTGCACAGAGGCACAAAAAGTTTAAACACTGGCAGGAGATGTAGCAGAAAATAAAGGCTGTATGGGGGGAGGGCACAGAGCTCTAATAAAGAAATACAGAAGAGGTGGTATTATCTCAGGTCCCGCAAGAGGAGGCAGCAACACGCCTGAGTGAGTCCGGACAACAGGAGGTGGCTCTCTACTGTTTCTCCACCCACTACACTAGATGTGATAGTGGAAGACTACCTTGGAGCCAACTGTAGTTGCTGGGTTAACCGAAATTGACATATCAGTACATCACAACTACACAACACAAGTGCACATTGTTTGTTATTTCAACATTTGTTATCTCAAAACTGTCTTCTACATGCATGTATAATTTATCCTAATACAGACAAATTAGTAATGTTTTTAACTTATCAAAAACACATTGCATTGTAGGACACGTAGTCAAGAAATAACTCACTCCACTCATTGTCAGGCATTATTAGAGAAATTACATTAAGAAATAAGAGATTTGCCCAGCATGCAACAACATTTATAGTACGTTGAAGGAGAAGAACAGTCATAAATGGTGGGGGAAGATCCAATAATTGATAAAGAGTGAGCCAAGCATACCTCATGGGTACTCTAGCAGTGGTGGCTTCTCCCCACAGTCACCATCAGTAGATGAGGATGTCGAACTATTGCAGTACCCCTGACAATAAAGGGATCTTTACTTTCGACATACAACAAGTGTTGTAGAATGTTTTACATCTTGTACATTCACATATGACTTACCATGACAAGTAATGTGTGGCAATGTGGCCCCTGCTCTATTTCCCCTCCACCACTCTACTCTCATCTGTAGGCTACTGACCCAGGATTTTCATCTTCTGCGTCCCACTCTGAAACAGTGATATGCAGGCCTCTCCTGGTGGCAATATTGTGTAGGATGGCTCACATCGCTACTATCTTACATGAAATTTCAGGTACATATTGCCAGGCACCCCCACTCTTATGCAGACACCCAAAATGCACTTTTAGTAGGCCAAATGTCCTCCAATCACAATCCTGATACAACAGTTTGCTTTGTTGTATCACTGTTCATTTTGGGATGTGGGGAAAGGTATGGTGTCAGAATCCAGGGACGTAAGGCATGCACACTAGCACCTGAAACATATAAATAATTGTGAGCCATCTTACATATTAAAGTGGAATACCACAAGCATATTTGTAGTTACATTTCATAGTATTACCTAACAAATATTTATCATCAAACTCCCCTCTTTTTAGCCGTCTGTATCTTCCACAGTGCCTGAACATGAAGGAGTAGTGGGTGCTTCCAGGATATTGTGACACAATGGGGGTCATTACAACCCTGGCGGTCCAAGACCGCCAGGGCTGTTATGACGGAAGCACCGCCAACAGGCTGGCGGTGCTTCCCAGGTCATTACGACTGCGGCGAAAGAGCTGCGGTTGCACCGCCGGGGCCGGCGGTTTCCCGCCACAATGGCCCCAGCGGTTGTAATCCGCCAGCAGCGCTGCCCAGGTGATTATGAGTCCCCCTACTGCCAGCCTTTTCCTCACGGTTTGAACCGCCAGGAAAAGGCTGGTGGTATGGGGAGTCGCGGGGCCCCTGACAGGGCCCCATGGAAGCGTAACGGGTGCAACTGCACCCGTCGCACGGCCGCAACACCGCTAGATTTCCGCCCGCCAGCCCAGCGGGGATCTCCAAATGGCCGCGGCGGGGGTGCGGCTGCATTGGCACCCGCCCGGCGGCCGCCCGCCAAGGTCATAATGAGGGCCTATATCTGTTATTATATTGTGGATGTTACAGACCTCTTGAATAATCATGGAATGTGTATTTTTCCTTTTCCTAAAAGGATATTCAAGATGGGATGGAGGACAAATAGGCACATGTGTCACAACTATACACTTTATGGCATGAGGAAATTTGGCAATCCTGTAAAATTTTAGTTTGGTACTTTACATTTACAGAGCATTCCTGGGTAGGTATATGTAGCTCTAGATATAAAGAAGTGTGGCATCTAGAAATGCATGGAAAAAAATGTGAAAACCTACTTTGAGACACCCCTTTAGCAACAGCAGTCACATCCTGGTAGCTGTCAGAGGCCAAAAGTTGTATCAAGTACAACACCTGCACATGAGTGCGGACTGAACTGCTGCACAGAGTACTGCTTTCAGGATGTGGCTTTAAAAGGACATAACTACTTGGGGCCTGATTTAGATCTTGGCGGTAACGGCCCGCCATTGATTTACTGTCAGATTTCTCGTCTGCATTTGCAGTCCGCCCACTCTATTTAGATGTTGGCAGTCCTATTGATGTAAGACCACCAACAAACCTCCATCACCACCATGAATCATCACCCACATCTACAGCCCAATAGGCAAAAGTGGCTGGCTTGCGGACTCCAGCCAGTTTTACAGCCAATTACGATGTACCTTCCCACCGACCCAACTGTGGTGCTAAGTTGGCAGATGCAGAGAGATATAAGTATGAAACTCACATTTTTTCGAGTTTTCTCATTTCCTGCTACTATAAATCCAATCGTACAAGTCCTACCTTTGCTGCTGCTGCTGGACCAAGACGAAAATCTACCCCGTTGTCACTGGAACAGAAGGTAAGTCACTGTTATACCTCTCATCCTTGGACTTGCCTGTCTACATTAGCACCGGACTCATGCATGATTGTAAAGTACTTGCAAGAAATAGCACAATGATGTACAATGTATGTCTGTAATGTGATAGTCACAAAAACGTAAACACCTCAACATATCAGTCACAATTACTAATATGGTGCCAACTGCCTGCATACTAATTGACACCCACTCAAAAAGGTACAACAATCCCTGAGTGGGAATGTGTCCATATAGGTGTGTGTAATCTTTTAACACAAACTGCCATATCATAGACATAAACAGTACAGCCAATGTAATGCAGTATTAGCATTACACAATGAAACCAATGAAACAAGTGGATTTACACAGAATGTGCAACCAATGTAACCTGTATACTTCATACATGTTAGAGATGTATTAAGTGTCACCTGTGTTGGTGCAATTTCTGTTAAACACAAGGGGCCAGATGTAGCAAGCAGTTTTGCCCATTCTGTGTCTATGGGAAAATGTGTTCGTTCATATGGCCCTAGATGCTATTTAAAGTGTCATATTCCCTGCGCAATACATATATGTACATCATCAACACATCATACTGAAATAAACACACAGGCATTCTCAAGTCACAAAAATAGAAACATAAATTAATTTATTGTAACTGTCCAGTAACGGGATGAATGCTTGCACTGAAAGCAACATGTCAATCACAAATGTATAACACTAATGTATGCACTATAGCAGTGGTTCCCAACCTGTGGTCCGGGGACCCATGGGGGTCCGTGAAGCCTCCTCAGGGGGGCCACAACTTCTCAGAAAATTAAAATAATATTAACATATTAGGTCCTTAGCTTCAGTAATGACTCAGTGGGGGTCCCCAGATTCCAATAATGATTCTGTGGGGGTCCCCAGGTTCTAGTAATGACAAAGTGGGGGTCCACAGAAGTCAAAAGTTTGGGAACCACTGCACTATAGAAATATGTCAGAAATACAACTTATGTTTGTCACTGTTAGAAATGAAAATTAGTTAATTTAACATACATCTGCAAAGTAACATTGTTGACAATCAATTATAATAATATTAAAATAATCCCAGGACAAACACAGTGAAAATAAATTGTATTTAATTAAAGAATGAGATACCTCTCTCATATTGAAAAACATTTTTTAAAGAACAATGATTGTTCATACAGTCCTGCATAGGCTTCAGGCCCAGAACCTGCCTCCTAATTACAGTCCCAAACTCCTCAGAAAGGGCATCTAGTGGGCACAGAGCTATGTACCTCAAGGATCTTATTTGGGAGAGGGATTGGGTTTTGGAGGGGCTGTTTTGGATTTGGAAGGGATGGTTGGGGGTTTTGGAGGGGTGGTTTTGGGTTTGAGAGAGCTGGTTTTGGATATGAGAGGGGTGGGTTTGGGTGTTGGAGGGGAGGGTTTGGGTTTGGGTTTGGGAGGGGAGAGTTTACATTTGTAAAGAGTGGTTTGGGATGTGAAAGGGGTCAAGGCCAGGGCAAATAACAGGACTTCTTTTGGAAAATGGCTGGGGTTGGGAGGTAGAGGGAGTGACAATGGGTGATGTGTGTGTGTCTGTTGAGGATGCAGTTGCCTGTTGGTTTGGTGTATGCGGTTTATGCTTGAGTGTGTTTTTTGCTAGGTGTCTGTTGCTCGGGTGAGTGTGGATGTTTGTGTCCTGTGGGTGTGGATGTGGTGGTGCATGTGGGTGCGGTGGTGGGTGTGGTGGTGTATGTGGGTGTGGCGGTGGGTGTGGTGTTTGCAGGTGCGCTGGTGGTTGTGGTGGATGTGGTGGTGGATTTCTGTGTGTTTGTGTGTCCCTGTGTTTCTTGCTGTGTCTTTGTTTATGTGTGAATGTGCAGCTTGTGTGTGTTGGAGTGGGCATGTGTAAAGGAATGAGTGTTCTCTGGAAAGGGCTTGAAATTGGGATGGGGAAGGGGAGGGGAGTTGTTGGGGCATGAGGGTTGGAAGGATGGAAGGCTGCGTGCGGTCAGTAAGGAGACTAGACCTTGGAATGACCATTCTAGGCCGGATGTTGCACTATGAATGCCTTCCAGGTAAGCCAACATTTGTTACACCTGGCACCTAATCCCCAGGAAGGCATTCAAGAGTGCAGTCTGGCCTACAGAGATAGTCCGCAAGAGGTCAATAGCCTAATCGCTCAGTGTAACGGGGGGAACAGGGGCAGAAGGGCGGTGCCTGTAGTGAAGGAGATGCCACCCCTTTTAGAGGGGTGGGTGTGGCAGTCTGGGAGGGAGCAAAAGGGAAGGTGGAGATGGGAACGTGGGTGGCGAACAGTAAAGTCACAATAGGGTCTGCCGCCACTGGGGACTGGTACCAGTTGAGATCTCCAATGATGATGAAGATGAAGTCATGGCCTCCATACCAATCCCCTCACCCTCCATGGCACTGGGTCCCTTGGTGTCAGTGGTGTCTGCACCAGAACCACAGTGGCAGCTGCTTCCTTGCCGACATGGTCAATTTCAACTCCGCCTGTCCCTGATGATGCTGAAAAGACAGATACAACAGTTTGAGTGTGTCTGTGTAAATAGAACTGAACATGAACTTTGCTCACAAAACATTTGCCAAGTCTACATATTTAAACAGCCTCAAGGCCTTTGAACTTGGCTTCTTTATCACCAATATCTCATGCATATAGGGAACATTTTCTGAACCCATTTGCTCACTGTTTTGAAATTACCCAAGTAAACTCCTATATCAAATATGCCCTTGTCTCTTAAACACTTTTATTTCTCTGCATGAACTGTTTCACGCCTCTGGTTGCTAGGACTTTGTTGTTAAGAATACTGAACTCTAGTCCTCAATAATTACAGAACTCGGAAATACATTTGCACAGTGTGTTTACAAGGTCAAATAACCTGTATCATTTACATTCTCAAAAAGTAAAACATGGATCAGTGTGTGTCCACAAATTCTGCAGTGTTGTACCAATCTATCTATAAATTGAAAGTATGTTTCCTTTGTTTGACCATTTCACAATGTTAACATTTACTTAAAGTAACTACAGTATGAATTAGGTTATGAATGTATTATGCACTATGTACATACCTATGCTGTTGAAGATATTTTTTTTAATACTTTTTTTTGATGGATTGACAAATGTCTTTCACAACATGAGTAAATACATAGGCCTTGATACATTTCTAACTCATTTCAGTATGTAGCAAAACATTTTAACATTTCCAAAAGAGTTGTGTTTTGGGCTTGGTATTTACTTTTCAAGACGTTATAATCCAACATAGATGTGATGTAACCTGCCACCTGCAAGTGCCCTAAAAGAATCGCTTTTCCCACCATCATTGATTTCTCATCTGGATGTAACTAAGGACACTAAAATGTTGTTTGGGATGTAACTCTGTCACCAATGTGGACATGTTACTGTCTGTTTCAATCAACACAGTTTGGCTAAAAAATCATGTTGGTTGAAACAGACTGGCTGATGTGCATTTGTGGAAGACTAAGGCTTCATGCCAACCTACTACTGATGACATGAACTGACTTGAATCTTGCAGTGAAAATAGATTTCTAACATGTTTTTGATAAGTAATGATGCCACTGTACTCATGTTTCCAGTCCTTTTGGACCAGATGCTCATTACCATTTGGTCATTGTATCATCTTACCAATGTAAAGTCTGAAACATCAACTGTATTATAAGTGCTTAGAATGCCATGTCACCTGTAATAGGGCCTTCATTACCTACACACATTTGTGATGAAGCTTCACACCTGACCCAATCCTCAAATGGGGAATGTTTGGTACAACTGAATCTCATAACATCTAAAAAATGCAGGTACCACTGTTTCCTCATGCAGACATGTGTCTGTTCAAAACAGTACTTGTGATGAGGAATCTAGTGACAACCTCTAGCACTAATCAATATGCCAAACACAGCATCAGATACCGTCTGAAACACTTACACTTCCAGAATTCCTTGTGTACATTGGATGAGTGTCAACTGTCATGTTGATGTCATAAAACATTGCTGTAAATAGAAAAAGGTTAATTAACAAGAATAGCTACAAGCAATAACTCACCCCCTTGATTCTGCTGTTGGGCCCTCAACTGCCCATCAAGCTCTAGCTGGCCACCTCAAGGATGAAGGAAATTAGGGGAGTCACAGTATAGCTTACCCTCTTGCCTTATTGGGACTTCTAATGACTTTCTGGTCCAGCTTTGAAGGTTCTTCACCTCTTATCGCAATGCAGGCTGCGTTGCTTATGGACCCCCAGGGTCTGTGCTTTCTTGGCGATGGCCTTCCAAGTCTCATGCTTTTGATGGATATTGACCTGTATAGATGAGAATAAATAAAACCAAATATGTTTTGATTGATTATGTTTGTCTGTACTGCTGTGACACCATTTTTTGCATTTCTTACAGGTATTTGCAGTGATCTGTTGAGTACCCTTAACACTTTCTGTCTCTTCATTATACCAATCCAGGGCATGAACATCATCTAGGCCAGGGCTATGAAACCTTTCCTGTACTGAGACCCACTCCTGATTAGTCCAAATCAATGTGAACTACTAAAGGCTAAACAACCTGTACATTCTTTGCACATACCCCCACCCACAGATACACTGGCTCAATATCTTATCTTATAAGAGTCAGATACTGTGGTGTGAACCACAAAGAGTGACTAAGGGCAGTGTGGAAGGGCTGCCATGTTCGTCAGTGAGAGCATGGTTTTTGGTGATGTATAAACAGGTGTGTGTAGTAATGGGACATACTTGTATGGATGAGTGGGTGCCTGTATCATTTAGACTTGCAGCACAGAAAATAACTTTCCTCATGTGTGGCACCATGATGCGTCGAAAACATACATACAGTCCTTTCAAAATATAGGCTGTAGTTGGACTTGAAATCAAAACATCAGACAACTTCATAGCTTGAAAGTTTCTTTTTGTACTTTACATTTCTCTTATTTGGACACAAACTGTATGTTTTTACTTGCACTAGTGGTACAGTGTCTACTGGTGTAGGAAAGTACCATCTTGCCTGGCATGTTACCCCCATTTTTCACTGTATATATGTTGTTTTAGTTGTATGTGTCACTGGGACCCTGCTAATCAGGGCCACAGTGCTCATAAGTGTGCCTGAATGTGTTACCTGTGTTATGACTAACTGTCTCACTGAGGCTCTGCTAACCAGAACCTCAGTGGTTATGCTCTCTCATTACTTTCAAATTGTCACTAACAGGCTAGTGACCAATTTTACCAATTTACATTGGCTTACTGGAACACCCTTATAATTCCCTAGTATATGGTACTGAGGTACCCAGGGTATTGGGGTTCCAGGAGATCCCTATGGGCTGCAGCATTTCTTTTGCCACCCATAGGGAGCTCTGACAATTCTTACACAGGCCTGCCACTGCAGCCTGAGTGAAATAACGTCCACGTTATTTCACAGCCATTTTACACTGCACTTAAGTAACTTATAAGTCACCTATATGTCTAACCTTTACCTGGTAAAGGTTGGGTGCTAAGTTACTTAGTGTGAGGGCACATTGGCACTAGCCAAGGTGCCCCCACATTGTTCAGGGCCAATTCCCCGGACTTTGTGAGTGCGGGGACACCATTACACGCGTGCACTACATATAGGTCACTACCTATATGTAGCTTCACAATGGTAACTCCGAATATGGCCATGTAACATGTCTATGATCATGGAATTGCCCCCTCTATACCATCCTGGCATAGTTGGCACAATCCCATGATCCCAGTGGTCTGTAGCACAGACCCTCGTACTGGCAAACTGCCTTTCCCGGGGTTTCACTGCAGCTGCTGCTGCTGCCAACCCCTCAGACAGGCATCTGCCCTCCTGGGGTCCAGCCAGGCCTGGCCCAGGATGGCAGAACAAAGGACTTCCTCTGAGAGAGGGTGTTACACCCTCTCCCTTTGGAAAATGGTGTGAAGGCAGGGGAGGAGTAGCCTCCCCCAGCCTCTGGAAATGCTTTCCTGGGCACACATGGTGCCCATTTCTGCATAAGCCAGTCTACACCGGTTCAGGGACCCCTTAGCCCTGCTCTGGCGCGAAACTGGACAAAGGGAAGGGGAGTGACCACTCCCCTGACCTGTATCTCCCCTGGGAGGTGCCCAGAGCTCCTCCAGTGTGCTGCTGGCACACTGGACTGCTCTGAGTGGCCAGTGCCATCAGGTGACGTCAGAGACTCCTTCTGATAGGCTCCTTCAGGTGTTGCTAGCCTATCCTCTCTCCTAGGTAGCCAAACCCTCTTTTCTGGCTATTTAGGGTCTCTGTCTCTTGGGATTCCTTAGATAACGAATGCAAGAGCTCATCCGGGTTCCTCTGCATCTCTCTCTTCACCTTCTGCCAAGGAATCGACTGCTGACCGCGCTGGAAGCCTGCAAAACTGCAACATAGTAGCAAAGACGACTACTGCAACTCTGTAACGCTGATCCAGCCGCCTTCTCGACTGCTTTCCTGGTGATGCATGGTGTGGGGGTAGTCTGCCTCCTCTCTGCACTAGAAGCTCCGAAGAAATCTCCTGTGGGTCGACGGAATCGTCCCCCTGCAACCGCAGGCACCAAAGAACTGCATCACCGGTACCTTGGGTCTCCTCTCAGCACGACGAGCGAGGTCCCGTGAATCCAGCAACTCTGTCCAAGTGACTCCCACAGTCCAGTGACTCTTCAGTCCAAGTTTGGTGGAGGTAAGTCCTTGCCTCCCCACGCCAGACTGCATTGCTGGGAACCGCGACTTTTGCAGCTACTCCGGCCTCCGTGCACTTCCGGCGGAAATCCTTTGTGCACAGTCCAGCCTGGGTCCACGGCACTCTAACCTGCATTGCACGACCTCCTAAGTTGTTCTCCGGCGACGTGGGACTCCTTTGTGCGACTTTGGGTGAGCACTGTTTCACGCATCCTCGTAGTGCCTGTTTCTGGCACTTCTCCGGGTGCTGCCTGCTGCTGAGAGGGCTCCTTGTCTTGCTCGACGCCCCCTCTGTCCCCTGACGCAATTTGCGACATCCTGGTCCCTCCTGGTCCCTCCTGGGCCACAGCAGCATCCAAAAACACTAACCGCACGATTTGCAGCTAGCAAGGCTTGTTGGCGGTCTTTCGGCGGGAAAACACTTCTGCACAACTCTCCACGGCGTGTGGGATCCATCCTTCAAAGGGGTAGTCTCTAGCCCTTGTCGTTCTTGCAGAAACCTACGCTTCTACTGTCCAGTAGCAGCATCTTTGCACCCACTGCTGGCATTTCCTGGGCATCTGCCCATCTCCAACTTGCTTGTGACTTTTGGACTTGGTCCCCTTGTTCCACAGGTACCCTCGACTGGAAATCTATTGTTGTTGCATTGTTGGTTTGTGTCTTTCCTGCAGAATTCCCCTATCACGACTTCTATGTCCTCTTGGGAACTTTAGTGCACTTTGCACTCACTTTTCAGGGTCTTGGGGTGGGCTATTTTTCTAACCCTTACTATTTTCTAATAGTCCCAGCGACCCTCTACAAGGTCACATAGGTTTGGGGTCCATTCGTGGTTCGCATTCCACTTTTGGAGTATATGGTTTGTGTTGCCCCTATCCCTATGTGTCTCCATTGCATCCTATTGTAACTATAGAATGTTTGCACTGTTTTCTAATACTATTACTGCATATTTTGGTATTGTGTACATATATCTTGTGTATATTTGCTATCCTCATACTGAGGGTACACTCTGAGATACTTTGGCATATTGTCATAAAAATAAAGTACCTTTATTTTTAGTATATCTGTGTATTGTGTTTTCTTATGATATTGTGCATATGACACTAAGTGGTCCTGTAGGAGCTTCACTCGTCTCCTAGTTCAGCCTAAGCTGCTCTGCTAAGCTACCATTATCTATCAGCCTATGCTGCTAGACACCCTATACACTAATAAGGGATAACTGGGCCTGGTGCAATGTGCAAGTACCCTTCGGTACTCACTACAAGCCAGTCCAGCCTCCTACAACTGGCCACTGAAAGTAAAGGTCCTGCAGTTTGTTTAATGAAATCTGAAATTGTGAGTAACATTTATAGAAAAGTCAGCCTATTCTTTCATGTGACTTCATTTCCCTATTCAGACATTTCTAACATTGTCAAACAACATTATGTACCCAGCTTATCTATTCAGTTCAGTGCAGTCCATCGAATAGCCAATGTCTTGGCATCAAGGTCAGGCACCCTCTGTTTTAGGATGTGTATTTTCAAATTGTTTGCGCATCACCACCACTTAAAATGGTGGCTAGTTTGTTTACCACTGTCAGATATGTACAACACAGTTTTTGCAAACATATGACACATTAAAAAGTGTACTGTTACTGTGTTTTAACATCGATAGTGCCATGGTGTATGCTATACTTCTATTGAAGTAATAGAAAAAATAAATAGATAATATACAAATATTACATTTCAAATGTATAATTTACACATTGTTAATGTCAGACATGTTAAGACTAGAGGTTTCAAGTTGCAAAATTATGCAAAAATTATGTGTACATACATAGCACAATAAGATTACTAGTTTTACTAAGACATGAGATGTGTGGTAATTATCAATGTATTGTGTTTGCAAGTTGTCTGCTTACTTGATTTGTAAATCTCAAGTGTTTGTGCCAGCTTTCCAGGGTCAACACATGATTCCTTTGTACAACAGAAATGCACCATACCCCTGCAAATGCCATTCTCCACTCACCCGATAAGGGATGCCAAACCATGGTTGCCTGCTGCATGTTGCATAACATCGCCATGCTTCGGAACATCCTGTTGTACCGCAGGCTCGCCACGGCCCGGGCCAGGGAACCATTTCGGGCCGCAGTCCATTTTTTCAGGCCGCATATCATCCGAGGCCCAGAATTGGGCATCGGGCCTCAACCAATCGTTACTCTTGACCATCCAACAACAAGCCCAGGAACTACAACAGTTACGTACTGAAAATGCGTCTTTACGACAAGCCTTGGTCTCCTGAACAACCAATGTTCCCACCGTCTTTGCTACCACAACACGCTTTTCAGAGGATCCCAACAAATTACGTGAATTCCTTCATGCCCTGGCAGTCTGTTTTGCATTTTGACCTTCACAGTTTGCGCAAGACAAGACTAAAGTAGGATACCTAATTAGTGCCCTGTCTGATCCGGCTTTAGCTTGGGCTACTCCTTTGGTAGCCACAAATGACTCCCTGTTGTCTGGCTATCCTGCCTTTGTTGCTGCCTTTAAGCTAATGTTTGAACGTCCTGGACTCGAGTCTTCTGCAGAAGAAGCTTTATGTGACATCCAGCAGGGTAACCATGACGTCCTACAATATATCACACGCTTCAGACAACTGGCAGCAGAAACTACTTGGGTAGAATGTACTCTTGTTACCCTTTTTCGTAGAGGTCTTCAAGATTAAATAAAGGACGAACTAGTACATTCCGCTAGAGTGGAAGATTTAAAGGATTTAATGGGACTGTACGACGAAACAACGACTGCAAAAAAAACTACTGCCTTAACAACGAGGTCGGAACACCGACCTCGTTGCTACTACTAATGATTTTACCACAAATGCCTTAACAACGATATTTCGTTGTAAAGGCATTCCTGATCAAATCATTAGCAATAGGCACCATTCACCCTACATCCCTCACCCCACCCCCCTAACCCCACCCCAAAACCTAAAACCCCCTGACCCCCCACCCACTCCCCAAAACCAAAAGCGCCCCACCCCCCCAAACCCACCCCAAAACCTAAAACCCCCTGACCCCTGACCCCTCACCCACTCCCCAAAACCAAAAACGCCCCACCCCAACCCCATCCTAAAACCTAAAACCCCCTGACCCCCCACCCACTCCCCAAAACCAAAAACGTCCCACCCCCCCAACCCCACCCCAAAACCTAAAACCCCCTGACCCCCACCCACTCCCCAAAACCAAAAACGCCCCACCCCCCAACCCCACCCTAAAACCCCCTGACCCCCCACCCCCTCCCCAAAACCTAAACCCACACTTACCTTCGCCAAGTCCCTTCTTTGTACCTTAACCACGCATGTTCGTTGTTCAGAACATACGTAGTTAAGGCACAAAAAACCGAAGTCGTGGTTAAAAAAAACGTTGTTGCGCTTTCGTTAACCACGACCTTCGGAAAAAAAAAGTCGGAAAAAAAGATGTTTCCCGTTTAATGGACTTAGCACTCTCCATAGAATATCATCTCAATGAGCGCAGGTTGGAAAAGAGAAAGAATCGTGGACCACCTCATTCAGGGACCCCACGTACCATCTTTCACTGGTCCGAAGAGACTCAACCTGAGTTTAGAGGAGCTACTGAGGAGGAACGTATACAAATAGACACAGCTCGTGGTCCCTTAACTGCTAGTGAGCATGAAACTAGACGACAAAAAGGATTGTGTCTTTAATGTGGTGCTTCTGGTAATTTGATCCGTACATGTCCTGTTCATCTTGCAAAGTCTTCGGGAAACGTCATCTCCCGTCTCCTCTGAGAAGGGAGGGGATGGGATTCTCTGAGCTACCTTCTATTTGTTCCTCCAAAGAAGATATCACGTCCCTCTTCGTTTTACCCATTACATTGCAGTTACTGGATGGTCGAGAAGAAAAGGCGATGGCATTATTAGACTGTGGAGCTAGTGGAATATATCTTGATGAGACATGGGCTATGGAACAAAAAATTCCTCGAATACCTAAGGACATTCCAGAACAGGTTCATACAGTCGATGGATCCCTTTTAGCTTCTGGTCCTGTCATCAACACTACTCTCACCTTATGTTTACGTTTTGGAAAACACCAGGAATATGTTTCTTTTGATCTGATCTCATCGCCTAATCATATAATCATTCTAGGAATACCCTGGCATAATCCATATATCAATTGTGGAACCAGAACCATTTCACTCTCTTCCCAATGTTGCCAACGCCACTGCTGTTCATCATGAACGTAGTGGTCACCCAAGAGAATGCTATTAACACCACAAGAAGTAGGTTGTTCTATAAACTCTATTCAAGGGGTACCCAGTCATTATCAGGAATATGCAGACGTGTTTCAGAAACCCCAAAAAACAGTATTACCTCCACATTGAGAATCTGACTGTTCCATTCCCTTGAAGCTTGATGCTGTCGTACCCTTTGGGAGAATGTATTCTCTTACTGAACCTGAGAAGAAGATGCTTAAGGAATATCGACAAGAAAATGTACAGAGTGGCCTGATTGCACCTTCTTCTGCACCCGCTGGGGCTCCCCTCTTTTTTGTGCCTAAGAAGACAATGGATCTATGCCCCTGTATAGACTTTCGTGAGCTTAATAAGATCACCATCGACCGGTATCAACTACGCCTTATAAAAGATATTTTGGAAGCAGTAAGATGGGCAAAGAAATCTACGAAGTTAGATCTTAGGGGAGCCTACCATCTTCTACAAATAAAGGAAGGTGATGAATGAAAAAACGTATTTCGCACACCTTTTGGTCATTATAAATATCATGTAATGCCCTTTGGTCTAACCAATGTTCCCTCTGTTTTCCAAAGATTTATGGATTCATTGTTTTCCGACCTTCTAAATCAAACAGTAGTTATATACTTAGATGATATCCTAATATATTCCTGTCATACAGAACATCATACCATGCATGTATTGCAAGTTGTAGAAAGACTCCGGCAACACCAACTATTTTGTAAACCTGAAAAATGTGAATTTGGCAAGACTGAGGTGAAATATTTAGGGTATCATATTAGTCAAGCTGGTATTTCTATGGACCCAGACAAGGTTCAAGACATTCTAGACTGGCCAGCCCCCTCTTATATCAAAGAAACCCAGTGTTTTTTAGGACTGGCCAATTTCTATCGTCAATTTATTGCAGATTTTGCCCAACAAACCAGCCAAATCACACAAACTCTTTAAAAAGAGAATTTATGGAATTTTGTTAACTGGACAGAAGTTGCTGAAACCGTCTTTCAAAACTTAAAATGTGCCTTCACACAAGCTCCTATATTATGGCATCCTGACACCACCAAGCAATTTATAGGAGTCACTGATGCCTCAGAAAGAGCAATAGGAGCCGCATTGCTACAAAGGCAAAGTGATGATGGATTAGAACATCCAATTTTCTATCTGTTTCATGTATTAGCTGATTCAGAGCATAATTACTCAGTGTTGGAACGAAAACTTCTCGCTTTGAAGACGACTTGTAATGAGTGGAAACAATTCCTTATGGGTTCAGGGGGACCATTTGAAGTAAGGACAGACCATTGAAATGTACAGTGTCTACGAAACTTTAAATGACGGAACAGTCTTTAAGCCCAATGGGCTTTCTTCTTTAGTCAATTTGACTTCTATATAACCTATATACCGGGCTCTCAAAATATTCTGGCAGACGCCTTGTCACAACGCTACCCTGAAAGTATCGGTCCTCCTACACAAAACCTTATTGAACCAGATGGAATTATTGGACTAGTACAGTCCTTTCTTGGCCAAGTACGATCTAAGTAGTCAACCCTCTCTGAACTTGAAATGAAAGACTTGCGTCCAAATGTAGGTAAGGTTAAGCGATATTACTATCATAAAGATGCACTGTTACTCCCTTCAAAAGCAGTCCAAATGAAAGCACTACAAATGTGTCATGATTCCCCTGTTGCAAGTCATTGTGGTATCAAAGCTACACAACAACTACTCTTTCGCTCCTTTTGCTGGCCTACGCTAAAGAGAGACACCGAGAGTTATGTGGCTTCTTGTGTCATCTGTGCTCAAACTAAAATACCCCCTACCAAACCAGCAGGGTTGCTTCAACCCTTACCCGTTCCACCAGCCCCTTGGCATACTATATCAACCAATTTCATGTGTTCCTTACCCCCGCCAGCAGGAAAACCAAGTTATAACGGTGACCTTTGATTCATTTACTAAGATGACTCATTTTACTGTGTTAAAGAACCTACCAACTGCAAAAGAATTAAGTCACATTTTTATACAGGAGATTTTTCACCTTCATGGTCTCCCTCAAGTCATTATTTCAGACAGTGGCCCTCAATATATTTCACACTTTTGGAAATACTTTTGTAAGAGTCTACACATAGATGTAGCCTTATCTGGTTATCATCCACAGACAAATGGACAAAGGGAATGCCTAAACCAAGGACTTATTTATGCTGTTTTTACAATGCTACTCAGAGTAATTGGTCTATGTAATTGCTGAGTTCTGATATAACACTGTACATAGTGCCTCAAAAGTCACTTCTTTTTTTTTTTTTGGTCTTATGGTTTTCATCCCAAATCCTTTCCTGCTATCATAAAAGAATCCTCTACACTTCCTGCTATCACCTCATTTACGCAACAATTACCTAATATCTAACTTACTGTATTATACATTCCAATCTTCTATCTACCAAACAACAAATGAAAAACATGGCTGATAAGAGATGATGTGATGCCCCATCTTATCAGGTCAGAGACCAGGTCTGGCTGTCTTCCAAATTAGACAGCCCTTCCATCTGTCACAAAACAAGTTCAAACCCTGTTATTACGGACCCTCCCTGATTCTTCAAAAAATCTATCCGGTATCATTCTGTCTTCGCTTACCTCGAACTTGGAAAATGCATCCTGTGCTTCACGTGTCTCAGCTAAAGCCCTATAGGCCTGATGCTTTTCAGAGACAATTCACCTGTCACCCTCCTCTGTTGGTGGATGATGTACCCGAGAATGAGGTTCAGGAAATATAGGACTCTTGCATATTCCGAAACTGTCTCTAGTTTCTAATTTACTGGAAGAGTTACCCTCTTAGCGAATGTCCTTTGAAAGATGCCTCTTCTGTTCACGCTCCTCTTCTAGTTTGTCGTTTCTTCTGTCTTTATCCAGACAAACCCAGGGCTCTGGGGGTGAGGGGCTACTGTTGTACCGCAGCCCTTTTTTCATGCCACGTATCATTCGAGTCCTGAATTGGGCATTGGGCCTCGTCATGTTCAGGGCGGCCCCTACATTAGGAGTTTGTACCCACCCCTTACTACCTGGTGTCTTGCCTTTCTTTTGGGCTTCTTTCTTCTTTTTTCTTCTTTTACTTTTCTGTAAGTAGGGACCCTATTCTCCTTCTCCCAGCATGCCTTTCTTCTTGTCTTCTTCCCTGCATGCATCTGGTTCCCTTTCTAATATGGTGTCCTCATCTATTTAATTCTATAGCCTTTTCCCAATCCAACATAGCATTCTTGCTTTTTCCTGTATGTCACTTTCTGTTCAGGGGTATTTAAGAAGTTGGATTCTTGTTCTCCATGCGCTGCAACACTTCCTTTTGTGGTGATCATGCTCCGGTTATTTTCTTCCGATTCCATCCTTTATTCCTGTTTGTTCCAGCTTTCTTCCAGTTATTTTTTCATGACTTGGAAGTCTGATATTTTTTGTACGTGTCTTTTCTTTTGTTCCAAGGAGGTTTTTTTCCCCCTTTGGGGTTTTCCTCTGAGACTCCTTCTGGAAGGCAGGGACTGCCTTTGACGTACCATTGTCAGCAGCACCGTGGCTACCGGAAAGGGCCGCCCTTACCTCGGCCAGAGCAGGACCTTCAAGAATCGAGGTCATCCTTCTTTCCAGCTGACAAAGCCCGTAAGCGAAGGGTAGACCATAACACATCCCAATCATCGCAGAGGATGGAGACTGTGAAGAGCCACCGGGTGAGGATGTTGACATGCCTAATGAAGATGACAGTGGTGAAGAGGAAGCAACTGACTTGCAACAAGGTGTTATTGACCCTTTCTTCACATGAGTGTAAGTGTACCTTTACATATTGCCAAAGTCAGAACAATTTGTGACATACTGAACATATCAGTCTGTGATGGTAATTTAATAGAAATGGTCAATTCAGGAAAGTCCACGGCAAAGATGTTTATAGATCAAAGTTTCCCTACACTGACTACTGTGTTTATTGACATAGGTTATCTTTGCTTGTGCTAAGTATGTGTGTCCTCCTAATTTATCATTTGAGTCAAACTTCTTATATGAAATAATTAATTTTCCCTTGCTATTCTATTTTAGGATACTTCACCATGTCATCTTTCAGTTATTTCAGAGTAGTGACATTTGCAGTGATATGTTGCTTTTGGCAAGCTCAAAGGGAACATGAGTTGATCCTAGACAGACACCCACTTTGGATGAACAGTTATTATACAAAGACAACTTGCACTGTGATTGAATGCAAGTTCTTGAGATTGTGTCAGACCTGCTTTCATTTGGATGGTGCCACCAAGGCAATATGTGCTACTTAACATGCGCTAACCGCATGTGTATGTTAAGCCATAGCATACTGATCTCTCTTCACATTGGCTAAATCTTCAATTTGTGTTCAGTGTTTGAAGCTGTTAATGTGTCTCCTCATAGTTGAAAGAACTTTTTGTAGCACACCAATAAAAGGTGGTTGTGACATTCCACCAGATACTGCCACAGTGTACTAAAATGGACATGTGGCCTCAACATTTGTTACTACCATGTAGACTATTGGTGTTATTGATGTAGGATTTCTGTTGTGAGAGCAGGATGTCTGGGTCCAGCTAGGTCATGCATCAACAATAGTTGCCTATTTCATTTGGTTTTGATATTTTCAAGAGAGTGTCAACTTCTAAATGGCACAGACTATTTGGGTTATGCATGGTTTGTGAAAGTCTTCTTTGATATTGCCAAAGATTTGTTACCTACAAATGTATGACACCAATACATTGAGATGTCATTGTTTCTTTTCTATGTTTTGTTTAAGTGGAAAACCACCAAGCTGGTATTTATTATTTGTTTTAGAATCATATTGGCTGACAGGTTTAAAACATGATGATGTATGGAAGACTTAGAAAAGTAATCACCTTAATAGATTCTGCACCAGTCTTTGACTTTGTATTATGTGCATTTATTTTGAAAAAAATAAGTGAGTGCAATATCTTTGAAACTAGAATGAAAAGATGTCCCCTCTGTACCTGCTTAATGCGGTGATTGCTCAAAGGTAGTCAGGACTGGGTGGCGCACAATGGGTGATAAATTCTTTTGAACACAGGAAATGGAGGTATCTTGAGATGTTGTAGCAGCTGGGGTGGTGCGTATAGGTGTGGGCTGATCGTGACTTACTGGAGCTCTATGCCCAGACAGACCAGGTGGACCAGCCATGTCCACATCCTCCAGACTTGTAGGAGTGGTATCCTTAACAAAGGCTTGATCCTGATCTGGAGTGAACGTGTCTTCTTTTGCAGATGGTGGTCCAGTGGCCCTGGTTGTAGGACCTAAGATAAATTACTAACAAAATGTAATTTTGGCCTGTATTTTATCGCAGATGTGTCATCAGCTACAAATGAAGCAACTAAAAATACAAAAAAAAGTATGATTACTAGAATGATTAGGCCTTTTGACACATGCAGGTTAATTTAAACAGATGCATACATCAGTAACAATGATGGAGAAATGTCCTGAAATGTAAAAAGTTATATAGGAAGTATATATCACATGTACCAGACATGCAGCTCAACACAGTAGAGAGAAGATTTGAGAGCTCAGCCATTTTAAGTCCTAGCAGTCTCAAAAACAAACTGATACACAATTCTATTAATGCTAATAAGTTGTATCATATGAACACTCGAAATAAATTGTGGATCAATACTACTTATATTCAGCATGCCACAGAACATTACAGGAAACATTTGAACCAACAAACTATGATTTATTCAAGAAAGTGGTTCAAGTCAATGGATTATCAAGTAGGTCAACACGGCAGATTAATTTTCCATACATACCATGACATAGTGAATGACAAATACAAAAAAAGTTTACATTTGTTCATATATGGAAGAAAAGGGAAGTTGAGAATCATCACATTGCACTATTGTTTTCCAGAGACAAGAACAGATCATCATGATAGGTGTAATCATTTGTTAACACCATTGACAATATTTGTTAAAAAGTGGGTTACACATACCAATTTAAATTGCTTAAGTGAAAATTAACACACATTTACTATATACACACACATGTGCATAATATGAAAAGTTGAAAATACCAATATATACACATATATGTGCATAATGTGAATAGGTGAAAATACCACTTACAAGCACTATACCTTCATGTGCAAATAGATGGAGGTTGGAACCTGTTATTTGAGTACAACAACCTACACTGAGACAAAGCAAGGGATTAGGAAAAAAGCAAAGGGATGATCCATGGAGAACAACACACAATCTGACAAAACATACTGCTCATTGTTAAAAATAGAGATACAACCATGATACTAGTAATGTGGATGAAACTAGCTTTTTGGGAAACTCAAGTTTAGATATATTTGTTTTGATAAGGGTCTTGAACATTCTGAACAGCTACACCACCAGGCATTCTAGTCAAGCTTTCAGGATGTAGCATCTGCAAGAACTTATCCTCCAAAGGAAAGAGTTGTAAAAGACGGGGGGGGAGGGATGGGCTAGAAGAACCACCACCAGTCATCGGAGCCTCCAGGTGACACTTGGCGGCCAGTAAACTCACTCTCCACTACAGGTCATTGCACCTCTTCCTAATTTCCTCCTGTGTGTGCAGATTATTAGCTACAGCATTCACTCTGTCCTTATTTTCTTTTTCTGCGATATGGTTGGATTTTGTGCTCCAAACAATGGTGGCCTTACTCCAATAATTTCATCCACCATGACTGACAATTTTCCCTCTGTAAAATGAGGATTACTAATCCCTATCATAGTGAATGTCTAAAAAAATGAACTGGTGCCTCAAAAGTTGACACAAAATAAAACAAATGAGTGAAAAACCAAGGAAAAGTCAGAGGGAGAAAAATAAATTAAAACAACCTGACTTCTGTGTGGCCAAATCTGCACCAAAATGCTCTGCTGCAGTGGAATGGCTAAGGATCATGGTGTGAAATGGAGTGTGTTTTATAGTTTCTTTTGTGGGTGTTCACAACTGTCAAATATATATCAGGCGTGAGCTGCTAACATCCATCCAATAGCCACAGCCATAGTGCAATGCTGAACGGTCCCAACATAGACTCCCATCATTATGGGGCCGCTACTGGTACACTGCCAGCATGACTGTGTGTTTTGCTTTACTGCAGACCGAGCCAAAGTACACACACTGAAAGGAGTCAAAAAGAATCTCTGGAATGCACTTCTTACTCTAAAGAAGACATTTATTATATCACTTAGCAAGGCGCGTGAAGGAAGGCCAGTATAACAGAGTGTACCTTCAAAATGTGCAACGATAAAGTGAGAACATGTACAAAGAATCTTTAATCTATAAACAGCAAATGTATACATGCAAAGATACAAACACCTATATTGATATTTATATTCATACACAATGCAAAGCAAATAATTATAAAAAATTCATCACCGTAGGGCCTATCTAGTGCTTCATCTTTCTCCTGCCAACAAGTCGTTGACCCGGTTCGACTTCAACAAGAAAGAGAGATCTACCCTCACGGGAAATATAGCGGGCATTTGACGTCTCAATCCTGATTGAGGTCTCTGAATCTCCCACTGTCGACATGGGTCTCTTGTATACCTTAAACAAGCCAGGAAGGAGAGTTCTAGAAACCCCCCGCTCCACGGAAAGTGTTAAAAATTGCTGGCTACTTTAGGTCAGCTTTGAAAGAAACACGTTGGAACTGGCCAGTTTCCCAAGGTGTCGCTCCCAAAACTAAAATGTTCCCTGCTGTACCATAAACATCATTCTAGTACATCCTTATCTTGCTGACTGACTGACTCCTCCACGTTATTTCCTGGCCTTTTGGTGAGAAAGAACATGCAAACACACAGAATAGAAAACAAGTTGCATAATATGTTTTGTATGGAAAAATACTCGCATCTTTAACGTGGCGGTGAAGCTAAGGCTGAGTACAAGATGGAGTATGTAACTTGTCACCACTAATGTGATGGCGGACAGCTAAGCCAAGTGCAAAGTGGCGCAACAGTGGTCAAAACACAAATATCACTACACTCCGCCCTTTGACCAGTGATTTGTGTAACCTATAGGTTTAAAATCAACTTTTTTTGGTCTAAACATTGTAAGCAAATTAGGACTACATTGTACACAGCAACATAATGATATAATAAGAGCTAATACCACAAAAATTCCACCCAAAACTTTGCGTAATTGTCCAATATCAGGTAACCATTGAAACAACAAGTCCCACCATCCTTGACCCACATCCTGTTTTACCCCTTTCACTAATGTATGTAGTGTATCAATGTGGGCCTGGATAGATTTAGAGTGGTCTGAAAGGTTAAAACAACACATGCCTTCCAATTCAGTACAAACATGATTGTTTTAGCAACAGGTAGTCTATGGCAGCCTTGTTTTGTAATGCAGCTTTTCTAGTACCACGCACATCTAATAAAAATTCAAATTAAGCAATAGAAATATGGTTAATGTTTTTAACCATTAAACATG
The DNA here is from genome assembly GCF_031143425.1 of Pleurodeles waltl. Lineage (NCBI taxonomy): Eukaryota > Metazoa > Chordata > Amphibia > Caudata > Salamandridae > Pleurodeles > Pleurodeles waltl. Next base: position 854,061,688 of record NC_090440.1, on the reverse strand, counting down.
CTAATTTATTGATCATTCTGGTGTTGTATACAGCTAAACCAGGCATGCCTAGAATAGAAAGACTTAAGCTTAGATACTCTGATTGGGAAAATAATTGAACATCTGAGTCACAATCGTCACTTAATTGCATAGTGTCTCTAGGATAACGAGTATGTATAGAGTTCCCAGACATGTAAAAGTACATGATCCACCTGTTATGTTAGCTGGAATGTAGGTAAAAGTGAGGTTCCCACACAAGAACAGCCAGCCAACTTGCAACTTAACATGTTTAATGTGACTGGCATCAGTCACTAGATGATGACAAGCCATGTGATTTGCAATATTTTTACAATATTGTTCCATTCGGTAAAAGCACAAAACTTCCACAGTATGTTTTGAGAAGTTGATGTTTTCTTTTCTAAATGCAATTGAATGCATTTTCCAACGTCATGAGAATTACAGGAAATGTAGTAACACACGTCACCGGTAGTAATGTTGTATGTAATTATCTGAGTGAGATTGTACCACTTCTCATTGGGTCTGAAGTGGGTTTCCACATCATGTTCTTGCACATCTTTATTCTGGTTAGTGGTATTGAAAATTTCTAACGAAATGCTCGTTGGTGTCGGTATGGCGATTAAACAGGTTGACAAAACATCTACAGTGCGTCTCATGGACCCCATGCAGAAGTCAGATCTGTTGAGCCGTGTTTGCACCACATGAATCTGAATATTGTCGTTCAGATGTAGTAAAGGTGTAGCGCGACGTGGTCGATCAGTCTAGTTGAAGTTGGGGGTGTTAGGTCTTTCAAGCCCCCACACGCACACGCCTAGAAGGAGACCACACAGCACACTCACGGCAAAGGCAAGCTGTAGTATGATCTGTAAAAGAAACAAGTATGATCATTCTAGCAAATAACATTTGTCAGCTGGAATATATTCCCATTTTTATTTTCCTGGTTTCATGATCAGCAGGACATTATTGACGCCCTTTGCTATAATTTCTGAAGGTTCTGGAGGGCCATTTGGGGATTCCACCCACACTTTAGCACTCGGGTTTTTGTCATTTAAACCAAAACCTCCCTCCACACGTGGAGTACGAAGGGCTGGGTCAGTCCCCTTCCTCACCAATCCTCCATACACTGGAATTATGATAAGTTGGGCAATTCTGTCTCCGATCTGTATGAATAAATCCGCTTCTTCACTATTCAATGGAATAGCTATGATTTCTCCTTGGTAATCTGCATCAATCACTCCCCCTAAAATCTGAATACCTTTGAGGGCCAACCCAGATCTGAGATCAATCAATCTGAAATGCTCTGGGTGAATCTGTACTCCAACACCTGTCTCACACAGTGCCATGCCTCGTGATTTTAGTCTGTAACCTTGTAAGTCAAGACCTGCAGATTAGGGTGTGGCTCTGTAAGGCACTAAAACTCCAGTCTTTATTTCCCAGTATGTTATGGTATTGGTGGCCACATGTGGTTGTATTTGCAAGCAGGAGTTAACATTGGCATTAGAGAGGTTTCAGCATTTGTTAATGGTCTATTATTCAGAATCTGGAGGGCTTCATTTAAATGCTCTCTCCAGTTTTTCAAAGTCCCACCAGATCATTTTCGCAAATGAGCTTTCAGTAAACCATTCATTCTCTCAATCAGTCCTGAGGCTTGTGGATAATATGCGATATGATAAATCTACTAGATATTGTGCATTGTGCTGAGAACAGTAGTCCTGCACCAATTTGCCTTTGAAGTGTGACCCATTGTCATTCTGGACCTGGAATGGTACTCCATAGTATAACATTAACAAGTACAAAGTTCTGATAGTGCTGTGCTGAGTGGCACGTTTGCAAGGGACAGCAATTAGGTACCCAGAGTATGTGTCCACTACGGTGCAGGCATATTGACACCTGTGACTAATCGGTAGTGGTCCAATGTAATCAATTTGCCATATCTGTCCTGGTAACTTTTCTCTCCCCAATTGACCTTTGACTGTTTGTGGGACAGATCTCTGGGGCATGTGCTGACAAATCGGACATTGCAAAATCACAGTTTTTAACAAATCTAGGGGAATGTGCACCCCTCTAATCTCTGCCCACCTGTAAATGTTCAGGTGTCCACATTTTTGGTGTGCCCATTTAGCCATCCCCACTAGGTGAGAATCCTGTGTTGCCACTTCTGTCTCTGAGATATTGGCTTTGTCGTTTGCAAGGGAATTGAACCGGTGTTCTAATGAGTGAATGGGACAATGAGCATCCACATGATAGAGAGTAACTGTGCTTTGTTCTAGTATTTCTGAAATTTCTTGCCATAACTTTTTGTCCCACACCTCCTCTGAGTGGATAAACCAGTTATATGCATGATATGTGGGAAGCCAAGTGGCTAATCCATTGGCAATGGACCAAGAATCAGTGTAAATATGACAAGTTCCCGGCAGCTTTTGCTTTAGAGCCTGTACACAACATACAACTCTGCATATTGGCTACTTTTTCCCTCTCCTGTAGTGGCCAATAACCTTTTGGTAACTAGATTGTATGACACTGCTTTCCAATGTCTTTTGGTACCCACGTATTTGGATGAACCATTTGTAAACCATACATGCTTCCTCTCCTCAGGAGACAAGGATTCAAATGGCACACCCCATCTCACTGGTGACTCTTTTACTTGTGGTACCTCCTGCACCCTCTCCTCATCCTGTACAGGGGCTTGTGTAACCTGTTCATGTAGGGCTGCAGTGCCTGCCGGTCCTACACAAGCCCTGTCTTGTATGTATAATTTCCAGCGTATCATACTAGCCTCTTGTGCATGTCCTATATGGTGAGAATTAGGTGAACTCATCACCCATGCATGATTGATATTTCAGGTCTCAGAATTACATTATGACCTAGTGTTATTTGCTCAGTATCCACTAGAGCCCAATAACAGTCCAAAAGTTATTTTTCAAAAAGAGTATAGCGCTCCCCAGAGTCTGGTAGTTTTCTGGTCCAAAACCCTAGGAGCACCCTTGTCCTTACTTGTTTTTGCCACATACTCCAATTTGCATATTGTCCCTGAACAGTTACATGTAACTCAGTGTCTCCCTTCTGCACTGGCCACAAGTCTAAAGCCTGTTGAATTGCTTCTTTTGCAAAATCAAAAGCACACTGCTGCTCTTCACCTCATTCAAACTCATGTTTCTTCTTTGTCAGAGGTACAGAGGGGCCAAAATATGACTCAAATGAGGGATGTGCTGTCTCCAAAAACCAACCAATCCAATAAACCTCTGTGTCTCCTGCTTAGTGTGGGGTGTGGCAAACTCAGGAATCTTTTGCTTCGCTTGCGGTAACTCCTCTCTGTGTCCCTGATTCCGCTGAATGCCTAGAAACTTCACATTTTGAGATGGTCCTTGTGTCTTTTCTGTTAATAATCCACCCTTTACTCTGCAAGAGTTCCACCACTCTCTCCAACTGAATCTGCACCTGTTCTTCTGTCTCTCACTGAATCAACACATCATCAATGCAATGCGTCAATTGCACACCTGGAATGACAGATACTTCATCCAAGTGCTCTGCCACCAGCTGGTGACAGATAGTGGGATTATGTATGTACCCCATTGGCAAAGGTAACATAAGAAACTGTATTTCACCGTTTGAAAATAAGAATTGTTCCTGGCATTCTGGCACCAAGGTTATGGAAAAGAACGGATTGGAAATATCAGTGGTGGCATACCATGTCCCTGTATGTTTCTGTATTTGTTCAATCAAAGTGATAGTGTCTGGGACCGCGGCTGTCAAAGGGGGTGTATGTTTATTCATCTCGCAGTAATTAATAGTCATTCTATACCGCTCAACAGGTTGTTTAACCGGCCAGAGGGGATTGTATCATTCAGTAGTAGTTGGAGCTATCACACCAGCCTCAATCATGTCTTTTATAGTTTCACTTATTTCATCATGCCCTCCAGGAATGCAGTACTGTTTCAAACTAATTACCTTGGTTGCAGGGGGCATCTTCACTGGGGGTATCTTCAAATGATCTACTCTCATGTCTGCCACTAAAATGTATCTTTTTGTTCCAAACTGATAACAACCATCATCCAGATACAAAATCATTCCTTTCAAAATGTTAATTCCCAGTATGTACACTAAAGGAGGCACAATCAACACTATTTTCATTTGCACTGTGGTTTGCACAGCGGCGGTCTGCCTTCCTCCCAACCCTGTGATGGTGTAATGCGGTCCGTTAAACTTCCTAGGGTTTCCATAAATCAAAGGGGTCTCTACCCGGTGTCAATTAAGGCTCAAACTTTTTTGCGTTTCCAATTCCTAAATCAGCATGAGGTCTGTTATCTCGACAAGCCCAAGTTTGTACTGGAGCCTGGCCAGTTTCCTAGTCTGATTTAAATCTGTCAACGTTTGCCCAAGTGAGGTCTGGATATGTTTTCATATTTGCAAACAGGCTTGACCCCGTCCCTGTTCTCAAGAGTTAGCCAGTCACTGTCCAGATTTTACTCCCTCTCTTGTAAGGAAACATTTCTCTCCCTTTCTTTTCCTTTCCCTGATAACTGTGACTGGCTCTGCGCTTCACGCTTGTTATCTTGCTTGTTTACCTTTCTGCTGCCTTCCTTACGATCCAAACCCCTTTTACGGGACATCTCCTACAAGCATTTGGTATCCTTCCCATCAATCTGCTCTTTCTTGACACCATCTTTTAGTAACACTGTAAACATGTCTCTCCTGGACACTCTGTTGTTATCTGTGCAACCCTCAGCTCTTGAAGATCTCTTGGGTTTATCCCATTGTCCTAAATCCCCTACCTCTCTGACAGCCTCTAGCACATCTTTAACTTGTGACCGCTAATGTGATGGTGGACAGCTAAGCCAAGTGTAAAGTAACGCGACATGGAGTCATTGGTCAAAACATAAATATCACTACACTGTGTTATCTAAGTATGGTCAGCTCTATGTCAGCGCCCCAGCAGCAACAGAATAATACTCACCAGCATTAGAGTTCGCCGTGTCAGCTGCGGGATAGAGCTGCATTGAAGCGGACGGTGAATGAACCTCATAGATATAAATACGGCATTCAGAACTCCATTGGCTTGGCGGAATACTTGGAACCACCGCCTCAGCGGGACAGTGTTGTTTCCCTTAAGCTCTAAATCAGGCATTTAGTCTGTATTTGTCAAATATTTCTTCCTCTGTTTGTTTAAAAATGGTCAGACTGACTGGTGATCCACTCTTGCCTCAGCCAGCATTTGCATTCGGCTCGCTATCCTTTTCAAAGCAGCCATTTTGGAAATGCATGATGCATTATGGACCACTTTTTATAGTTTGTTGACAGATCCCACCGGATTTGAATTGTTGGTAAATTACATATGCAAAATGGCCTCTTTGAGACTAGTTGCTAATTGCGACAGCCTTGTTTTACTATTTGTGAGCTGTAATTAGGGATTCCATAATTGTGCATTTGCAATTTAGTGTTGTTGCAAAAATTACTGAATCACAAGATGAAATGCTGCTAATGCGCCTGCAGCACTGATTGTGCCACCCACTTAAGTAGCCCTTTAAACATAGCTCAGGCCTGCCATCCCAGAGCCTGTGTGTGTGTGTGTGCAGTTTGCCTGCCACTTCAACATGGCATTTAAAACCTCATGCCAAGACTTAAACTCCCCTTTTATTACATATAAGCCACCCTTACACCAGGGCTTAGATTGCCCAAAGGCAGGGTATCATGCAAGTAAAAGGCAGGACATTTACTTTAAAGTTGTATATGTCCTGGTAGTGAAAAACTTCCAACGTCGTTTTTCACTACTGCGAGGCCTACTCTTCTCATAGGCCAGCATTGAGAATTCCTTAATATCCTTTTAAGCTGTAATTCCTGATCAGAAAGTAGTAGCTACATCATGTTTCATATCATTGGAATGGTAACAATACATCCTCTTTAATGGTAAAGTTGGATTTAACATTACTATTTTAGAAATGCCACTTTTAATGCTCTGTGTGCCTTTCAGTCTGTCTCCAATACACATCTGGGCTAGGTGACAACTATACTTTGTGCAGTCACTCTAGATAGCCACAAACAAAGGAACGGTGGGTGTGACAAAGGACTCATCTGCATTCTGAAGGGCCCACCTAGGCAGGAAGGGTAGTGAGATGCTGAGAATTACACTTCAATAGGGAAGTACCTGTTCCTACACAAAGGACTGATTACCCCCTACTGATAGTCTGGAGCCGGGGCTGGGATAACAGCGGAACCTGTGCACTACAATGAGCTGTTCTGAAGTCGCCCCCACTTCAAAGGCACATTTGGGTATAAGTACTGGGGCTCTGACCCTACCAAAACAGTACAATATTGGACCTGGGAAGAACTATGCTGGAGTAAAGTCTGCCGTGCTTTAAGGATTGCCACTTTGCCTGGCCTGACTGTTCAAAGCAACTCCTTCTCTGATCTGCTGAGTTGCCCTGTTGCCTGCTGATCTCTGCCTTGCTGAGGACATGGACTGGACCCATCTCAGTTGAACCCATAGTGACTCCAAGGGCTTGCTGGCTTGCACCCTGCTGTTCTTCTGCAGTCCCAGGGACATCAAAGACTGCCTGCAACCCTCCTGGTGCTGCTGTACTCTGCCATCTTTGAGTCCTACCCTTACCTGAGGTGCCCCCTAAATACTGGCCAAATGTCACCACTGCGCTGGTTGGAACAGATGCATTGTTTCTTCGATGCAGAGGCTGGTTGATGACAACAGATTCACAGCCTGCATGGCCCGGCGATGACAATCTGTGTTGCCCGGCAATGACACACTGCCTTTATTTATATGGAATTCGACAATGATGTGGGACCCGACTGCGAGGCTCGATGACAACGCAGTGACCCAACTGCATGAAAAATGTCACCGCATTGCCTTCGCATTTCCTCTTTGACTTTGACGCTTGCTCCATACAAGGTACTTTTTAGGTGGACCTTGCATGGGTTATGCAGCCGGTGTACCCTCCATCGTGGTTGGCCTGAGTTTTGGATTTGCACTGTTCCCTCATGACCTCAAATAACCTTTCTGACCACTAATGTCTTCTAAGCACTGTTTTTAGTTTAATGTATAAAAATTCATATCTCAACTTCTAGGGATCTAATGTTTGTCATTTTGGTCTTGTTTTACTTATATAAATATTATCTATTTTTCTAAACCTATATGGAGTTTTTGTGGTGTTTTCATTATGTTACTGTGTGCTTTTGTTGCACAAATACTTTACACATTGCCTCTTAAGTTAAGCCTGCCTGCTCTGTGCCAAGCTTCCAGAGGGTGAGCACAGGTTAATTAAAAATGTGTATCTCACGTACCCTGACTAGGATTGTGGTCCTTACTTGGACACAGTGCATACCTCTGATAACTAGGGAACCAATTTCTAACAATACTGGAACCAAATTATCAACTGTTACCTGCACACAGAGATACTCTCCAATAAAAAGATTTAAAATATGTTCAATACCTCTACACATCTATGATACGTTAGGAGCACATGCGTTCTTTAAACACTTACACCCATTAGGTGGACACAGGCTGCATAAAATGAAGTAGAAAGGTATCATGGTAGTTATCCACCACTAAGTAAACTATAAAACAAACTAACAAACTGATTGGATGATGTCATCGGTGATATCATCATTGATGTAATTTGAGATGTCATAAATTATGTCATAGAACATGTCATGGGTGATATATGTGCGATCATAAGCAGTGCATAACAGGGGGAAAGTTACACTTAGCTCTGCTAATTAAGGCTGGTGAATTTCTTTTTTTTTTTTTTTTAGTTCAAAACTTTCAAGTTGTCATTGACATATTCACCTAATTGTAATGTCACTTTCTGGCAATTAAGTTTAACTTGCCACTCTACCATGCACTGCTTTTTTTGCAAAAGATGTAATTAGTGATGTCATACCTACTAATAGAAATACTGTTCTTTCAAATGGTATAAGTTCTATATTATAAAATGGTATAAGCATGGAGCAGGAGCAAGTTACAGTTAATGTAGTGTGCCTGCGCTGGCACATGGCAGACCCCTTTGTGTGTCAGCACAGGGGAAAAGGACAGGAATGCTCCAGATCTTAAAGATACAGCACATTCCTGCCCTTTTCTTTTGACGCATGTCCGCACAACAAGATTTCTTGCAACACTGCCCTGCACTAATACCTCAGAAATGAGGCCCTTTGCATGGAGGTATTCGAGTTATAGTAATTTAAAAGTGTTGTATAACTTGTAAATTAAAGGTATAAGTTTACAATCTTTAATTTTTGTGTATTTTAAGTCTGGATTATAGTAAAGAATAAAAAAATTATATTAATTTAAAAGTGTTACATAGTGTGTAAATTTAAGGTATAACTGTAACTTTTGAATTTGTAGTGTTTGCGTATTTTAAGTTTGGTTTGTATAGACAGTATGATTATAAAAAGGTTTTAACCTTTGTTTTTTCTTTGAATTTCAATTTGTATTTTATTTTTAATAAAAAGGTTTACAGTCATCGAGTAGAGTGACATAAAGGGACATATTTATGAAAAGTTTTGCTGCTCCTCTTGCACCTTTTAGTGCCCCCTAACCTCATCATGTGTGCGCCATATCTAAGATATGGCACACCACGGCGGTAGTTAGGGAACCTGCATCAGAATTTTTTATGCTAGTTCGGCCCTTTGCAGGATTAGCATCAAAAAAATTGAAGCTAATCCTGCAGAGCATCCAAAGGCCGTTTTAACCAATGGGAGTCTCCTTTTAACGCCTGCTCAGAGCAGGCGTTAAAAGTGCCGAAAAACATGACGCAAAGAAACCTCTTAGATTTCTTTGCGCCATTTTTTGGGCCCCCCTAACAGGGGAATGACTCCTTTGCATACATTATGCCTGGCGCAGGCATAATGTAGTACAGAGGGTTACAAGCGGCGCAGTGCTTGCATTGCAGCACTTTGTAAATATGGTGCAGTGTTTCTGGCTATCTAACGCCACAATAGCATAAAGCAAATGACGCTGATGTTTTGTTTGAATGGCACTAGGGGCTCTTCAATCTGGGCCAAAAAGTAGTGTGGTACAGGGTAGTGGAGGAGAGTGTCATACAGTGTACCTTTTTAGAGTGTAATTTCGTAGGATGGAGTAGACAGTAGTAGAGTAGGGTGTGGTACAGTGGAGTGGTTTACAGTGGAATTGCATACTGTGGGGTGGTGTACAGATGAGTGGCATACAGTGAAATTTTGGACAGTGGAGTATGATTCAGCGGAGTGGGGCAGAATGGAGTGGCATAGTGTTCAGTGAAGTAAATTGTTATGTAGTGCAGTGTTTTATTGAATAGTACAGTGGCATGGAGTGCAGAAGAGTGGAAAAGAGTAGTATAGAGTTGAGTGTTACAAACTGGAGTGGCATCTTGTACAGTGGAGTGCTGTGTCTTAGACTATTACAAAGTGTTGTAGCATTCAGTAGAGTGTCATACACTGGAGTGTTAAGGCATAGAGTGGACTAGAGGGTTGTACAGTGTAATGTAGGGGCATACAGTATTGTATAGTGGCTCACAGTGTAGTTTTGTGTTGTATAGCTGAGTTATATACAGTGGAGTAGAGTTTGGTATGGTGAGTTTGTGTAGAGGAGAGTGTTGTATAGTGCCACATAGTGGGGTATAGTGTTGTTCGGTGGAATACAGTGGAGTGAACTGGTGTAGCATAGAGTGCAGTAGTATGTTCTATAGTACAATGGCATGGAGTCTAATGGCGTAGTATGCAGTGGAGTAAAGAGTGGAGTGATATGTGTACAGTGGAGTGGTGTATTGCAGAGTGTCG